>NW_022103968.1:14326684-14337543 GCF_000313985.2 Echinops telfairi
TGCGAACTTGGGTGAAGTAGAAGATGGTATTCCTCAATGAGAAGAGAGATCAGAGGGGAGTCAGGGCAAGTTACTGGAGGCTTGATAAGTAGTTTAAGGTGAGGAAGAGAATACTGAATATCTGAAGTGTAAACCCTCGCCTAATCCACAGTAAACAGTTTTAAAAACAAACTTTGCTTTCCCACTGTCTTGGGGGTTAAAAATATCCAAGTTGAAGCAAAGCTTTTAATATCCCAGAATTCTTGTTCGGCCTTTGCTCTTGCTTTAGCTTTAAACGTGGAATGTTCTTTCTCCACACACCTCACTGTCATGGCCTTGCCGGGCAGACCACTTGTGGACCAGCCTCATACACCTTTACCTGGTAAAGCCTGGCACTCCTGTTGGCGCTGATCCCACTGGCAGTTCAAGTTGAGTGAGCAGCTCTTACAGCTGGTAAGTTTGTTACAGATCTGCTCGTTCCTCACATGGCATTTGGTATAGTTTCTGACCGTCTAGAAAATGAAGAGATTAAAAACAAGCTATGTTTGAACATCCATGCATATATATAAATACACTTGGGAACTATAAAATACAGATTTCTGTACTCAAATCCAATCTAGTGGATCAAAATCTCTCATACTCATTGCATTATTCAATCCAGAGTTTCTCCAGTCATTAGAATGCACCCAAGAGACAGAAAAGAAACAGCTCAAATAATCAAACAGGAACTGTCTAGTGAAAATCTCTTCTACTGAAAACACACACTTCCAAGTCAATAAATAAAGCCAATGAGCAGTCATTTCCCTTCATGATTATATGAAATAATGCTAGCTTTAATAAAACCATCCTATAATCCCTGAAGAAATGAAGCATGAATGAAAAGGGATGGTTAAAGAGATGTTTTATCAAAATCCAATAATTTGAGAAGATAAATTCCTTTCTCGATAACTCAAATTAAACATACTTTCAGAACTAATGATGTTGGTTAGTTGATGCTTAATCAGTGTCTATTTTTCAAATTTCCTGCATTGAGGCTGCAAAGAACCTGCAGTGGTTACACTTAAAATTTCTCTTATTCTAGCTAATTTCTGCATTGATACGTTAAAGGTTTTAAAAAAAGATTAAAAAAACAAAATCTACAGGCAAGTCCTTATGTCAAACCATCTACCATGGTTCAGACACTTCACGAGGTCTACAATAAATATGTCCACACTAAAACCGAGGGCGTCCTGGTAGCGTCAGTGGTTGCAACTCCCCAGCCACTCCATGGCAAAAAGGATCTCGGCGCCTGCTCCCGTAAAAGACTTCAGCCTGGGAGCGCATGGCCTGTAGGGCTGCTATGATTTGGAACTGATTCCACAACACACAGTAACAGCGTAACAACTGACCTTGTGAAAACCAGATCCTGAACTGTATGGCGCAATGGACCCTGTGATTCTTGTTTTAGGAAGAAACAGACAAAGAGCTTAAGACTACAGGGCTGGACCCCGAAGCGCATCCTCACCTGGTTTACCTCCATAGGTAAGCATCACTTCTCCTGTTAAGGGGAAGTACATACTTCTCTTCAATCATTGAGGCTAAAGCTTCCTTAACATTAGGTTGTAACCACCCGTGCACATTAAAGTGATTGAAGCAAGGGCTATCCTTCGTTGTTGTTTTGAGCTGCTGTTAAGACATCTCCGACTCATAGGGAACCCATGGACAACAGAACAAAGCACTTCCCGTCCTGGCTAACCTCACAATTGTTGTTGGTTTGAGCCCGTTGTTGCAGTCCCTGTGTCCATCCAGCTCGCCAAGGGCCTGCCTCTTTTCCAGTGCCCTCCACTTTACCAAGCACGCAGTGACCTTCTCCAAGAACTGGTCTCTCCTGATAACACGTCCAAAGTGGGTAAGACAAAGTCTAGTCCTCCTTGCCCCTCGGGAGCATTTTGGCTGTACTTTTTTTTTTTTCAATCGTTTTATTAGGGGCGCATACAACTCTAATCACAGTCCATACATACATGAATTGTGTAAAGCACATTTGTACATTCATTGCCCTCATCATTCTCAAGACATTTGCTTTCCGCTTAAACCCCCGGCTGTACTTCTTCCAACACAGATTGGTTGGTTCTTTTAGCATCCCACAATATTTTCAATATTCTTCACCAACTTCACACTTCAAATAAATCAATTCTTCTTCACTCTTCTCTATTCAACGTCCAACTTTCACATGCATATGAGGCAAGGTAGGGTAGAAAGGGGGAACTGATCACAAGGATCTACATATAAGCCCCTCACTGAGTGGTGGACAACAGAAAAGTAGGTCAAGGAAGATGTTGGACGGTGTAAGACATGACAAAATAATAATAATTTATAAATTATCAAGGGTTCAGGAGGGGAAGAGGGCAAGGAGGGTTGGGGAAAATGAGGAGCTGATACCAAGGGCTCAAGTAAAAAGAAAATGTTTTGAGAATGATGATGGCAACAAATGTACAAATATGCTTGACAAAATGGACGGATGGATGGATTGTGATAAGAGTTGTATGAGGCCCCAATAAAATATAGAAAAAGAAAATACCATGGCTTAGGTCAGGCACACCTTCGTCTTCAAAGTAACACCCTTGCTTTGCAACACTGTAAAGAGGTCTTGTGCAGCAGATTTGCTAACGCGATGTGTCCATTGATCTCTTGACTGCTGCTTCCATAAGCATTGATTGTGGATCCGAGCAAGACTAAATCCTTGACAACTCCAACCTTGTCTTCGCTTATCATGATGTTGTTACCTATTGGTCCAGTTGTGAGGATTCTGATTTTCTTTACCTTGAGTTATAATCCAGACTGCAGGCTCCAATCTTGTGATGTTCATCAGCACATGCTTCAAGGCCTCCCCACTTTCAGCAAGCAAAGTTGGGTCATCTGCATACCACAGGATGTTAATAAGCCTTCCTTCAATCCTGACGCCACACTCCACTTCATGTAATTCAACCTCTCTTATTACCTGCTCAGCATACAGATGTAATAAGTATGGTGAGAGGACACAGCCCTGACACCCATCTTTCCTGATTTTAAACCATGCAGTATTCCCTTATGCTGTTCACACCACTGCCTCTTGATCCAGGTATAGCTTCTGCAGGAGCACAATGAAGTGTTCTGGAATTCCCATTCTGCTCAAGACTGACTGATCCACACAGGTGATTGCCTTTGCAGAGTCAAGGAAGCACAAGTAAATATCTTTCTAGTATTCTCTGCTTTGAACCAAGTTCTATCTGACATCAGCAATGATATCCCTTGCTTCACATCCTTTAGAATCCAGCCTGAACCTCTGAGCTCCCTATCAATGTACTGCTTAACAAAGCAAAAATTTATTTGCATGTGATTATCAGTGATATTATTCTATGATTTGAGCATCCTGTTGGGTCACCTCTCTTTGCAATGGGCACAAAGATGGATCTATCCCAGTCAATTGGCCAAGTAGCTGTCTTCCAAATTTCCTGGCCTAGGCGAGTGAGTGCTTCCAGTGCTTCATCAGCTGTTGAAACATTTTGATGGGTGTTCCATTAATTCCTGGAGCCTTGTGTTTGCCTAATGCTTTCAGTGCTACTTGGACGCCTTCCTTCAGGACCAATGGTTCTTGTTCATATGTGAACTCTTGAAATGGTTGAAGGTCAACTAGTTCTTTTCTGTACAGTAACTCTGTGTTCTTTCCATCTTCTTTTTGATGCTTCTAGCATCATTCAATATTTTATCCATAGAATCTCTTAATACTTCACTTGAGGCTTGAATTTTCTTGAGTTCTTTCAGTTGAAGATCTGCTGAGCATGCTCTTCCTTCTTGGTTTTCTAACTCCAAGTCTTTGTACCTATCCTCTTAGTACCCTAAAAGTCACCCAATGGACACTTACTTATAAACAGCTGTACTTTCCAACAAGAAATGCTTCATAGACTCTACCTTTCCAGGGGTGCTGATATTTTATAGTACAATAAGTTTACTATAAGGTAAGAGCAGGGGAGAAAAACCAAAAATGATATAAGTATCTTCATCCACTAAAACAATGGATTATGCTTTAAACTCACATTACTTTGTAACTCTTAATCACCACAACTTTATTAGAAAGACATACATTTTCTTACTGATACTTCTCTGATCCAGGTTGTTGTTAGTAGCCATCAATCAACTTCCACTCATGAGGTCTTCCCGTGTGTAACAGAAAATAATGTAGCCCGGTGTCACACCGTCTTCCAGATTGCTAATGTTTGTGTTTCTTTCTTTGTTTGCTTATTTGGTCTTCCTATAGCATATAAACCTTAACATGATTTGATATAACCATGACGGTATAGATTTAAATGTTTCTCAGCCAACTGAGAGAAATTTACTTTAATTATCTGATAAACAGAATAACCGACCAAATTTGACAGCAGCATAGATGCACAGCACGTTGGCATAAGAGAATAAGGAATGGCTTCACACCGGCCGTTAGAGTAGCAATGGTCACACGAGAGCCCATCCAAATTAACGGCTGCTCTTCATTAAGAACAATGTTGTCATTGATTGACACTGAACCAGGACAATAGATGAAATTATATTTCATTCCACACGCAAGGCCAATTCAATCAATGATAGAAGACAGCTGACCGCTATTCCGAACCATGACAGGATTTTGTTAACCTTCCCAATGAATCAAATGTACATTGGTGACTTAGCTATGAGGGGTAACTATTACTCTACTGATCTTTTAACATATTTCGGTGTAAATTTAAAATAAGAAAGCTCTAGAAGCATGCAGTTTATATGAGCTACTAAAGCACAAAATACACACCTTATGAGAAAGATGGCTAAATAATGAAGAAAGGTAGCAATGTACATAATTTACACCCAAATCCCACAGTCCTTTCTAGGCCCATTAGCATTTGGTTTAGCTTAAGCACGACATTCTGATAAAACTGTCTGAAAAACACAGTACATCAAATTCTAAATTACAAGTGAGTACCATCTGCTCACTTGTACCACCTCGCCCAACACTTGCCTGGTTAACACATCATTATTGGAAATAAAAGATGAAGCAAAGGGTCAGTTTATAAAATACATATTTGATAGTTATTGATATAACACAACTTTAAGATCATAGAGAGTAATTTTTTTTTTGAGGAGGGGTTGGTTTGGGTTATTTTTTTTAGTTTAATTATTTAAACCCAAATGAATTTAGGATTATTCGACAAAGCTTTAAATGAAATCTGTTAGGATTTTTTTATAAACAACATTCCCTACTTTAATCCCTTATTCCCATGCCTTATTTAACTTAACTCCTATTACTCACTGAAATAACTCCCACTAGATGAATATTAATGTAAATCTAAAAAGTAATTCAAATTTTCAATGCACAGTCATGTCATATTAATGTTATTAACTGAGTAAAGTTGAAGTCCATCTTGTTTTTAAACCAAGCGACGTCACTGGCCAGTACCAGCCTGTCACTAGACCATCTAAGAAAGTCACAGGACTCCATCTTAATGATGAGCAACTCCCAACTACCATTTAGCATTTTAAATATTTTTAATCGAATCATAAAACTTAAATCTACTAACACACTACCAAGGAATGGAGAAACATTTGTAAAGATATCACTTATAATGTTTTCATACCTTAAATTCACAACCCCTTTTTTTTTTACTTTTTGCTCATTTGAAAAAGTGCATACCTTGGTGAATGAATAAACATTCAGAAAAATAAAATTCAAGGTGTCATATTTAGTTGTCCTCTGCACAATCCATTTTGAATGGTGCATCAGTATAAGCTATAGCACAACAAGAAGAATCTTTCATCCTAGTAAACATTCTTCTTATTTTTTTTCTTTCAAATTGTTGACATGTAGAAAGCACGAGATATTTTGATGCTATTACCTTAAAATATTAATTTTTGCTGCTCCCCACTCATTCTCATCTGCCATAAATATTAATTGTGTAATTTTTTTCAATAGCTCTTTTTCAACTAGGTAGTTTCTCACTCTCAGATCTACTGACATCTTGAGCCCGATGTTGTAAGGTGCTACGCATTATAAGATGTTTGGCCACAGCCCTGACCTCTACTTTGATAACCCTACTAAGAGCCCCCACTTGTTAAGACCACAGTGTCTCCTGACACTGATACAGATCCCCAGGAGGGCAAAGCTGCGAAGAATCACCCATCTAAAGACAGACCGAGTAGCAAAACTCGAGATCAAACTCCCTGCCAGTAAGTCTATGCCGATTCCCAGCGACCCCATAGGATTGGGTAGAACTGCCTGCCCCCCGTGAGTTTCTGAGACTGCAACTCTTTACCGGAGTAGAAAGCCCCCTCTAAAATCCTCGGAGTGCGGGTGGTGCTTGTTGATAAGGGTTGAACCGCACATCACAAGCTCAGCCGTTCAAATGGAGCCTCACAAGTGGAGGCCCAGTGGACTCGGGGACGGGGGTTCTGAAATGCTCAAAATAAATTCATGCACGGAGCATGTGAAGGAAACACTCGTACAGTATCTCTGAGAATCGAGTTTCAACTGAGCAAATCCTATTTCCGTCTGCACAGAAGATAACATGGATAGCCTTTCTTTCTTTTTTTTAAAATCAGTCTTCATAGCATGGTCCCAGTAGCACACATGTAAAGAAATAAAAGTTACAGGATCCTAAAGGAAAGCAACACCGACAAACTGGAGCAACAAAGCTATATGGTCTGCACCGCCTGTGTGCCCCGAAGTGAGCCACTCCCCACACGTGCTCTGAACGCCTTGGTGTGTGGACTATGTGGAACAGTGCTGGTAGACGGGGAGCGAGATCATGACCCGGCAGGGAGCTAGGAGCACTAACCATACTGCAGTTACTGTGGGCTGACAGGCACTTCTTGTCATCGCACCACTGGCACCCGTTTGTGTTGGCTGTACAGCTGGCACAGTCTGCATATCTATAGCATCTGTCGTCGGACGCAGCTGAAATGCAAACGGGAGAGAGAACACAGCGCACGGAATGGGAGCGTGTCACACTGGTTCATTCGCACATTTTTAAACATCTGCTTGCAAATCACTAAGGCATTTTCTCACCATTATTATGGCTTTAAATATAAAAATCAGTTCCTCAAGATGAAGTCGGCTTTGGAGCTTAATTGTGTTTGCAGGGCTTGAAATCCTTCCTACCACCATCTTAATTATAACTGCCTCCAGGATTCCGTTGCCATTTGCAACTTACATATTGTGGAAGGGAAACAAGATGTGCTGGTGTCTTACTGAACAACTATTACCAGAAATCCAGAAGAAAACATTCTAAAAACAACTGTTTATAAACTCACCTTGCATGAAGAACCTTAGAGAAACCTTGTTAAGGTAGCTCACTCCACCAATGAAGTGTATTTGTTCACTGCAGCATCAAAAATGAAACCTCCATTCACTTAAATATTAATTTTTTAATCCAAATCATTCATAAATCATTTAATATTTACTAGTAAATTTAGTAACTTTGATTTCTTTATTCAATATTTCATACAGATTATGAAACCAGAAATTTGATCATTAAATTCTACAAATTTTTTAAAATTTTGTGGTCCAGTTTGACAATCAGTTCAGGAAGGGGGAAAAAAAAAGCCCTAACAAATGCAAAAAAAATCATTTTAATGTCTTAGAAGCACATGGCATTTCTCTAGAAATGATACAATTAAAAGCATTTTTTGCTTACATAGCAAAATAATGCATTCATGTATATATAGAGAACTCATATATAAAAATATTTAATAATATTTTGAAAGTCACATATTTCAGAAACCTAAACTTAGATAGCAATATTACTTAGGTAACCAATGCTAACTTCAAACAGCTCATCCCCTAATCACCGATGGGTTTATTTGTGAAAGGTACAGAAGGGATTCTCACAAGTAAAATTCATCTTCTCCACCTCTAACGAAGTATATAAACACTTTGCTGCCGCAGAGGGATGGAAAGCCAAAAAAAGTACCTGTTTTGGGAGGGCACTTTGCTCTGAGGATATTGTTAGTATTTCCAGATTCCCAAGATTCACAGTGATTTTTATTCCAAACACATTTTATCCCTGGACCAGCGTTTGTACAAACTTCTTCATCTCTGAAGGCCTTGCAGTTGGGAGGCTTGTAGACAAGAATGTCATTAAGGAGCACACTGGAAAATCCCCCAAATATATACATGGACCTGTCACAAGCAAAACAGGAGTCTTCAAAATTACATTTAAATATACCATTTGGAATTATTTTTAAAGTATGTATGGCAGCACTGGTCTTGAAAATCATATTTCTAACATACAATATGTGGGTAAGGCAGAAAGAATTGCTACAAAACCACAGATACTTTTATCACACCAAAGAAGCAGCTGTCGTCTCTCAACGTATCCCCATCTCGGTCCACGTACTTCTGAAGGAACTGTCTCCATCTCTTGAGCCCTTTCCCTAAAGGACTCTGTACTCTTCCATTTACACCATGTACTCCAGGGAGCTCAAACCACGGTCCCTTGACAAGGTCACTGGGTTAGGGTACAAAAACAAGTCTGCAGGGGTAAGGTCAGGGCTCTGGGGCAAGATTTCCCAATGAAACGCCCTTGGCACAGCCCTAGCTACCCTTGAAGAATGAGCAGGACTGCTATTGCAGTGGGAGAGAGCATGCTGGTGCCACTCCCCTGTCCTTTTTCTCACCAACGCTGTGGTCAGTTTCCTGATGGCTTCCAAACAGCCCCTGTGGTGACCCCGTGTCCTTCAAGAAAATCTAACAAGATCACCCCTTGGCAATCCCCCAAAAAACAGCTGCTATAATCTTCTGAGCTGACCTTCCTGCCTTGAATTTAAGGCTCTCCAGACTTGCTCTGTCTTTGTGGAAGCAGTCTGCCTCACCTCTCTGATATCCTCGGTCCGTCAGCCCATTGAAGCAAAAATGAATAAAAGATCCGGCTAATGAGGAAAACGTAGTCCAGGGTAGTGATAGACTTAAACCGGTGCCACAGAGTACAAACGATGGTTTTTCAAAAGGATAACAATGAAGTGGATAGTTTGACAGCCAGCACTGATCCTCTAGAAATGACAAGCGTGCGCCTCTTACCCATTAATGACAACTGCGGAGTGTCCAAATCTGTTGACATCTCTATGAAGATTTGGTTTAGGTAATATTTTCCATTCGTCACAAGCTAGAAGATAGAAGTTTTTTAAAATGTATTTTAAGTGCAAGATTAGCAAATGAAGAGAAGTACTACAAAATAATGATTCACCAAATTAAAGATACAACACTTAAAATCAAGAAAATAAATCAGTCGTTTTCTAACTTTCCTTGACTCACAGTTTAGAATCATGACTCCATGAGCAATATTCCTTAAATAAAATTGTCACTTGCCAAAAATTTCTATAACGAATGTGAAGTGTGTGAAAATAAGGGGTACGAAATCAAATATAATTTCTTATTACATACTTTCAATGACATACCAGTCTTCTTTAAAGAACAAAACACAGTTTCTACAATACAACTCACAAACATCAACGCTGAATCAACTAGATGGTTAAACTAGCACATAAGCTTTTACATGTACAAAGAAAAACAAATGGGCTAAATAACATTTATTGAAAGAATGCCTAAAACAGATCCAGGAAAATAAAGTACTGAGCTCACTTTAACAACTTAGTATTTCACAAACACAGTTTTCATTTTATACGAGAAGCATTCAGTGACTTAGGATATTTGCAAGACAATGTTTTATCCTTCTTCATCCTAAACCCTCCACATATAAAGGATGCCCTTAATATTTAATAAAAGTAAATAGTATAATATGCTTTTTGAAAGCTAATTTAGTTATTGTAGAGAGCTTTTTAGATGAAGAACTGATCTGAAATGTTAATTGTAAAAGTTAAATGAATTTTTCTATTTAAGAAATTATGTCTATAATACTAATATTGAAATAATAAATTTTATTAACTTCAATATTAGTCAATATCAAAGGAATTTTAAGCATCAAAATCACAGTTTAAAAAATGAAGCTATAAGACTGAGAGCCAAAGAAGGACATCTTGAGTGCTTCACAAACTGTATCTCAATACAAATTCCCAAAACTGCTGTGTTCCTTCGCTTGTTATTTCTGTCTTTACTTTACAAAGTATACTTTCATAATAAACATCTCAACAGAGATAGTATGAAAGTCCAGAACTCCAGTGTTCTCCCAGTGTTTTACATGCATCCCAATGTTCCCCCAGTGTTTTTTCCACAGGAACAGTTTTCACGTAACACTATAAACTTCCCAAGAGCCCAAAAGCTCTAAGATCACACTGCTGTGCCCCATAGGGTCACTATGAGTCAGAATCAATTCGATGGTAATGAGTTTGGTGGCATAGTGGATTGTACGTTGGACTGCTAACCGCAAGGTCAGTGGTTTGAAACCACCAGCCTCTCCGAGGGAGAAAGATGAGGCATTCTACTACCACAAAGAGTTACACTTTCAGAAACCCAAAAGGGCAGTTCTACGGGTCCTATAGGATCACTAAGAGTCAGAATTGACTCGATGACATTGAGAGAATGATACATAAAAATTACTTCTGGTAATTTTACATTGAAGAGTCGGTTTAAATCTGTATTATTAAGTGTATGCAATCAGAAAACTTCCAAAGTGTTTCCTTCTATAGAACTCAAATGGTCTTTTAAAGAATCCTGTTGCTCTCTCTGCAAGATATTCCTGTTGACAAACCACAAGGAGCTACGCTGATGGAGCCAGAGTCCTGGAGCTGGAGGAGCCACGTGGAAACCCACACCAAAGCTGAGATGCTTCCACTGCCACTGGATCCACAAGACTTTCCACCCACTGGCCTGCGATCTTCCTGCATTTGGCATCATTGCATGTGCTGCATGAGTCTGAAGAGGACTTTATAGATTAGTATCAGGCATA
>NW_022103968.1:14339080-14351588 GCF_000313985.2 Echinops telfairi
TAAGGAAAAAGCTCTGAAACATCAGCATGAATTAAAACCGGAGCTTTTGAAAGATTTTTCCTAACTGTCTAAGCCAACATCTTTTGGAAGAAAGTGACTCTTCAGCGCACAGAAGAGTCTAAAGAAAAAAACACCTAGGTACCACTACTCCGTTTTGTAAAAAGCCAGTACTTTAACATGCTTACTGTGGAATTTTTGAAAGAAATGAAACTACAGATCTGAGAGGTCCTTGGGAACGCTCTCCCTGATAGCAGTTTCTTCACTGTTGTCTCCTACAGAAGCAACTATGATCCCATATTTACTTACGCATGATACTTTATATAGTGCTATTTGTAGGTTGTAAATGTTTTACATGGCCTTTTTCTCTTTCATTATGTATCCATGTGACACTATGTACTTACTTTCACCATGATACAGTATTCCAACATAATTGATCTATCAAACTGCTAATGATCGGTTCCTGATTTTCCTTTGCTTTGCTCTTACAAGCCAGGCTTGGAGGACCATGGCTGCACTTGTGTTCTTGTGCTCAGATTTGAGAGAGGTTTGTAAAAAGGAAATTGCCAGGGTTAAGTAGGAGCACAACTTCAATTTACCATCGTTAGTCAAGTTTCTCCCCGAAGTAGTTGAATCCATTCACACTCACACTGGCAGTGCGTGAGGATCCCAGCGCTGTGCACGCTCTCCACCACAGAGCTCTCCCAGACTCCTTCGCTTTGACTCCGCTGATGACGTGCTTTATTTTGCATCTCCCCAATTACTGGTAAGAGGAGCCATCTTTTCAGGAATAGACACCATTTGTTTTTACTCTTCTATAAATTTAGTGTTCAAGTCTTTGCCCATTTTTTTATTTCTTTTTCTTAATCATTTGAATGTTTTAAATTAAATATTATAGCTATCAGTATTTTATTGGTTATACGCATTACCATCTCTTCTCCCATGTTATGTCTTGTCTCTCTTGGTTTATGATACAGAAGGCTTATGTTTTAATTTGTTTAAGTATATTACTTTCCTTATGATTTGTGCTTTTACTACCTGACCCAGGACTTACAAGAGAGCCTCTTTGGTTTTCTTGTAAAGGTTGTACACACTTACTATCTTCAGTCCATTTAAAACTGTAGGGATCTACTTTAATTATTTCCCATATGAATAACTACTTTTCCTCACAACCATACTTGAACTTTTATTCTTTTTTGATATAAACAGTAGTATCATAAAAGTAAAAATAATGTAATAATAAGCACACAATCCCAATAGAACAGAAATATTAAAGTATAGTAATAAAAACTTAATTACACATGAGATCAATTAATTCAGATAAGCAATAATAGAATCCAATTATACTTCTAGAAGTTTTTTGCCTTTTAATGTATGTAGTGGAAGGAGAAAGCTTTATTATTATCTTCAAGGCATTTCCTTCAATTATACTAAAAGATTTAAAGTTTTACAGACAATATTTGTGATGGCCAATGGTAATGTTTAATAATACTCTGCTTTGCTTTCTTCAGGCACAAGGTGAAACTATACTTCCACATCGTCTAAAATTAGGGTGTGGCCATGTGATTTGCTTCACCAATGAAATATAGCCAACTGAAGGAACACTTTATTTCTGGATGATATCATTTAATTGCTAATGTAAGATAGTGCAATCCTCGATTACTCCGTCTAAAGGTGATCATAGACTTGTATGTTCGCTGTCACGCTCAGTCCCTAAGAGGCGACAATGGGCAAGTCCGCAGTGCCGGACTACAATGGATGTGTATCCTAACTGATAAATAAATTTTTATTGAAACTAGTACTGTAAATTTTGAGGACTTATGATGAACATGAAATGTGCTCTGAGATCATCATCATTCCAGGAAAGATCTGCTCTCTTGAGTTACTGGAAATACTGTCAGAAAACAGCTGTGAGCTGCAAGCTGCTCCAGGCACTGCCCCCAGTGGAGGCAGGTTCACTCAAGGTCACACACTCTCAAGGACAAACCAAATGCAAAAAAAAAATGGGTCAATGCGGGATACTGTTAAGCCTAGCGATGCCAGCTCCCCACGTGACCGCTTTGAGAGACTCGCCATGTCTAAGGCACTAAATTACCAAGTAAATAAATATTTCTGGAAGCTAACCTTAGCCAGTATCTAGCATACACTGCGGCCCAATGGGCACATACATTAAGTGGAAATGATGGAAGAGATGGAGGCTAGTCAGAATCCCAACAGTATGAATTCTAAAGCTGATCTGCCTACCGCTGCCCCCAAATGTGAGATCTGACAGTAAGAGATCGAGGATGCTGCCACAAAGGACCAGCTGGATATATGGGGCCATCAACCCTGGAAAGCCTAACAGCTCATTATGATAAGAATAAATAAATATCCTGAGTACCGGTTTTTCTTTTCCTATCCATAGCATTTTTTACTCAGCACCACTATCTGAGGACTTACAGGACGTTTGAGAGGTCAGTGAGGAATCCCGCATAATCAGAAAGGCTATTTTACAGCAAAAGAGATCCCATGACGAGAAGATCTCCTGGATCAAGAACCACAAGACCTAATCAAGCTCCAGGCAGGTACAGCGAAGTCCCAGAACGCAAGCCGCACCTTAAATAACAGACCTCCCAATGGTGCTGTGCCCTCAACAGAAAGAATGCATCTGTCTAGGGGCCAAAAGGTAAAAGTCACCCCTAGTTACAAGTCCTGGTCCCCAAAGGAGAAATATTTCTGGCAGAACGACCTTGCTCTTTCACCCTAGTGAAAGACCGCTCTGAAGGGCCATTTCCAGCCCACGGTTCCCCCACAGGGTTGGCTGAGGCTGTTAAAGTTGCTTCAGAGTTTCACGTCTTCTTCTGCCCACCCACGCCTCGGGCCCTTCGCTCACAAAGACGGCGATCCAGCGCAAAACGCTGTCTCAGGGCTTGCTTTCCAGGGAACCCACCTGTGGCAGCATTCGTTACAACAATGTAATCGAACCTACCCCGACGGACACAGCACAGTAAACATGAACCTTCCTACAGTCTCTGAAAAGAGCAGGGAAAATGCGCTTCACTCACAACGTGTTAGAAAGAACGTAACTGAACCTGAAAATTCCTGAAAGCAACCTTTGCAGCTACAAATAGTGCAATTCATGCTCGCTGATAGTCTTTGCCCACCTGCAAGGTCTTTTCTATGGACTGGGAAGAGAAAACAGATAGGAGCTGATGTCAGAAATAGACTTCCTACTTATCTCTCCAGCTTTTGCAATAGCTACTCAACAGAAGGTGGAGCTAGATAAATTCTGCTACTGACTTCTCACATTCTTGCTCAGGGTTCTCTGCAAAACACAGATTGGCTTTCCTGTAAGATGCAGAAGGGATCAAATGCCTTACAGCTAAATACTAAATTAATATCGTTTGTTTACATGTAGTTTTCTCATCCTTACATTGTAAAGTTTCTCATGGCTATCAGTATATCTAACTGGAATGAATCCTATTTCTTTCCAACAAGAAACTGTATTTCGAGAGAACTCGAGCCATTTTTCACTTGATCAATAGTCCAGGGCTCGACAAACAAAAGCAAGTTCCAGGTGGTTGTGGATGCTACGGGAATTTACAGAAGTACCATTCCACACCTAGAGAAAAGTCACACAAGCATAAAGATTAAATGAGAGGGAAACACACACACACACACACACACACACACCCTGGGACGCAGATAAAACCTAAACTGTGAAGTACTGAAAATTCATTTACTAACTGCACAGATACATAGGATCAGAGCGTTAGAGTTACTATAGCCTCAATTCCAAATGTCAGCAGTCAGAATTGTGTGGTCACAATTATTTACCTCTGAAGTGTCTTACAAGTATATTAGAACTGAAGCTGAAATCTAGAAACTGCTTATATTCCTATAGGCAAAAAAGAGCACGTTCTTTCTAACACTTTGTGACACTTTACTATATGCATAAAATGCATATATTGGCTAATTTTCCTTCACAGACACCAATTTTTCCTTGAAATTATTCACCTGTAATATTTTAAGGACCCAATGAAAAGATTCTTTTTAATATTCCACTTGAAAGGCAAATTCACAGGTCAGCCTTAATTGAATGGTTGAAAGAGAAAAAGCCCACAAAGTATGTGTATGTTAAACCAAAAACAGATTTTTAAAAATACATTAAATTTTTAAAAAAAAACATATTTTAACCATTTGCATGCTTTTGTAATAAGATTCCAACTTTGGAGCTACTACCAACAATCTCATCTGCCCCTAATTAGTGATGTTTCTCTGGGGTTTCCTCCCTTGGTCAACTAGCTTTCTTTGAAGGCTCAAGATGATTCCCAAAATTATACTTTCATTCATGATGATCGCTTCAGGGAAAAAGATGCGTGCATTCTATTGGCCAACTCTGTCTAAACATTTTGTTTTGCTTAGTATTGCTCACAGACACGAGAACATGTGTATTTTTATTTTGAAACGTACTTTTTTTCCCCCCCACTTAACACTACAGCTTATCCCAGTACCTACTGGAAACTTCCAGCTTTGTGATGCGTCCAGCCCACCCCCTGCCATCAAGTCCATGTCAACCCACAGTGACCCTATAGGACAGGGTCGAACCGCTTCATAGGCTCTCCTGGAGAGTAAAGCTTTAGCAGAGCACCTGGTAGGTCTCAACTGATAACTCTGCAGTTAGTGGCCCAGTGCCTATTCCCCAGTGCCAGCAGCGTTCCTTAACTCGTCCACCCATAGTCTGTAAAGAGGTGTTTTTCTTCCTCTGATTTCATTTACAAGTTTCCTCTTCTTCATTGAATTGTGTCTGCTCTGTCCTCAATCACTATGCAATCCACTGCTAACTACTACGACATTAAAGACCGTTGTCTAGAAGCACTGACAGTCTGTAAGAAAACAAATGTGATCAGTGAAGGAAATGTCACTGATAGCTCCACACTGTGCTTTGTGGGAGATGTAGCTGATTGGGAGTCCTGCGCCGGTACCCTGGCTCTCGTCTCTGCTTTCCAGAAATGCCTGCACAGTAGCATGCGCAGCCCGTGGACATGCCAGGCTGAAAGTCAGCAAATTAATATCTGCAGAATCGAGTTATAATCGATATAGACATAGCGGTAGACAGATGCTACAGCTGTTTCTCTCTGCGCTTGGGGCAGAGAAATGTCCTATGCCGGGCCTAGGTTCTTTGAAGAGGTTGACTTCCATTCATCCCCAGGGGTCGCTAGCTTGATACTGCACTTTCGCTCTGATTCCTTCACCTGTCATTTCCATTCCCCACCACCAGCCTTTCCTGGGATTGCCTCGCATGTCAACTATCGGTACTCTCATGACTGTGCAGTGCTTCAAAAAAAAAAAAAAAACCACCCAACACACGACGTTTATCAGTCACACTGTGGTGAACGTGTGACAGGAAATAAAAAAAAAAAAAAGCCGAAGCTCCATAGCGTCTCTTAGAAAATAAATCACCATTCGATGAGCTCCTTGAAAGGCTAGGTTCCACGCCTACTACTAATGTCTGAATTAAGTTCCAAACAGCAAAATGCACACATTCTAGTCACATCATCCATAGTCGAGTTTACAAACCCAACAACTTCCAGCATACTATAATAAAACCAAACACACGCACAAAAGGACTGCCTGAATAGCTTGAAGTGGCATCACTCGGTCTCCTGTGGAGCGGACCAAAGACAAGGACAAGATTCTCACCATAGGGATGCGAGTGGAAGGGATGAATGCGGCATCTGCCGCACTTACTGAGAAGAAAACTGCTAACGCTAGACTTAAAAGCTTTCTCCTTTCTACACGTTAGAACAGACGCGTCTGTTGCCCATGAACCTCTGAGTGCACAGGCCAGCCCCGTGTCCGAAGCACTAGCAGAGAAAACAAGAGAAATGCGTGCAGATGCGCAAGCTGGACTGGCAATGTGGTCCCATCCCCCCCACCCCCTTACCTGGAAACCGTTACAGGGAAGAGCAGACAATTCCACATTCCTAAACTATTACCTTCACTGTTAGCACCAAAACCCCAAGACCCATTGACTCAAAGTGACCTTACAGGACAGAGTAGAACTGCCCCTTTGGGTTTGTGAGGCTGTTAATGTTTATGAAAGCAGACAGTCTGAGCTTGGAGTGGAGTCAAACCCCTGAGCTTGCGGTTAGCGGCCAGCAAGGAACCCACTACCCCACCATGGCTCACAAGAGAAAAATGGACGCAACACAGAAACATGCGTTTCAAAAAGGAGGAAGCACCTGACTGAGAGTCACGTAAAGACTGGCTTAACCTTCCTGTTGCTCAGAAAACGCACGCGAAGGCCACAAGGAGAGGGCATTTTATGCGCACTGGACTGGTTTGAAGTCAAGAACTCTGCAAACAGCCAGCGAGGGCGATGATGTGAAAGAATGGGATAGATGTACATTGTACTGCAAACACGGATTGGAAGAGGAGAGAAAACAGGAGGAGGGGAGGACATGAGCCACAGGGTTAGAGTTCTGTTCCCAATGCTGTTCTTATGTGGGGAGTTCCGTTCATTATACATTATGATCAACTCACCCCCATCAAGTCCAGTCCACCGCTACACTCCTTATACATGACCTACTATATTATGCTATATTATATTATGGTGGATAGGAGTGTTCACTGTATTATTAACCATCATGGTTTAATAAATAATATGATGTATAAATAAGGCAACGGTTAGCCTGTCCTACAGGATCACTGTGAGTTAGAAGCCCCTTGACAGCAATGCATGGGCATGCGGATCAAAGGCGCTCTGGTGGTGCAGCGGTTTAAGTGCTCAACTGGCTCTCTGAACCCAGCAGCCACACTCCCCAGGAGATAGCTGTGACGACCGACTTCCATACAGATTTACAGAACCCTATGGGGCGGTTCTGGAAGCTTGGTGGCAAAGTGGTGTATGCACAGGTCAGCAGTTTGCAAACCACCAGTCACTCTGAGGGAGAAAGACGGGGCTTTTTAGTCCTGTACGCATTGTAGTCTTGGAAACCCACAGGGGCAGTTCTACCCTGTCTTCTGGGTTCGCTATGAGGCAGCATCAACTCCGTGGTAGTGAGTTTGGTTTGGTAATGGGGCAGTCCTAAATCTGTCCTATTGAGAAGCTATGGGTCAGAACGGATTCGATAGCAACAAGTTTGCTTGGTTTAATTCTGATCAAAGGAGTCTGGCATGTTGCAAACTGTTCACCCACCCTTGTTGGAGGTGTGCGTCCACCAGAAGCCCCATTAAAGAAGAGCCTAGTGAGCTCCTCCCACAAACGTGGCTGTTGTTGTTGTTGTTATGTGTGCCACAAAGATGGCTGTTGTTGTTGTTATTGTGTGCTACGGAATCAGTTCTGACTCACGAAGAGCCGGGGACGACAGAGGAGGCTGTAATCTTTAGGGGACAAGATCACCAAGTCACTTACTGCGGGTGGATTTGAACCGCCAACCTTTCCCTTGGCAACTAAGTGCTTAGCCTCGGTCCCAGCAGGGCTCCTTCCCATGAAGATTTCAGTCAACGGAGCTAATAGTTGCCTGGGGATGTGGCAGGGGAGGTGGCGGGGACAGGGGAGTTCATCACGATGAGTACAAGAATGCACAAAATGTTCTCAAAGTGATTGTTCAACTCTTCTTGGTGTGACTGAACTATTGGATTGGATGATATGTGAATTATATGACAATAAAACTGGGGGGGAGGGGGGCAGAATTGAGCCAAGAAAACCTGATGGAGCAGATCTGACCTTATGGTAACCCTTCTGCCTACTACAGAGTAGACCTCCTGTCTACTCGGAAAGACCCGGGCTGCCATGAGTCGACAACAACTTGCCAGCAACTGGTTTGGCTGTTGTGTTTTGTTTTATTTGTTTTGTTTGGGGAGTGAGGGGCTCCTACATATACACATACCTATCACTCTAAGTTGTTCAAAAACATACCTATGTTTTGTAAACTAGTTAAGGGATCCTAAAGGGGGCCCTTGTGGGATACTGGTTACGCACGGAGCTGCAAGGTCAGCACTTTGAAAACTAACCGGCTCGAGGGAGGTAACTGGGGCTTCCTTCCTCCTTCATAGAGTTACAATCTCGGAAACGCACAGGGGCGGCTCTACCCTTTCCTACAGGGTCTCTGTCAGTCAGAATGGGCTCAATCATGGCAATGCGTTTGGTTTTCCTTGGGTTTTGTTTTTTCCCAAGTACAACACCATTGTATCATTAAATTATAACCGTGCGTGTTATTACGGATAATGAATTCATCTAGTATTCCTTCCTCGAATATGAAATTACTTTTCATAGTTTTGTTTACAAATTTTGTCTTTAATCAACCACCAAGAAATTAACGCCATCAGTAAAGCTGTCGTGTTGGGGCAATTTTAAGAATTCTATTATGAGTTCCATCTGATTTGAAGTTTCTGCAGCTCTGTTTTGCTGCACGATATATTTCTGACAGAAAGGCTACCTCCTACCTTATTCTGAACTAATCTAACTCGGGAAATTACATTTTCATGTTTCCATTATCTTTTTGAAGAAAAAATAACATCGATCTAGCTCTGAGTGGTCTTTCACCCTTGTTTCTCTGAAACTTCACTAACCTTTCTACCTCAGGAATGACTGCCATTTGTAATTACAAGAATCGTAATTATATGTCAGGCCTATTGAAAACTCTGGAATAATTACTCATTGGATTATACTGAAATATCATTGCAAGGCTCACTTCAGTGTTAAAAAACATACTTCCAGCCGTGGAAACGCCTGACTCGTAAATTTTGGAATCCTCGGGCAAACTACTTCGTGACACTTAAGTTACGCCAAGAACAAACCACTCAAACTTCAGGATTCCTTTCGCTCTCAGTGATTCTAGAACACTCACCTGTATGACAGTATCTACTGTCTGCACCCCAAAACTGTGGACGTGAAAACAGACCGAATAACATGAGAAGAATGCAATGCGCCTTCTTTGTCCACTGAGCCTCTGATGCTGTGTGCCACCGAGTTGATCGTGGTTCCTCGTGGCTCCGTGGGACAAGCCAGAACTGTTCCCCCCGTGGGTTATCGACAGGGCCATCTCCATGGGGAGCAGACAGCCAAGAGTTCCCATCCCGAGCTGCTAGGCTTGAAGAGCCAAGCTTCTGGTAGGCAGCCAAGTGCTTAACCATTGAGGCACTGGGCTCCTTTCTAAAAGGACATTCGAAATCTAGACTTTTCTGGCCTGGCCTCTGCCCTGACTCACCTGAATACCTCTGTTCTCTTTGGCCTGTGTGTGGTTGCAATTAGAGAAAAGTCCATTCACAACCTTTCAGCGACTTCACCTCTAAAATGAACTGAGCACAAGTCAATTAAGGTATTTACAAATCTCTGCATGGCAATGGTCTGCTAGTTCCTATTTTGTACAATCCTAACGGATACATACCTATGTCATATGCCAGGAAATCGGCAGAAAAACATTTTGCTCCGTTACTCAACGAAGTGTCATTATGCGTGTTTCCTCCAAAAATAAGCATAGCTCCATTGATCAGAACAGCTGAATGAAGGTATCTGGCAAACCCACTTTCTTTCAAAACAGTCCTACAGGGTAAAATTTAAAAATGTATTACAAAGGATAAGACGACCTGCCTGGTTAGATATATTATAGCAACAGTCTAATTTCTATGTAGAATTTTCCCTGGAGGTGTGAAAGCGACATGCCTTTTTATTTTTCCAACAACAACTTGTAAATGATCTTCACAGGACAATATTTTATTTTAATTTTGAAAGTCGTGGTACCTTAAAAAGGTTTCGTGGAAACACAACCTGAAGCAGAACTGCTCATCCTCATAATAACTGATACTTTGAATTTCTTCATTGTTCATGGAGACATGAGGGAAATACGTATTCTTAAAATCAGAGAACGTACACATCGCAACAGAAATCAAGAGTTAAATGTAATAAAATGTATCCCAAATTGTAATCAGGTAAAACTCTAGGACTCATATTAAACCTCGATATATATTTTTTAATGTTTTATTGATGTTCAGGCGGGCCCCTGGTCATGAACATCAGACCTAAGGATAAGTCCTCCTTGCCCTGTAGTGTTATGCAAATTTGCCCTCCTTTTGGAGCCACTAAGCCAGCCTCTACTGGCACCAATTCCTCATCACAACCTCCTCCGCTGGCTGCCTAGGCAGCTTATAAATCATTGAAATGGCTTCGAGCCTTTTATTGCGCGAAAGTGAGGCTCGGGAATAGCCCTAGGTAGGCCCCTGGTGAGACTTACCTACCAACTCTTAGAGCCACAGTTAGGACAGAGCATGCATCAATTTGGGGGCTGCCTGTATAACAGTCATGAGTTAGTAGGCATATCAAAAGCTCAAAACCTCAGTCAAATTGTATTAAATAGAAAACTAACGAGCCACCCTCCAGGTTTTAAAGAATGGAAAGAGACATTCCTGATGTTCTGATTCTAATAGCATATATTTTGCACTTTGTTATTGCTCTTTTTTGTTGTTGTTGCTATTTTGTTTTTTAAAGAAAATTGTTGTTTGTAGTCATGTGTAAGCTTTCTTTTGCTCAACCTTGCGACAGATATCCACACAACCATGTGACAGGGATGCAGTTGAAAATCACATACATTTTAGAGAGGCATTAAAATGAATACAAATGCTCTATATTTTTAATTAAAGTATTACTCTGAGATAAAATAATAGACACGTATGTTCAGAGTCACATCTGACCTTTTAAGAGGGAATGTGATGAAGGTGGCAGGCATTATGAAGTAATCCCTTATAACTGCTCTACACAAATCTCTGCTACAAACGATCAGCATGGAGACTTATCTAAAACGCGTATCTCTAGTAGAATTATAATAAGCATAGCATTCCTCAAACCTTGGAGTACAACAGTCATTGTTTTAAAGACTATGAGGCTGACTTCATATTACATTATGAGAAATTCCATAGACCCTCCCTCCACAGGAAAAAAAAACTATCATTGGTTAAAAATAATATATGTTTTAGGAAAAACTCACTTAAGATCTCAGGTACCTGTACTAAAGGCAACAGCAAATGAAGAAACATTTATTCAAGAACGTCTCCGAAATCTCGCTAATAGCAGCGAGGTTCCCTAGCATTGGACCCCATGAGCTTCTCCTCTTCTCCTCGTTCTTCCCCAAAGGAGTGGCAGCAAGAACACGGAGCTCCTTGTCCACCCAGCATCCCGCCCAGGGCAGCAATATCGCATCGAGAAGGTCAGGGGGCCAGAATTGCCAGGACCCCAGCAACGAGGTCACAGAAGTTCTGTTTCAGAAAAGAGGCTGGCAGGGCTGACAGATCATCCTCCATTCAGCATCCAGTCCTAAGTGGACGCTCAGCACAAGTGAAGCAAATGGGATCCACTGGGGCCCTGGCCGCTCTTGCTCAAGCTGACTTGTGGGGCAAAGGAAGAGCCCCGTGGAGAAGACTACAACTACTGTTCCCGTGCAGCCCCCTGGAGGTACAGCAAGTATCACTCCACGAGGATGGAGGCCCCAAACCCACCTCGCCTTACAAAGCATGGGAGAAGAGGCGGTCCCAAAGCTCTTCCAAGGGAACCGACATTATTTGAAACAAGGTTTGGGGAAAACCAAACCTAAGGGGGTATTCAAAATCGATGGAGGTTTTCATATTAACTATAAAAAGACAACACAAAACTCTGAGAGCAATTGCTGAACCACAAACCAGCTAAATATAGCCAAGAGCTCTCAGTTCTAAAGGGGTCAGTCGTGGCCCACACGATTCACAGCAATCAAATGTTTCAGGTGGCAGGTTTTGCCCCCAGTAGGAAACAGGTCTACTCAAAAATGACAGCAAGCATGTCACTCTGAATATGGATTAGCCACTATCTTTTAGAGGGACACCACTGTGTGTTTCCTTCACAAGTCAAAATCCCCCACGCAAGACGAGATCTGGTGGTTATGCAAGACGTATGTAACACGACCCTAGTTTCTCTCTGCCAGGATGGAAGCGTTCTGAGCCTTTGAACTGTTCTGAAACTCTGAATGATTCCTAGGGAAGACAAAGAAAATTGAAACTCAAGAAGAGACAACGGCCAGAACAAAGTTGACGATTAACCTCAAAGAGTGCTTTTGAAAGCATATGCAAATTGAGTTTATAGCGACTGTGGGGCAATTAATGGCCCTGTGGGCAGTCAGTCAGCCTGCTCTAAGTGGAGGCTAATGGGAGCACTGGTGATGCGTGTGGAGCTCCATGTTGGGCTGTGAGTTAGTTAATTGTGCCAGCCTGGCCGATAATCACATGTGGGGCTAATTGAAAGGCGGAGGGATAAATGGGTGATGAAGCCTCGCCTTTCTAGTTCTTGGGTCTCTTGTTTTGTGATGGTTGCACCGGGTGCAGCTGCCTTAGCAGTTCCCTGCTTCAGCTTGCAAGATTGACTTCGTTGATCGTGGTTCCTCGTGGCTCCGTGGGACAAGCCAGAACGGTCCCCCCGTGGGTTATCGACAGGGCCATCTCCATGGGGAGCAGACAGCCAAGAGTTCCCATCCCGAGCTGCTAGGCTTGAAGAGCCAAGCTTCTG
>NW_022103968.1:14352293-14369545 GCF_000313985.2 Echinops telfairi
TGGCGTGGGTCTCCACGTGGCTCCTCCAGCTCCAGGGCTCTGGCTGCATCAGCGTAGCTCCATCAGGCTTGTCATCAGGAATATTTCAAAGGGAGTGAGTGTATCTGGCCTCCAGTGAGCTATTTATCCCCTTCATGCCTCTAAACGAGGTCATCAAGTTGTGACCTGATTGACAGGCTAGACTCTACCCCTTCACTCTTAATATTCTCAAGTTGACACCAGATTATGTAACTACCGCAGGTTGTTAAGATTTCCATTCATCTTAACGCCATCTTCTTCTTTTTCTGATAGATTATTCAGATGAAAGAATACAACCCTGCCACAAACCTTTTCACTTTGCACTACACTGTAGCCTCACACACATGCCTCTTCATTCCTGTGAAAGTTCTCACTTTTGCTATCAAATTATCTCCAGTAAAATTTCACTAGCATATGACATTTATGATCATGTTAAAGGGTTCTCACATTCCATTTGATTGTGTTTCTTTAGAATGGACACAAATATGGGTATCTTCCACTCAATTGGCCAAGACAAAGTCCTCCAAATTTCCTTATACAGAGCAAACTTATTTGGCCTACTGCCCCCGTTTCAAAAAAAGAAATCAAAATTACTTTTGTACGATAGCCCACAATTCATGACAAAGTGTATCATGTATGTGCTTTCGGGGCATCCCTGAATCATTCCAGCACCCCACAGTGGGGTTTTATCACCTACTTTGGGAAACACTCACATAGATGAATGAGTGCTTTCAAGATTGCACTCTCTTATTGAAACAGCTCAATTGGTATTCCACAGATCCTGGAATCTTGATTTTGCCACTATCTTTAATGCAGCTTTAATTTCTTCCTTTAGCATCAATTAAGATGGTTGGACATCGACCAATACGTTCTAGTATGATGACTCTGTCCATTCCTTCTAGCATCTTTTGCTGTTTCCTGCATCAATTTTCTGTACATAGAATCCTTCAGTAATGCAACTCAAGACATTAATCTTCACTTCAGTTCTTTCAGTTTGAGGAATGATTAACAAGTTCTTCCCGGAGTCTTTGCACATTTCACAATAATACTTCACAGTGTCTTTCCAAGCCATTCTTTAACGTCATCTGCTCCCTCATTTTTATTTTGTTTTGTTTTCTTTCTTTTTTTCCAGTCTTGATAATGATCTTTCACTCTCTTCACATAGGATGCCCTTGGTATCTTCCCATAACTCTTCTGGTCTTGGGACATTAATGTTCTGTGCATGGAATCTATTCTTGAGAAGGACTTTAAGCTCAGGGGGGAAATATTTGGCCTGTAAATTGTTCACCAAAGTATGACCTGAATTCTAAATATTAGTGTCACTAACAGTAAGTCAGCGATGCACACCTAATGACAGTGATCACATCAATTTTAACAAAAGACATGAATAAATATTGTTTAGCAATAGAAGATGATTTAAGAAGTCAGAGTATAATGTATCTTATTTTTTTGCAAACAAAATAATGTAAATCTACATCAAAAATATTCTGAGGAGAATACACCTCATACAATCACCCATTTTATTTTCTTCCTTTCACCCATTTTTGCCTTTTAAGGTCTTAAGAAAAATCCACTTTCATCCCTGGACTCAAAATATTTCCACATATAAAATACTCGGGAAAATCACAAGCAAAAAGCTAATGAAACACAAAGTAATGAGGCACAAATGAATTTAAAAATAAAGGAATAACCGACAGCAAAAATGGGCCAAAATAAGAAAATAAAATGAGCGATTGTATGAGGTATATTTTCCTCAAACTATTTTTGATGTAAACCGACAACTTTTTGTTTGCAAAAATAATATTACAGTATGCGAGATCCACACACAATAACTGAAACCTGAGACAAAAAGAAGAGCAATTATGGGACTGAGTGACAGACAGAGAAAGGGTGTGCATTACATGTATACTCTGAGGTCTGGGCAGAAAAAGAGCCATCTGAAGTCGTGGCAAGATTTCAAGAAATAATAGCTGAGAATGTTCCAGAACTGATAAAAGGAACCAAGAAATAGACTTCAGCAGCCCAACGAACCATGAAGAAGCTAAGTAAAAGAATAAACCCTATTTAGACACATGAGACTGAAAGTCTAGGGCACATATACCTATAAACACCTCGGAAGATGGTAAGCTTCTCTGGAAGGGGCATCATAGGTAAGAAGGAAGTTCTGTGCCACAACAGTAGGAGCAAGAGAATAGTAAGGAAGTTATTTGGGGTGTTAGGGGAAAAACACTTGCTGTCCTAGCAAACTATATCCAACAATGGTTTCCATCGTGAAGAGATCAAAAACAACTGAGTTTGTCACCAGACACCCGTCCAGGAATGTCACAAGATGAAGGTCAGAGAAATGGGAGGGATCACATGGGGTGTCTGCAACACCAGAGGGAAGGAGGCGTAAAGAACCTTGTTATAATTTAGATTCACCAGGACGGATGAGCCCTACAGGATCAGTGGTGTGAGTGGCAAAACAGGGAGGGTAAAGGGAGAATGGGTAGGAAAGAGGGAACCGATTACATGGAACTGTGTGTGACCTCCTCCCTGGGGGACAGACAACCAAAAAGTGGATGAAGGGAGACGTCGGACAGGGCAAGATATGACAAAATACCCATTTATAAACTATCAAGGGCTCATGCAGGAGGGGGGAGCGGGGAGGGAGGGGAAAAATGAGGACCTAATGTCGGGGGTTTAAATGGAGAGAAAATGTTTTGAGAAACGATGTACAAATGTGCTTTACACAATTGATGTGTGTATGGATTGGGATAACAGTTGTATGAGCCCCTAATAAAATGTTAAAAAAGAGAAAAGAAAAAAAAGAAAACGTATTTCCGATGGTCTTAGGAACCGAGACATGGCTCCTCTATCCGTCTCCAGGGGGTCCGCCCACAGAGGAGTACCTGGTGTGAAGACTGTTACCCATGCTACACCATGCTTCAAGACAAAATTTTATTTATTTGTCATTAGAAATAAATATTTCACAATATAAAAAAAAATTTAGATTCATAGGGACTAAGTTATTCCAAAAAACAATAACGATGGCAGATGTCAGCAAGACAAGGAGAGAGATGGACAGAAAGTGAATGACGTGGAAGGCACGTAACCAGATGGTGGTGAGAAGAATTCAAATATTCTGAAAACCTAGGTGTGCTCCGCAGTAGGATGCAAACACTGATTAACATCATAATCTGAAAACTGAAATGTGCATGGTAGAGTTCCTAAGAATTTGATTCACCACTAACAGAACAGAAGCAACATGCTAGTTTTCCAAATAATTAGAGGGGGGTGGAAAGTGACATAAAACAGTAACCGATACACAAGAAAGACAAAAGGGGGGTTACAAAGCCTCCTTCCATCAGATCATTTATGACACACAAGGTCCTCCCTACACAGAGTTTCTGAAACTGGAGTCTTAACTGGAGCAGGCAGCCTCGTCTTTCACCGTCAGAGCTGTTAGTGGCTTAGAACCACCACCCAGACTTAGCAGTCCAACACCTGGCCCAGCCTCTTTAAAACGCAGGTGGGAGGCGATATGGTCAACGGAAATGGAATAAATACACGATTTATGTCAGGAAATATTTGTGAGCTTCACTCTGCTCCAGAAGGTGGGGGGGCATTTTAATAGAAATCGTAAATCTACCGACATAGACTAAAAATAAAAGGGCACAGAAAATATATAGCGGTCAGCTCTGGCCCCAAAAGACCTATGCAGATATGTTTTCATCAGAAAATCCAAGTGCTAAGCAAAATCTTGCCACAGCAGTAAAAAGGGTAGCCATATAATGGCAAGATGTTCAATTCACATGGAAGAAATAATCATTCTAAGTTGTGATATCAAAAATAAGCCTCAAAACCTCTATGGCGAAAATGCACAGAACTACGGAGACTAAACAATCATCAGTCACCGAAGGATTGCAAATCATACTCTCTGAGGTCGAAGGAGGAATTCGTATCAGAGCCTAAATTGTGAGAATCGGTTTGCATAAGGCTGTGGATGACAGCAGGAGCCCAAAGAGCCCTTTGTGGGACCTACATAGGAAATAAGCCTCCATGACCTTCCTCTAGCCATAACTGAGGGGTGGGAGGAAAGTGGTTACGAAGCAGAGTGCATTGAGGACCTGGGTATAGAAGATCAGGGGGAATAAACCTCACTTGAACATTTAAACCTTGTCAGTTGACCCCCCTCTGATGCACGTTGGACCTGATCTGGTTTTCAACATTTTCTGTATGTTTGTTTGTTCATATTAAGGGTCACCCTCTTGAAATTGTGCTATCTCATTTTCTATTTTCAGTATATGAAACTCAAGACTGATGAACCTATAGGGACAGCAAGTAGAATAAGGGTTTCAGGAGGTAAGCATACAGTGGGGGGGGGCGGGGACGACAGGAAACGATGTCAAGAATTCTAGGAAGGAAAAGAATGTTTGGAAACTGATTGTGGTAGCAATTGTACAACACTGCTTGTCATGATTGAACTATGGAATGATACACGTGCTAACTCCCAAAAAAAATAAATTTTAAAAAATAAAAACAATTCAAGAAAAGTGTAACTGATGTATAGTCTCATAGCATAATCACATACATACACCTTAGTTCAAACATCATTATGTTACTGAAGAAACACTGGGAAACGTTTCACTAAGAGGTAGAACTAGACAAGGATGTCTAATAACACCAATGCTATCTAACACGAGCCCTACAATCCAGTAAGCTGACCGCATGGCTCCAACTCATCAGCTCTCTCGGGCGGAAGAGAAGGCTGTCTGCTCCCGTAAAGACTTACAGCCTCAGAAAGCACAAATAGGGTCACGATGAATCAGAATCAACTCAATGGCAGGGAACCTTTTCTGTATGGTTTATAGGTGGTAGTACCCAACACACACACTCAAAACTAAAACAATCAGAAGCAGAAGAGTGCAAAGAAAGAAGTAAAGCTATCTTTATTTGCCTTTGCCATTTGAGTGGGCATGTAAAACTCTAGAGCAGTTGTCAGCAAACTATTTCTGTAGGTATTTTAGGTTTCACAAGCCATATGGTCTCTACCCAACTACACGACCTCGACTGCGGTAGTGCCACAGCCCTAGGTCAGTACATTAAAAAATGGAGGTAGCTGAACACCAATGAAACCACGGTTATAGGCAAAGTGTTTTAAATCCAGATGTCACCTACGTTATTAGTTTGAGTGTTTTTCAACCATGTGGAATGTAAAATGCACTCTCAGTTCATAATAGTTCGTGTGATTTAATGGGTATAATTTGTTGAGTCCTGCCCTACAGTAGGAAGCATAAAACTAACTTAAGCATATGAGAATTCAATAAGGTAGAAGGGCAATATAAAATTAACATTCAGAAATCAATGGCTTACATCTATCCATACATTACATATCCATAGGAAGATATAATGGTCAGAAAAACCCATTTAATGCCATAAAAGAAAAAATATCAAATTAACGAATGTGTAAAGTCCAAATAAGGAAAACTATTACACCACTGAAAGATACTAGAATACCAAAAACCCAAACCAAATTCACTGCCGTCGATTAAATCCTGGCTTATAGTGATCGTACAGGACAGAGTAGGGCTGCCCTGTGAGCTTCAAAGACTGTAACGTTTTTGTTTTGTTTTTTATTAAAAGTTCATTTTATTGGGGGCTCTTACAGCTCTTATAACAATCCATACAACAATTGTATGAAACATATTGGTACATATGTTGCCATCGATGTTTTCTACACAGTTTACTTTCTATTGAGCCCTGGGTATCAGCTCCTCCCTTGTTCCCTGTCTCCCCCTACACCTTCATGATCCCTGGAGAAATTATAAATTATTATTATTTTCATATCTTACACCAACTGCTACAGAAAGCCTTCTTTCTCCCAAGGAGCAGCTGGCTAGTGGTTTCAAACTGCTGACCTTTGGTCAGCAGCCCAACTCGTAACCACTACCCCATGTAAGCCCAAATCACTGCCACGGAACGGACCGTGACGCATAGTGACAAGGCAGGACAGAGTAGAACTGCCCCGTTGGATTTCCATGATTTACCTCAAGCTGTAACTCTTAAGAAGGCAGACCATGTCATTGCTCTCCCTTGAAGCACCTGGGGGATTCAAACCACCGACCTGTCAGCAGCCCGATGTTTACCAAGTGCTCCCAGTGCCCCTTACACTTGGACAGGGGAACGCAATCTCATGTCTTGGCAAGTTACCATATATACCCGAGTATAAAGCCGACCTGATTATCAGCCGAGGCACCTAATTTTACCACAGAAACTGCATTAAAAATGTGTGGAAACACGTGGCTTATACATGAGTAGCTACGGTAATTGACAAGTTAAGCAAAAATCCAATTTTTTTAAAAACCAAGCTTTTTTCTTCCAGCCAATCATTATCACCTTCACAGTACCAACTTGTTCCCAACCACCATCATCTTGGATTCTCATGACGGCCCTCTAACTGACCTTCCTACTTCCGATCTCAGGTATCATGATCATAAGACAGTAGCAAAGTGCTTCTGTGAAAAGCCTGTCCCCTCACCCATCCAAGAGTTTCTACTATGAATTGAATTTGGTCCCCATGAAACATGTGTCTTGTCTTTCTTATGTTAATGAAATATAACTACTGTTGGTTATAGCTTGAGTCAATCTCTCTCTCTCTGAGGGAGAACATTCAGGCTAATACAGGACAAAGACAAGACAAAAATATACATATATATCTCCTCCAGATGAGGGTGACCATTAATACAAGGTACTAATGGCCTCCACAGGTTTGCCGACATGCAGAGCTGTTAAAAGGGCAAGGGAGGTCAAAGGAAACCATCACAAAAGCATGCAGGTATCTCTTTTGAGATATTACAGAGATGAAACAAACCATCAGAGCAGATACCAAGGAAGCAGAACCCCAAAACAACAAGAAGCATCTTCTTCCAGAGTGGACAAAGACAACACCTTTCCCTGGAGTCACTGCTCTAAACTCATCTTCTAGCCTCCCCAAACGTGAGAAAATGCAGCTGCTTGTTAAAGCTCCCTCCTCATGGTATTTCTGTTGTAGTAGCGCTTAAGTATCCGAGACTGTTTTCACCAGAGTAAAATTAAAATCCTTTTAAGAACTTCCAAGACCCTATATGATAATAAGGTTATCTCCTACCACTGTCCCCATGCTACTCGAAGACATCCACTCCAATTACACAGCCTCCTTGGTGTTCCACTGTCCTCATTTCGGGACGTGTGTACTAGTTGTCCCTTGACCTGGAACACTGGTCCCCATGATTTTCGTACGGCTCACTGGCTCACCTCCTGCAGGTCTTTGATAAAATGCCTTCTCAGAGAAATCTTCTCTGACCACTGTATTTTATGCAGATACCTGATATTCCCGGTCCTCTTTTCATGCTTTATCAAGCATTTGTCACAATTTAAAATACATTTGATTTCAACTGGGGCTGGGGGGTAGGGGGTGGCATCAGTAAAAAAAAAAATACATTTGATTTATTTCTATTGTCAAATGATCAAAAGAAGAAGTCTCTGAAGAAAGCCTACCATAAATTAAACAATGCATGCAATTTTTAAATTAGCCAAATGAATGTTTTGCTCACACACAGAAAGAGAAAGAGAGAGAGAGAGAAAATAAATAATGTATAAGGAAAAGCAAGAAAATGTTTAACACAGTATTAAGAACAATAATTATCTCTCTGGGGGATCAGGAAGAGACACAAGAAGACTTCTGGAATATTATAATGTCCTTCATGGTTCAGATAGTGGGAGTGTTCAAGTTATCATTGTCCTTAAACTATATCTATATATATATATTCTTTCAGTTTTTCAGTCCATATGCAATATATCCCTATTGATAGAGCACTAGGAAAAATGTGCTATCAATATTGAAACTACCTTAGAATATACAACTGTAGAATTTGTTTAAACTTTCAGTATGTGATTTTTAACTAGACATTCCAAAATCGGAAATCTCCTAACTTACATGCTCACGTGAATCCTCCCTCTGCTGCACTTCTTTAGCTTCCACATAAGCACGTGCTGGTGATGCTGTGGGGTTAGTGCTGGACTCCTAACCAGCCAGAGGGCACAGCCCACAAGCTGTTCCGAGGGGAGACACGGGAGGCTGCCTGCTCCCCTAGACAGATGCGCTGACAAACCCTCTCTAAGATCCCTGTGAGTTAGGATAGAGCTGATGGCAGGGGATTTGTTTTTATTGATGCTATTTTAAATCTACTGCTCCCTGACTAACCTCGTCCTTGGCAGACAGTCAGCCAAATATTGTGGGAAAGATTTGCACCACTCAGCATGCAGAAAAATAATCCAGGGAAAGTATTATGGATGTCATGCTTCACTGGTACTTACTAACATGTGACATAATTAATAATATGCTAATAAAATGCCCTGTAACACTTTCCAGAGTCTCCAATACCGGTATTTGGTTCTTAGAGAAATTACAAAAACTCAAAAACGAATAACATATCAACGTTCATTGTATCGAATTTTCAAAGCTGGAAGAAGTCTTTTCATAAAAGCACATGTATCATCTTTATGAAAACATACTCTAAATGTGATTTGAAGGATTTTTTAAGGTAAGAATTAGTGATGTAATTTGATTTGTCTTTTGAGAAACGTCTAATGTTTTCGGGAATGGTTGGAACCTTCCCTCTGGTGCTTGGAAAAGAAACGCTCAAGCTAATAAAGGGTTAAAGTAACAAAGGGCAATATTTAATACGTTCCTGATAGGACAGAGCTCCATGTGGTGTGGTTTTTGCTTTGTTTTCCAGAACACAGACCCACGAGGACACCAGAGGACTTGAACACGAGGCCACAAAAACGGAAGCCACTACGATGGGAGAAAGGTGTGGCATGAGGTCGGGGTGGGGGAGCAACAAGGAGGATGAGGAAGAAGAAAACGTTCTGAAAGGATAGTGGTGGTGACTGCACAACTCTCCCTAATGTGACAGATTGATTGATCTGTGGGTTATATGCCAATAAAACTACTTTAAAAAACAACAATTAAGATGGAGGCTCCTACTGGAAGCTCTAGAACAGATAAATGCAAAGAAAGTTAGGAGATATTTTAGCAAATAAGGCCAAGGAAATTGTCAAGCTCATATGGCATTAGTACCGCAGAAGGGAATGTCAGTGAAATATACTAACAATAAAGCAATCAACCTTATTTTAAAGAAATCAAGGACATTTGTTCTCCCCTACTCTTTAACTGTTAGGAGGCCAGACCCAACTGGTCCTGAAGCAGCGAGGCAAGTGCAATGGTTTGGGTATGTCCTGAGCTTTTACGTCTCAGTCTACAACATTGGCCAAAAGAAGCATTCAAGTTAAAAAGTAACCCTCTTTCAGTATGCCGACCTATAATAAACGATTGGCATGTGGTATTGAACCATAGAATTCACACCAAAGCAGCCCTCTCTTTTACGCAAAGTTTTATAAAGTATTAAGAGTCAATCCACTCAACGGTAGTGAGTTTGCTTCTTCTGTTGGTTTTGTTTTGCTTGTTTTTTAATAACGTACACACCGAAGTGTACACAGATCTTGGGTATATAAAGTTCAATATCACACAAAGTGAGCACATTTGTTTAAGCATTCCAGTGACCCTACTAATGGATATCCTGATCCCTGCCCACTTCTTCCTAGCCAAGAGTCACCTCCAACTTAACCTCTAAGACCATTGCTTTCCTTAGGGGTGAACTTGACGTCCATTACATCATATGCTATGTTTTCTTTCATGTCTGGTTTCCTTTGGGCAACACTGTTTCACTGAAACACAGCATGATTCATGCAGAAATCAACTGGTCATGTTCATTGCTGCAGAGCACCTGACTGGACAGATAAACAACATATTCATTTGGCCTATTGCTGAACGTTTAATTTGCACTGAAGTACTACAAATAACACTGCCGCAGCCATTTTTCTATAAGGTGTGTAGCGCACACATGCAACTAGATATAAGTAGGGGTGTTGATGCATAGAGAGAATATACAACAATATGTTGCTGTTGGAGGACCCAGTTGATTTCCGACTCACGGCCACCATGTGACAGAGACCAACTGCACCATCGGCTGTGCTTTCTTTGGGGGAGCAGATCCTATCTCCTGAGGAGCTGCTGCATGGGTTCAAGCCACAGGCCTTTCAGTTAGCGGCCGGCACTTAGCTGGTGCAGCACCAGAGCTAAGCATACCCACACATCCAAAGATTGCTGCGAGTCCTTACATCATTACACCCAACGGTCACCCCCAGGAGAGAAATAGGAGAGCTGCGGTCGCTCCACATCACTGGCAATACTTCGTGCTGGCAGTCTTTCTCGTGTTAGCCCATTAGGCTGGGGTGTCAGTCCTCAGTCGTGTTTCTCTTTAACGTATCTGTCGGAGGATCTTGCCCACTTCTTTAGTGGGCTGACGCTTTCTTGATAATGTGTAGTTCTTTATATTGCCAGAATTTTCGGTTGAATGTATGTTTTAAATGCACCCCACACTGCAGCTTGCCTCTGTACTTTGACTGCTGTTTGCAGACGTATATAGTTCCATTGACCAGTTGAGCCTTCCTTACTACCAGTAATTTAAAAAATCATAAAAAATAAAAACTGGAGTAGCTCCAAATCTTGACAACCCCAAGAGAGTTCGACTAGAACTAGCTACACTGGGTCTGAAGTTGCCTGTGGGTGGAACAGAAGCTCCAAACTTTTGGTTAGCATTCGAATGCATGAATTCAATTAGTAGGGCTGAGGGATTCCTTTTACTAATAGTACAATAGCAGCGTCTCAGAAATCCTTCTTCATCCATGAGTAGGAAGATACTCTCCTGCTATCTTCTAGAATGACTGATGTTACCTTCCACTTTAAACTTGCAAGGGGGCTTCAGAAAGTTCATGAGAAAAATGTAATTAAACAATAAAGGAACCTCCCCCAAGTACTTTCTGAAGCCCCACCCCCACCCCACACAGACAACTGATTTGAAATGAATTTCTGAGTGTGGTGGAAGGTTGTTGTTTCGTGAGGTGCAATGGTGCCAGTTCCAGCCCATAGCGACCCTGTGCACACAGAACAAAACATTGCCCAGTCCTGTGCCATCCTCACCATTGTCCCCAGGCTGGAGCCCATTGTTGGGAGCCACAGGGTCAATCCATCTCCTTGAGGGCCTGCCCCCTTTTCACTGCTCCTCTGCTTGACCAAACATGATGTCCTTCTCCAGGACTGGGCTTTGCCGACACAGCCTACGTGAGGAAAATGAACTCTCCCCATCATTGCCTCTAAGGATACTCTGCCTTGGCCATACTTCTTCCAAGACATATCGGTTTGTCCTTTAGCTGTCCGCAGCACTTTCACTGTTCATTTCCAGTACCACAAAGCATCTATCTCTCTTCAGCCTTCTTCATTCAATGTCCAATGTCCACATGCATATGAGGCAAGTGAAAGTACTATGAATTGGGTTGGGTGCACCTTCGTCCTCCAAGTAACCTCCTTGCTTTTCAATACTCTGAAGCCAAAATTCATTTTTTCCCAAAAGTATGCCCAATTGACACAGAACAATGTATTTAAAAGAGGGCTCAGCTGTGCAAAAACGATCACAATTTCAGAGTCCAAAAAGTAAACCTAGTCATCTGTGAGATTCCCATCTGTTGAACTGTACTATTTCTCAATCGAGGCAATAAAATGTAATTATTATAGTTTCACATATAGTAGAGACCTGAAGAGAGGTCTTCAATTATATTTCTCTAAACATTTGTGAGCTATGGCTACATCCTTACACATTTTAGAACTGAACTATTTTCTTTTTAAAGTACCTGCTTCACATTGATTTGGGATTCCTTTAAATCTCTAGATCAATTTGGGAAGATCAGAGATCTCTAGTCTTTCTAATCCATTTATATATTTTCCTTTTACTTAGGTCCTCTCTAATTTCTGTTTTAATTTTGCATGAAAGGGATTGCACACGTATCATTAGGTTTATTCCTTAAGTAGCTGAGGACAACATGAATTGCATTGATGCTAAATGATTTTCAGTATATAACTGCCCAGTATTTGGATAAGTAGAATTACAACTAATTTTTTTAATATGCTGATCTTATATGCAACAACCTGTTAACAATCTAGTTTTTGTTATTGTTTTATTGTTGTCTTGAACTGACTGGAAGCACTCATACAATGTTGAATAGAAGTGGTCAAACTGGGTATTCTTATCTCATTCTCAATCGTAGAAAGAAAGCTTTCACCATTTCACCATACTTGCAGTAGCTTATTGTTGTTGTTTATTTTGATACTTTCTATTTGTTTACTTGATACATGTTAACATATGAACATTTTGCTTAGCTCATAATTCCATAGAAATCCTATCATGAACATGTGCTGATTTAAGCTAAATTTCTTCCTGCATCTTTTGAGATGAACATAATGCTTTTCTTCTTTACGTCTTTAATATACTAATTATCTATATTTGTAACTAACCTTATAGCTAGCCCAATCTGTTGCATAACTTGCTGAATCCATTGATGTTTTCAGCATCTACATTCACCACCAAAAAAAGGACTATAGTTTTTCTTATCTGTAATATCTTTTTCATATTTTATTAGGGTTATCTTGGCCTCATAAGCCGCAAGATAATTATTTTTGTTATCTGGAATTTGGGGATCATGTTAATGGTTTCTTAAATGCATGTTTCTTAAACATTTACCAAATTCACCAATGTAATTAACTGGGCCTGGAATTATTTTGTGTGTTTTTTCATAATCATTTGTTTTTATATTTATTTTCTGTTCAGAGAAGATTTTAATTGTAGATTCTATTCCTTAGATATGCCTATACAATTTTTCTATCTCATATATTTTCCAAAGTCTGGTTATTTTATATTGTGCCAGATACTTAATAGGATATATTTAAGAAATAAATTAAAGTTCTGCATGATGTGCTTTTCCTCAAGAAAATTTAATTTTGGTTCTGCCAGTGTGCTAGGCTATAAGAATTCACCACAATTCAATAAGAGATTGTGATGATCCAGCACCGATGCTCACAGTATAGTTTAGAACTAGAAGGACCAGACTAAACCTGTACATTGTAGTATGGCCCTTCATTAGCCCCACTGGAAATCCAACTCTGGTCATCAAAAGTCAACCTGACCAAAGTTCCACTCAGTTCTCAGTTCTCAGAATTGACAAGGAGAAAGGCCATGGGAAATGCTGGTCTCACTTCTTTTGACACTCAGCATTTCCTAGATAATCACCTGAAAATTCTCACTCCCTTGATAATTCTACGATGCTAAAAATGGATGTAATTTCTGATTTTCTTCAGCATTAAATATGATTTTAAAATAAGCTTGTTTTACCATTGAAAAAAAAGAATTCCTCTAGAAACACATCTTTTGAGATCTAAATAAGAAGGCTCTATCACACCCTGTCTACGGAAAAATAAAGCCAGTTCTGAGGTAGTGAAAATGAAAGAGCAGTCTAGAGTCAGCACATAATAATGACATATGTAAATTATCTCAAACACGACAAACAAATCTGATAGACAGTAGAACTGACATAACATGTCAAAAATAACAAAAAGTATCCAAACTGTACGAATGCTATAAATTTTAAATATAATTTTTTTTTTAATTGAATGCTCCCCGATGAGTCTATTAAGAAGCCCTGGTGGTGATCTGGGTTACAGATTGGGTTGCTAACTGCAGGGTTGGGGGTTCAAACCCATGAGGCACTCCATAGGAGAAAGATGAGGCTATGTGCTCCCATAAAAACCTACAGTTTCAGAAACAATATAGAGAGCCATTAGGAGTCACAGCAGATAACAGAGAGCTTTTAAATTATTTTATTAATCTTTTAAAATAATATAAGACCCATGAAAATATTATAACATATTACATGTAACCTATTTCTTGTTAGTTAACAAAATAATGGCAGTCTTTTTTTTAAAACCTAAGGTTTTGAATGTTGAAACCTTAGGTTTCAAAAATTACAAATTACTTCATTAAATTCATGTAAGGAACAAGTATCCAATATTGATTTTGCACAATCCAAAATGGATGATCGTACCCTCCTATACAAAAGTTCACAATGAGACGGACTCGGGTATACAAGGCTGTGGAAACTGAGCACACTTTCATGCAACAACTAAATCTCTCATTCTCACTAATTCTCGGCTACTAATACTCGCCTAAGATCTTCCCCTGAGCATTGTTAGACTCGTTATTATTACTGTAGGAGGTGATCTTTCCTCAATGCCGAAGCAATTGCCCTTCCTTATTGGTGGAATGCAATCTAAAATACACATAAAAAAAATGCTAAGCAATGCACAGTGTCTTGATCAATGAGCCATGAGGCTCCTTGCAAAATCTCAAGGAGAGTAAATTAAAAATGTGAAAATGGAAAACAAAAATGCAATGTATAAACTATGTAAAAGAAAAAATATTTAGTTTATTTTAGTATCTAAAATAGAGACTGCCATAATTTTGTTAACTAACAAGAAATATGGAGAGTTAGCAAAATCACCCAAAGGAAAAGTCTTAAATTTTCTAATTCCTTTTTTTTTTTAAGCTAGCATATGTATGTCTGAAACCAAATGGAGCCTGGCAAATTAAGATTTCGTGAGACCCTGTATTTCGTTCAAATCTTGACAACAGGTTCATGCTCCAAGTTTAAAGGAATGCATTGAATCTTCAAACATTTCCCAGCTTTTAGAGAAGGAAATAAGTCCAACAAAAATACAATTGTAAAACTTAAGACACCCAGAAAAATCAATAAACAAGAAAGTAATGAATAACAAAAAGAGCACGGTGAATATGAACAGTCAATGTGCTGAACAAGAAACACAGAAGTCAAACGCACACGTGAGGAAAAGATGCCCATACGGCCTGCTGGTGAAAGTACGTGTGCAGGGCTGCAAGTGTCTGAAAGAGCAAGTGTAAGACGGTCCATGGGGCATTGTGTACGGCAATCAAAAGGGGAAAAGCTACTTCCGGGCTTTGCATTTCACACCAAGTTAGATAGTGAGGGTCAAGAAAGACTTCCTTGATTTTCAAATGACAATGAACTTGGGATACAAAGGAGAAGCTCCAGGGCAGGTCACTTCTTAGCTCCGAGTATCCCTGGGCAATGGAGTGGTTCGTCGGAAAGAGCGTGACAGGAGCACACAGAAGTACCGCATACAAAGAAAGTGCTTCCGTGACACCAGACTTTATTCTAAAACCAATCATTTAACGGTATTGGTAGGAACAGAGAGTATGTATTATTTTGTGCTTCCCCTTCATTACATAATAGCCTGGCATCCGTTGAACTAATGAGACTTCAAGAATTTCGCCCTGAAAATATGAACTACCAGTGTTATACAAACATCAGATAGAACGAGCTTCAAATGTCCTCCTTATCAGGCTTACACCCGGTCTACTCACCAAGTCTTAGTGTTAACGTCATACTTATAGAGATCATCTACCAGTCCATACTTGTTGCCTGGTAATGCCTTATAGCCTCCATGCACATAAATGGACTTTGTGATTTCATCATACACACTAGTGTGGCCATATCCTCCTTGTACAATAGCTCCTTTTGTGTCTGGAACAAGCCAAGTGTTCGATGCTGTAAAAGAAAGAAGATTGAGCATGAAACGTGTGGTAGTATTAAGACACATAATCACTTTACTGCCAAAACTGCCAACAAGTTCATTCTCTCTGCATGCTTCTATGACTAAATACAGTAGACTAATAACCTTTTAATCGAGCAACAGTTATTAAAAATATGCCAGGGACTATGCTACGTGCTGGGATTAATGCTGAATAAGGCTGGTTTTTCCAAAATCAATTAAAACTCTAAAAGACTGAAGATACCAAAAGGTTTTGTGCAAAAGGAAAATGTATTATCACAGACATTGCTATATTAAGAAAGCACCTTAGGGCAAAAAAAAGGTTAATATTTTATGAGATCCTATGATGTGGCAGGCTGAGTTAGCCACTGTCATTACGAATATTAAAAAAACACACGGCGCTTGCCATTTATAAACTTAAATGAATTTCTATGTTGAAAACATGTTACCACTGTACTTGTTTCTAATCTTTTAGTTCTTAACCCCCTTTTTTTCTTCTCTAGACTTCTTTGTGCTGAGAACACACTCAAGGCAACTGAATCCATGCTGACTCATGGCGACCCAACAGGACAGGTGGAACTGCCCCTCTGGGTTTCCAAGACTGTAACTCTTCACTGAGTAGGAAGCCCTGTCTTTCTCCCGAGGAGTGGCTGGTGAGCATGGCAGCCTGCACATGAAATGTCCAAGGCTCCCATAAGAGCTGAGTGGCTGTTAGCAGCCAGCAGGGGGACGGTGGGGCGATGGGAAGGCAGCAGAAACACAGACCCTGTGCTCTGGGCTCGAGCAGCAGGAGCAAGCAGGCAGCTGCAGTTATTGCACAGGATCTGGTACACAGTGGCGGCAGCACCACCTTAAGAGCTCGGGGGTAAGTGCGGGCTCAGTGGGGAATCTGTACAGTACATCCTAGGTTTCTGGGTAAATTCCTCCCATTGATGTCTATCCTTTCTAACACTTTTGCAATTATTGCCCTGTATTAAATTCCATTCTGCTTTGGCTACGTAGAAATTCATAATACCACGGAGTAATTTCTGATGCAAAATGAATATCTATCTCTCTGACAGTGTCGTGGCTTACACATTGAGCTGGTAACTACAAGGCCAGCAGTTCCAACCCACTAGCAGTCCCCTGAAAGATGAGGTTTTCTGTTCCTGTAAAGTGTTACAGTCTCAGAAACCCACAAGGGCAGTCTTACTCTGTCCAATGGTCAGAATCAACTGGTTCACAATTTTTGGTTTGGGGAAGATATTTCTATCTTGATTAATTCCTCATTTAATAAAGATTAAAATGCTATACACTAAACCCACAGGGGCAGTTTTATTCTTTCCTATAGGGTTGTTATGAGTCTAACTCAACCGGATGGTAGTGAGTTTGGATTGGTTGGGGTCTAGCCATAATTCCTTATATGATGTATGATAGTCCTGCGTTTTGTGCCCTTGGCTATGATCCCATTTTGGAGGGAATTCCCTACTATATTAATAGACATGATTCAGGTGAGATTCATCTTGATCTTGGTAGAGGATGTGAACCAAGTCACCCCCTTTGTTTCTTTTGGGGTGGGGGTATGCTAAAAGACAGACATCACCTCTATCAAAGCCAGTCCGACTTCTGCGTATAAGAGCCATCTCAGACACAGAGAGAAATCCCCGGACCGTCAGAAGAAGACCATGTTGGAGAG
>NW_022103968.1:14369834-14385364 GCF_000313985.2 Echinops telfairi
GCTCCCCTAATAAGCCCCTATTTAGCCACTGCAATAAATCACTGAACCCAGCAAAGATGTAGAGTGGCATGGGAGGAACAAGTGGTGTCAGAATAGGCATAAAAAGTATGGAGCAGAGAGGCATATGTGACCTTGCTTTCTGGCAATACGGAAGCCAGAGAAGGTCAGTGATCTCTGTCCTCTGTGCCATTTTTGCAAGTGGAAAACTTAACAACTTATCTTCTCCCTAGCAAATTAATTAGAGGTAAAGATTATTTTCAAACTATATATCCAACCATTTGATTATACATATACGAAGCACCTGTATATGACCTACAAGTACACATACACACACATACTGTTAGGTGCTATCAAACAGGTTCCAACTCATAACAACCTTACAAACATCAGAACAAAAACACTGCTCAGTCCTGCACCATCCTCACATTGTTAAGTTTGAGCCCATTGTAGGCATGTAGATACTACAGATACTATCCCATCTTGAAGCATTCTTTTTGATGATGAACACAACACCATTCCTCTTTGTCATTCCAAGAATAGTAAACCATGTAATTTCCCAGATCAAAATGACCAATACCAGTGCACTTCAGCTCAATAATACTGTGTTAGGCAAGGTTCTCTAAAGAAACAAAATCAGGACATATATGTATAAGAGGATAGGTTTACACAGCGAGAAGGAATATAATGGCTAATTAGTGCACACAGCAGTACAGAGGTCCCAGTTCAACTCACTTTCATGGAACAGTTAATATAATGAAGGTCCTTCAACTCACGAGGGCTGCGGGTACAAGGTCAAAGAAGCAGAAAGCAGAGTCTGCCTTCTGGCAATACAGGCAGGGTGGGACAGTAACAGTCAGCAGTACCACTTGTCTTTTCTGTAATACTGGTGAAATTTAGAGTTGACCAAGTAGTACACACACATTAAAATTTTAAATGCTCCTGAAAGTTGCACGAAGGTGCAGTCTCATTTCTCCCTGTTTCTGTGACCCTAGAAATCATGCAAGATAATCAAAGAATTCTGACAGGTGTTAAATTTAGAAGGCAGACTGGCTAGGGACCCCAGAACTGGGAATATCACAGCAGTAGGGTGTTTTATGACATCCCTCCCCAGTTCAATAGAAGGCCACTCAGACCAAGCATTTCCAAAACCCCCCCAACACTGCTCACTCCAAAGTTGGCGGTGCCACCCAGTACTACTGCCGAAGAAAGGACCTGGCAATCGGCCTCTAATTACTACCACAGGCTTGAAAACGGTGAGAGAGAAGCGACCCATTATACGCAGAAGAACACCACTTGCATGGCAGCCCATTTCTCACGAAGGAAGCAGCACAGACTCCAGCGCTGAAAGAAAAGAAGACCCAAATCCCACTTCTATACCCAGTGGAACTATCCTATGGGAATGAAGGAGAGAAGGGGCTGCCAGATAAAGTTAAGCTAAATTTAGTAAGCCCACTGTCACAGAATGGCAAAGAGAACATCTTCAACCAGAAATGAAAGAACAAAAGAAGGAAGCTGGAGGTGAAGCTAACCCACGTCGCTGTCTTCTCGGTCATGCCATGTGCATGTGGAACCCATGTCGCTGTCTTCTCGGTCATGCCATGTGCGTGTGGAAGCCGTGTAACAATAACAAGGAAGGCAGAAAAGAGGCGGATGCAGCTGAATCGTGCTTCTGGAGAGAAACACTGACTGTGCCACAGGAACGAGCCAAGTGAGTCTTAGAAGAAACACAACCGGAAGGCTCCTGAAAACGGGAGGAAGGCCAAGCTTCATCTTGCTCTCTTGCGACACTTCATCGGCAAAGACCAAAGGAAAAGGGCACCACGTTTGGCAAAATAGAAGGCGAGCAAAAACAAGGGAGACACCGAAGAGATGACTTGATACGATAGCTGCCAAGAATGGGCTCAAACAATGTGTTTTTTTGTCTTGTTTTGTTGGCCTTTTCTGTTATACATAAGATCACTATGAGCGGAAGGTGGCCTAAGGGCAACTATGAACAACAATGTGTAAGTAAATTTGAAAGTGTAGACATAAAGGGGTAATCACCTGGAGAAATTCAGATTATCAAAAGTGATCTCCTCTTGAGGGCAGGCGACAGCTTGAGCCGAGCAAACAATAAATACCAATTAAAAGGGAGAGCATGTACCCTCTCGAGGCCAGTAACATTTTAAGCCAGTAACATTTTAAATATATAAAATAGACAATACTTGCATTTAAAGGACAGAGGTCTCCATCAATGCAATGATGTTGACCAGAGACAAAATGCCCAGGATGTTATGAAACTTTTTCAATACAGGCCATAAATATTTCCAAAGAGATATATGATGCTTATGTAGCTTTGGAAGTTTTAAAAGCATATGGTTTTAAGCAAATGTAGTGAGGTTGCCCAGCTAACAAAAGATGTAGCATCTGGGGCTTAAAAGCTTGAAGTTACACAAGCAGCCATCTAGCAGGGAAGCAAATAAGCTCACATGAAAGAAGCACACCAGCCTGTGTGATCATGAGGTGTCAACGGGATCAGGGACCAGGTATCAAAAGATCCAAAACAAACAATTATATCCATGTGAATGAGGGGGGTTGGAGTGGAGACCCAAAGCCCATCTGTAGACAGCTGGATATGCCCCCACAGAAGGATTATAAGGAAGGGACGATTCAACCAAGGTGCAGTATAGCACCAACGAGATTCCTCTAGTTCCTGAATGCTCCCTCTCCCCCACTACCATGACCCGGTCCTACCTTACAAATCTGGCTAGACTGGAGAACACACATTGGTACAGATAAGAGCTCTCGACACATGGAATTCAGGACAGATAAACCCCTCAAGAACAGTAGTGGGAAAGATGATATTATGAGGGTAGGGGGGATGGTCAGGGGAGGGGAAGGGGGAGAAAGGGGGAACCCATACAAGGTTGGATATGTAGGCGCCCCCCCCAAAGGGGCAAATAACAAAAATGTGGGTGAAGGGAGACAACAGATAGTGTAAGATACAAAATAATAGTAACAACATATAATTGATCAAGGATTCACAAGGGTGGGAGGGTGGGGGAGGGAGGAGAAAAAAAGGGGAGCTTATACCAAGTGTTCAAGTAGAAAGAGAATGTTTTGGAAAAGATGATGGCAACATATGTACAAATATGCTTGCTAAAACTGATGTATGGAATGTTATAAGGGCAGTAAGAGCCCCAATAAAGTGATTTTAAAAAATAAAATAAAAGCATGTGGTTTAATAGTTTACTTACCCAAAAGAAACTCTCTATGAAAATGTATTCAATCTTAGGAGCTTTTGTCACATAGACCTGGTAATGTATTAAAGTGATATTTTATTTGTTAACTTGAAACTGTACCACTTTGCCTAATTAGTCCTGAAAGTTCTGCATGGATGAAACTCAGTAAAATATGCAAAGACTCATATCAGCAAAATAAAAGCTTGCTTTTCATGGTAGTTGTCAGGTGCTCTCAAATAGGTTCTGATTCATACCGACCTGATTCACAACAAAATGAACCACCACCGGGCCCTGTGCCATCCTCACCGTTGAGCCGCCTGCTGCAAACTCGATGTACATCCACCTCGTGCATCCTCCTCTTCCACACAGCACCTGCACTGAACCAAGCACGATGCCTTTCTCCAGGACGATTCTCTCCTGATGACATGCCCAAAGTACATGAGACAAAGTCGCACCCTGTTCACCCACAAGGAGCATTCATCCCGATGATTGAATTTAAAAGAATTCTGGTAGCAAGATGCTGGGCTTCCATCCAAAAGATCAGCTGTTGAAACCCACCAGCTGCTCTTTGGGAGAAAAGACCTGGTGACTTACTTTCAGCCTAGGAAACCCCAGACGGCAAGTCTCTGCTCACATGGGGCAGAGAGACTGAGCATGAATGAATGATTTTCATGAATTCACCCAGCATGAATGAATGATTTTAATGAAAAGATTTCTTCTCTTTAAAATAGCCTAATGATAGAAAATCTTTAGAGGGGGACTTCTTATCTAAAAAAAAAAAAAATCACAATTCCCACTACCTAATAGATGTGTGATACAGATATATTTCCAAAATAGCAGTTTTCTAAAATGCAATCTCCAATTTACACTTAAAATTCACAGCAGAATTTTGAAAAGCATGCAGTGTTAAATGCTGAAGAGAAAGGCCCACGTAGTATCAGTACACTTCATCAAGGGAGAGAGAAACTCTCCCCAAAACTTTTAGAAACCTGAAATCCAGGCTAGAACTGAGCATGCACATGGGTACAGGTAAGAGATGAAAACACGGGGAATCCAGGACAGATAAACTCCTCAGGGCCAATAATGAGAGTAGAGATACCAGGAGGGGAAGGAGAAGGTGGGGGGAGAAAGGGGGGGCCGATTACAATGATCTACATATAACCCCCTTCCTCGGGGGATGGACAACAGAAAAGTGAGTGAAGGGACACAGCGGTCAGTGTAAGACATAAGCAGGGGGCGGGGGGAGTTTATAAAATATTAAGGGTTTATGAGGGAGGGAAGGTGGGGGAGGAAATGATAGCTGATATCAAGGGCTCAAGTAGGAAGAAAATGTTTTGAGAATGATGATGGCAACATAGGTACAAATGTTCTTGACACAATGATGTACGTATGCATTGTGATAGAGCTATAAGAACCCCCAATAAAATAATTGTTTTTTTAAAAAAGAAGCATTTTATGAAAAATTATGGTGATGATTGCACACTTTTCTTAATATGAGTGAACGGTTAATTGCATGATATGTGAAGTATATGCCAATAAACTATTCTATTAAAAAAAACACTGTACCGAATGGCTTTTAAATCCAATGAAAAAAGTTAACGTAACATGACAGATTAATAATGACTTCCCCAATACACCCTCCAAATTCTAAAGCCATGAAAAATACAAAAACAAAACATTAATATTATACTCACCTTGAGACTCACTTTGAGAGTCTTAGAAAGTTTATGAGGTATTGCTAACCTAAAGTGAGGTAAATTTCCCTCTGGACTAAGCCAGAAAAGCTTTATGGTCCAGGTTTGTAAAACCATCTATATCATCCCCCCGTGAGATTGATAGATTCCCTAAAAGCCATTATTCTAAGTATAGCAAAAGGACGAGCTGACGTTTCCTTCCCTGTCACACGGCAGGTCAGAGGAATTCTTAGCATCTTCCAAGGTATTTTCTACATAACCAACTATAAGGAGAAAATACAGCAAGTTGTCACACATGCGTGCAACTTTTGTTCAGACCCACTGAATTAATTGAATGTGCATACCCTTCCCATTTATCCCTCCACAGTACGTGTTTCTTCCAAGTATTTCTCTTTATTACTGAATATCATTCCACTGTCTTGCTCTGCCACATTTTGGTCATTTGTCTGCCCATGGACGCTTGAGTTGCCTACACCTTTTGGCTATTGTGAATAACTCTACAAGTAACCTTGGTGCCCAGTATCTATTTGAGCCCCTGCTGGCAAGTCTCTTGGCTCCATCCTCTACCACCCACGGCCATCCAGTTGATTCTGACTCACGGAGACCCCACAGGACACCATAGCACTACTCCTTAGCGTTTCTAAGATTGTGGTGCTTTATGGGAGAAAAGAGCCTCATCTTCTCCCTCTGCGCACCTGTTGAGTTTGACCCTCCCACCTTGCAATTGGCAGCCCAACACTTAACCCACTGTGCCATTAGAGCTTCTTGCCTTAAATCCTTATAATACTCAAATGGTGCCAGGTTTTGACCAACAGACGCCTGCTGGGAGCGGCTTCTGTGTCCTTTGGACATGACCTCATTTTCTTGAGCACTTCTTTAACAATAAGTCCCAGTTTCTCCGCCACAGCCCTAGAATCGGCTATTTATTGAAGGAGCCTTGGTTCCTCTCCTGGGGGGATATCGGAAGCCAGATGTGGGAATCTGGATGCTAGGTGTGGTCACTGTTGCACCAGTGGCCTTTTCCGAGGCATAATTCATCAAGTCTGTCCATCTGCCTGTCTCTATATCTAATCATAAACTCACACTGGTATCTAAGTTCCAATGTACTGAGCAGGGTTCTTCCTTAACATACTCCTTTCATGTTTGCATCCCATTTTCCAAACAGAGAGCTCTGATCCCCAACAGTGCAAGACACCTATTTATTTTTAAACTAACAACATACTTAAAAGACCATCAAAAAGCACACTTAAGAGGTTTGCACTTCTTCCTCCGGCCGCCCCTAGATGAAGGGTGCAGAGTAAAACGCTGTGTTCAATAGTCGCTCACGGGCTTTCCCCTTTCAGCCCCCGTGTGATCCTATTTATTGAAACGTGGTTGGCTTCATGTGTTTCACTTTGCGATTTTAGAAGGGTTCTTTTTGTTCCTTCTCTCCCAGTGAATATGACTTTTGAAATATGTAAACTACATAGTTCTAAAAGTCATGCTACTAAAAACCACCTACTAAAAGCAGATAGACTCAAGAAAATATGCCTCCTCCCTCTCTCTTTGCCACTCCCTTCTAAGTAAGCAACATCTACTTCCTACGCTCCAATCATCAACATCATTGTTCTCTGGTTTATTCTTCCTGCATTCCTTTTAATGCAAAGAAGCAAATATAAGTATATTCTCTAATGCCCCTTTCTGTTTTATACAGTCATGTATGATAAGTGCCCTTGCGTAGTTCACTTTGTCACGCTTTATATCCTGCTAATCACTTCATATGGCTTCAAAGGGACTGTTCACATCCTTGTTTACAATTGCATACTGCTCTGCTGTATGGTCGTACCATAGTTTATTCCCCCATCTCTTCTATGTGAGCACCGATGTGATTGTCCAATGACGTTTCAATGAATAACATGCCCGGCTGTTTTATCTTTCACTTATCGGGGTGATTCTTCAAGATAAGTTTCTAGTAATGGAACTTATCATTTTTGTTGTTGTTGCTTGTTGTTTAGGAAGTCTTCAAATGCAGCCCAATGCTCTCAAACTCCTCACAGCAAAAAGTGGCATCTGCATTCCACCCCCTCAAATGAGGGAAAGCTCATGATCGCTTCAGCCCACAGAGTACAGATTGAGTGAGGTTATGTGACTCCAGAGGCTAAGGCTTCAAGGTCAGCAGTCTGCCTCGAGGGTTTGTGAATGCTTGATCATCATGTTTCATCCTGGCTGCTTCAGCTTCTTGCACTACTTCTCAACTCCCTGAGTAGCATCACTCACACGTGCCCAAGTGAAATCCTTGGTCTCACGGTCAGCTTCTGTGAAAACGCAAGAGTTCCACATTTCCTACAAACCAATCACCATCGTCTCTCTTCTGTGCAAGTAAACCTGCGTGGTTTGGAATCAAGAAAGGTGTGTGTCGGAGTTGTGTCCTCTCATCATATTTATTCAATCGGTCTGCTGAGAAAATCACCACAGGAGCTGGCTTATGTGGAGAAGAAGGTGGTATCAGGATTGGAGGAAGGCTTATTAACCACCTGCAAAGGACACAACGTTGTTTGCTGAAAGTGAGGAGGAACTGAGGCACTTGCTGATGAAGACCAAGGATTGCAGCCTTCGTGATGGATGACAACTCAGCGTAAAGAAGACCCAAATCATCACAAATGGACCAATAGGTAACTTTGTGATTAAGTGGAGAAAAGGTGGGAGTTGGCAAGGATTCTGTCTTGCTTGCTTCCACCATCAATGCTCCTGGAAGCAGCATTGAGATCAATAGATGAGTACTGGGTAAATCTGCTGCACAAGACCTGTTTAGAGTATTGAAAAGCAAGATGTTACTTTGAGGACTCGGTTGTGCCTGGCCCAAGCCATGGTATTTTTCACTGCCTCAAATGCATGGGACAGTCGGACACTGAATAAGATAACCCAAGAAGAATGGATACATTTGAACTGTGGTGCTGGAGAAGATATTGAAAGTATCATGGACTGCTAAAAGGACCAACTTAGCTGTCTTGGAAGAAGACAGCCAGAGTGCTCCTGAGAGACAAGGATGGCAAGATTTTTGTCTTACACACTTTGGACACATCGTCAGAAGAAATGGGTCCCTGAGGAAGGGCATGTTTGGGAAAATCGAGGCACAGGGAAAGAGAGAAAGGCTCACACGGAGAGAGACTGACCAGTGGCTACAACAAAGGGCTCAAGCCGCAGAGGAACAACTGTGAGGATGTCGCGGGACCGGCAATGTTTCCTTTTGTTGTGCGTGAGGTTGCTATGGACCGCAACTGACTCCATGGCACCTAACAACAACATCAGGTCAAATTCAACTGATAAGGACTCCATAGGGCAGAGCACAGGTGCTCCATCGGGTTTCCCAAACTGTCAATCTTTATGAGGGCAGACATCTTCATCTCCTTCTCCCACAGAATGGCTGATGGGTTTGAACCACTTACCTTGAGGTTCAAAAAAAAAAAATCAAACTCACTCGGATCAAGTCAATGCTCACTCATAGTGACCCCTGTGGGTTGGCAAAACTAAATGCTTACAGGAGCAGAAAGCACAGTCTTGCTCCTATGGAGCTGCTGGTGGTTTTGAACTGCCGACCATGGGAGCTCAGCTACTAACCTCTACACCACTAGGGCTCCTTCCTTGAGGTTAGCAGTCCAGTGGTTAACCCACTGTGCCAGTTGGCCTCCTTTGTGAACAACATGCCTTTTAAGGCATGGCTGTACCCATTGTTTCCGATACCACGCCTCCCATTACCTCTTCAATACAACCCAGTCATGCTTTCGCCCACCAGAATACAGACGCTGTGTTCCCAACACCACCAAAGATCTCCAAAAGCAAAAAAACTCAGGGCCATTGAATCCACTCCGATTCCTAGTGACCCTGTAGGTGGGTTTCCAAGGCTATAAATCTTTACAGGAGCTGAAAACTTCGTCTTTCTTCTGTGGAGCAGCTGGGGGGTTCAAACTGCTGACCTTGCAGTTAGCAGTCCACCATGTCACCCACGGCACCACAGTCATCTACAGAGGACTGGACTCAATAGTCAAGCCTGAGCATTTTACCTGAGCAAGCCTGAACAGCAGCCTTTGGCACTCCTGCTTTATACCCTTTCTTCGCTTGGCTTTGACACTCTTCCTTGCTCCTTCTCCTCTGATCCTTGGAACATCTGAGCACTCAATCCTATTCCTCTCCTCGTTGGATGGTGTTCCCATCCAGTCTGATGGCTTTCAAGTACCATATGCATTTGGCCCTCTGTATCCATGGTTCCACTGACCACAGATGGAATATATCTGGGAGGGGGAAGCAATTAAGTGGTTGAAGAATTCCTTCAACGGCTCAGGAGTATAGAGTGTATGCAATGTTATTTACATAACATTTACATTGTACCCCGTTATAAATAATAGAGGTGATTTAAAGGTTGTGTGTGGATGACAGGCAGATATTACACCATCCTATATAAGGGACTCAAGGATCCGTGGATTTTGGCATCCATGGGGTCCACTTTGAGTCCCACGGGGTAAGTGAATGGTCAAAGAACTCTCCAATGTATGTTTCTAGCCCAGATGGCTCTCTAGAACTCCAGGCACATCTATCTCACTGTTCACGCCTAATGGATACCTCCATGACATGTCCACATGGAACAAACTCTTCAACCGGCCTTCACGTCAAGCCTGCTCAAGAGTCTTCTGCGTGTGAGCTGATGGCAATGCCCTCTTCTAGATGCTCCCGCAGGCCAGAGCCCTGCAGGACACCACGCCTGCAATCCTCCTCAACGCTGGCCTTTTTCTCAGATTCCACCTTCCAGTGCTCAGCAAACCCCACTGACTGTGCCTTCAGACACAGAGGAAAAGCCTCACCAATCGTTTAACTGTGATCACTGTAAGTCCTACCCAAGGGCCCTTCCCCAGAGTCTCTCCACACAGCCGCCAGAAGGGCTCTTTAAAGAACATGTCACTACTCTGTACAAAATCTTGCATGGTCTTTTCACGTCATTCGAAGTACCAAGTAAAAGCCCGACAATGGTCTACAGGGTCTTACAAGACATGGCTCCTTACGAGTTAGCTGACCTCGCTCTTAATTTGTATTCTCCCCACACTTCCTTACCCCCTCCACCACCACTGCCCCTCCAAGGACGAAAAACCACTGCTGTCCAGTTGATCTCAATTCGCGCGATCTGATGGACAGAGTAGAACTGGCCAACCGGGCTTTCAGGTTGTAATCTTTATGCATGCAGCCCACCACCTCTCTCTTCCATGGATTGTCTGAAGGGTGGGAAGCCAAGCCTTCTGCCGGCAGCCGAGCACTTAGCTGCTGGACCTCCAGCTCTGTACACATGCTCTGCATGTTCCTGCCTTTGGAACTTTATACCAGCTATTCCCTCTCTCATAAACACTCTTCCCCCGGACAGCAGAATCCCTCCCATCTTTCCAATGTTAGGCTCAATCTCACATTGCGGCCTGAGCCGCCCTATTTTAAACTGTAACCACCGCCGACAGTGCCCTCTTGACGCCCTTTCTTTGCTCGATGGTTATGACACTTTATTGATAACGCCTCAGACAGTGCTCATATTTAGAATGTTCACTGTTTACGGTCTGTCTCTCCTGCTGGAAACAATTCTTCAAAGTTAAAATACCTGAAGCATCATTTCCAGATATGCACGACTGCTTATGTCTAATACCAAGTGCAACCAGAATTATGCTCACAGGCACTGCAAAGTCAATCCAATGTTTCAAGGTAACTTTTGGCTCAATGGATTTTTTAAAACTTCAGTCACGTGAAACGGGGATGACAACAGTTACAGATTTTAACTAGTGTCTCAACAGCCAAAATATAGTCAGATGATTATCTTAGATATTTTTTGAAACATTAACGTTTCATGCTCAAGCTCAGGTAATTAATTAAGAGGGCTTCCGTGTTCTAAAAACCCAAAATACCGAAACCCCTGACCATCATGCAATTTCATCTCACAGCAGCCCTGCCGGAAAGGGTGGAACTGTCCCACGTGGTGTCCCCCGTGGTAGCAGAGTGCCACGCTTTTCTCCCATGAAGCACCTGGCGGGCCCAAAGAGCAGGCCTGATGGCAGGTGAAAACTATACGCTGGGGCGGTTCCTTTGTTCTAAGTCAAGGAGCACGTATCTCAGAGAAGGTCCACCGAGCCAGCAGTCCCTCACAAGCATCTGGGATGATTGGTGCTTGAAGCTGAAAAGGGGCCATCTCGGTGAGTCTTGGTGAGCAGAGCTGTAGGGCTCTTCATTAAACTGCGGGCGTAACGGGGCTTGTGCGTACTCAGTGGGCGTGCACTGCAGTCAGGTTCCACGTTGTGAAGTAGCCTGTTTTCACGAAGGACCTAATAGCTTCCAGCTTTCCTTTGCATTTGAGGATCTGATGTCATTAAAACCCGTCGGGAAGAAGAGGCTGGCCTCGTGGCATTGCACTGCGGTGGTTCCCAGGAAGAAGGAAAGAGAAAGTACATTCTCTCGGGGAAGAGAAGCACTCGCCTCACAAACGATGATGATAAACGATCCCATTACAGATGACCAACGCAGCCCTCCTCAGCCCTGAAGTACTGCTTTCCTGCAGGAGTGAACCTACTCACGCTGTCACCGCCTTTAAAGTACACTCACCCGTCGCTGTGTGCACAAGTGCTTTGCAAAGGAGAAGTGCTCACAAGCTATTCTTGAAAACTTGGATTTTCAATACCGACAGAGCGGATGCAGATGCATTCTCACGGCCATCGTGTTGCTTCCACTCCCACTGACCCTGCAGGGCGGGGTAGAACTACCTCGGCTGACGTCTGACACTGCAACCCTTTTTTAAAAAATTGTTTTATCGACATATAATTTACAAATCACACAATTCAGTAGTTCAACCATCTTAAGAAGAGTTGTGCATTCATCACCGCAATTAATTTTAGAATATTTTCTTCGTTATCATGCTCATTGTTACTAGCTCCCCATCCATCACTACCACTACCCCCGACATCCCTGCCATGCCCCCAGGGAACCATTAAGCCAAGAGGCTGTAACGTCACTCTTTCCTGGAGTAGATAGGCTTGTCTTGCTCCCACGGAGAAGCTGGTGGTTTCAAACTGCTGACCTTGTGGTTAGCAGCCCAACATGTAACCACCATGCCACCAGGGCTCCTTAGGAGGAAATAATTAATATGTTCATTTTGCTAATAACATAAAATTTTATAGACAAGGTTTATTTTGTACCTAAATAAGTTGCCAATTTTTGAAACTGCTCTTAATCCACTGATTATTGCTAGAAAAGCCATAAACCATGTATTTTTCTGGGTTCCATTTTATACTACACTCATGAGTAAATGAGACAAAAATCAAACCACAATGCCCTGTAGATTAATTAATCTATAAGTAGTATTATCTGGTTGCAAAATAATCCAAAAGAAACACTCAACTAAATATGTAAAGCCTTGTCAAGACTATCCTTGAGATCCTATGAATTTAGGAAGGAGCGTGTGACCAAGTGAGTCAAAAGAACCTGAAAGAGGCATCAGAGCCAGATGCTCAGGGAGAGAATCCTTGGGAAATTGCATATTGTAAAGGCACCAAAGCGTGTGCAATTCAGAAAGCCTCGCACAGACCCACAAAGACCTGGATTGTAAGTGTTCACCCACGGTGGACCCAGCCCTTCTTATTCCTTAGTTCAGAGTTCATCTGTCAAGACTGACACAGAGCTGCTGCTGGTGGTGGTTGCTATTGCTGTGGTTATTGTTTGACAGTGGTTTTCTTCTGCCTGAACGAGTTGGGCAAAGTCACCAAGCGACCGACTGCCACAGACAAAGAAATGGCAGGGAAGAGAGAGACAGACGCCCAGCCAACTTTGGACGGGAAGAACCTTGACTCTGGAGCTAGCGAGCAGTATGACTGAAATGTCCTATTACAGAAAGAAGAAAGCGGTTCACAAGACAGACACAGAAACAAGGAGTCAGGCTTTTCAAAGGAACAAAATAAACTTGAACACACACACACAAATCTTTTTTTAAAAGACTAGCTACTGGAATCATTTTGAAATAATGGGCAACAATACAAAGATGTGAACGTGTACATCTAATGAAGTCAATGAACTCCGACTAAGTGGGCTGTGATCTACGAGTTCGGCAGTTCAAAACCACCAGCCACTCCTCAAGAGAAAGACAGAGATTTCTACTCCTGTAAACAGTTACAGTCTTGGAAACCCACAGAGGCAGCTCTGCCCTGTCTTAGAGCGTCGCTATGAGTTGGTGTCAACGTGATGGCGGTGAGTTGGGCCTGGGGTTCTTTATCATAATGCTCGGTAAAGTGCGGGGGCCGTGGAAGATGCAAACCTTCCACGAGATGGACTGACACAGTGGCGGCAACAGGGGGCTCAGGCATGCCACAGGGCCAGGCAGTGTTTTGTTCAGCTGTGCGCAGGGCCACTATGGGAGGGAACCAATTTGAAGGCACCTAACAACAAGGATAACGACATCAAAGCACAAGATAAACAAACTCATAATAAACAAACAGAATTTTAAACACTCTGAGAGCAAAGCAAATTATCGCATACAAGGGAGCTCCAGTAAGATGGAGTATCGATTTCTTCTCAGAAGCCAAGGAGGCCAGAAGGCGTCGGGTAAGATATTTAAAATGTTGTCCCAGAATGCAACTGATGCAACTGCCCTTCAAAATAGGAGTAAAATTAAGGCATGTCCAAACAGACAAAAGCTGTGGGAGTTCACTGTGGCACCAGCCATCAAAGGAATACTAAAAGGAGCCTCCAGCTTGAAAGGTGAGGGCACAAGACACTGAGACCTCCATAAAGAAATAAAGACCATGAGTGAAGGTAAATTCAAGGATCAATAAAGACCAGTTTTGCTGAAATACTAGAATGATCCCACCACCATTGCTTCAATGATATCAGTGAATTTTGCATGGCAAGAACGTGTGTATATAAGCAGCTTCACCCAGGGCAGCACTACTTATTAATTGTGGTGTCAGGAGCCACGGAGTCCGTTCTGACTCACCGTGACCACAAAACACCGCCTACCTCTGCACCCCACTTACAATGGGTGCTCTGTCAGATCCCGCTGGGACCTCCACTCTGTCAAGCCATCTCATGGAGGGTCTTCCTCTTTCTCCACCTGCCCGCGACGTTCCCCCTCAAAGAACGGAGCCCTCCTGCATAAGATGTCCAAAGTTATATGTGAGGACATCTCATCCCCCTCACTTCTAAGGAACATTTCTTTTCCACTTCTTCAACAATAGATTTCTTCATTCTTATAACAGGCAGGTCATGGTATAGCCCGTATTCCAAGGCCACCCCATGGTTCAAATGAATCGATTCTTGCTCAGTCTTCCGGTCCCTGTCCAGCTTCCACAGGTGGCCACCGGGAATGCCACTGAGGTCAGCTCAGGTCAGGCACACATTAGACCACAAAGTGACATCTTTATTTTCCTACACATTTTTATGTGCAGCTTCACAGAGGGCTTTGGCAGCAGACTCACACAATGCAATGTGTCGTTTGATTTCTCAGCAGCTGCTTCCAGGCTCCTTGATGGCGAACATCAAATACACGAAACCTTTGGCGTCTTCCATCTTGTCTCCGTCCACCAGGCTGTTGCTAATTTGGTCCTGTTACGAGGATGTCTTTGTTTTCTTTGTGGGAAAGTGCAATCCACACTGAAGACACTAGTCTCTGATCTCCAACAGTAAGTGCTTCAGGGTTTCTAGGTTGTCAGCAAGCAGGGTGGTTTCATCTGCACACAAGACCTATACTGACCCCATCGGGCAGAGTAGAACTGCCCCCGGAGGTTTCCAAGCCTGTAAATCTGTCAGGGAAGAGAAAGCCTCAACTTTCTCCTGTGGAGCAACTGGTGGTTTCAAACCGCTGACCTGACCTTCCGACTAGTCATCCAATTTGTGACCCACTAGACCACCGGCGCTACTCAGCTGTACCTACAACATGGTTAACCAGGTTCCCTCCAACCCTGGAGCTACGTTCTCTTACACAGAGTCCAGCTCCTTGGTGATTTGCTCTGCATACAGATGAGCAACCATCATTTATTATGATCCACACAGATGGATCCTTTAGCACAGTTAAGAAAACACAGGTAAACATGGATGCGCTCTGCTTTCACCCAAAAGCTATCTGGCATCTGCAATGAAATCCCTCATTCCAAGCTCTCTTCAGAATCGAGCCTGAGTTTCTGACAGGCCCCTGTGAGTGGAGTGCCACGACCATTTTAAACTGATCATCGGTGGAAGTTTCCTTGCGTGTGCTATTACTGATGCTGTTGTTAGAGGGTGTTGGGTTGGCTCAGGCTCCTCGCAACCACGACGTACACTTCCTGTCTAGCGCCACCCTCCAGTTGTACCGGGCTTGAGTATGGTGTGCGGCCACCGTGTCGATCCATCTCACCAAGGGCCTTCCTCGTTGTGCACGGAGCCTCTCTTGACGAAGCACGCTGTTCTCGTTCAGGGCCAGGTCTCTGACATTGCTTGATCACGTCCACGGTTTGTCGGAGCCCTTGTCTTCGGCCTGGGTACAAAGCTGGATTCTTCCAGGAGTGTGGCTTGGCCTGTTTTCTTCAACACTATCACTTCCTAACCATGTGCTCTCTCCAAAACGGACGTGAGGCGGCTCTGTCTATTCATA
>NW_022103968.1:14386276-14388731 GCF_000313985.2 Echinops telfairi
CCATCAGCTTTCTTCGCCACATTTGCTTATGCACCCATTTGTCTTCAGTGATCCGTTCGACACCCCGTGATCACACAGGTTGATATGTTGTTCAATGTGGGCTTTGTTGCTTCCGAGCTAGATGGCCGCTTGATTACCTTCAAGAGGCTTGGAGTTTTCCATGAGTTCTATTAACTTGAGAAACGCCAATCATCATCTTTCCTTTTAGTTTTCTTTGCACTTTCCTTAGCGTGTACTCTGCCTTCTCAAGCCACCACCGTGGTCTTGGGTCAGCTCTGCGTGTCACCCCGTCCTCGATTCCGTGAACCGCCCTGCAGCAGCTTGGTCTTTTCTGTCTTTTTCATGACCTTTGGCTTTCTTCTTTGGTGCCACTCCACAACTTGTCTGGCTTGTGGTCGTTAGTTTCCAGTGTGTCAAATCCATGCTTGTGATGGTCCCTAAATTCAGATGGAATATACTTACGCTTGTATTTTTGGCTCTCATGGATGTGTTGCAATTCAACTTCAACTTGCAGGTGAGCATCTGATGCCCTGGCCTCGTGCTGAGTGATCGTACTGGGCTTCTTGGTCATTTCTTTCCACAGAGGAGATCAGTCTCATTATATGTACTCGACCTGTTGAGGCCCATACGCCCCTTCATGATTTATGTGGTTGGAAAAAAATGACACTCCAACAGGTCATTGGTTTCATGAAATTTTCTCGTGGGCTCAGTGGCATCCTTGCTAGCACTGAAGCCAGGTGCTCTTTCTTCGTTGCTTCCAACTTCCACATTCCAGTCACCATGAAGGATTCGGGCCTCTGAGCTGCATGCCTGAGCAATTTCAGCCTGCAGACATTGGTCAGATTCTTCAGTTTATTTCATATTTCATATTAGTGGTTGATGCAAAACTTTGAATCGTATTAACTCGCTGTCCTTGCTGGAGTATGGATGTTTTCCCATGGCTGATGGCATTCTATCTCCGGACAGATCCTGGAATGTTCTCTTTGCCCATGAACGTGGCACTGTTCCTTTTCAATTTGTCATTCCTGGCACAGTCGGGCAGGCGGCTATCCTGTTCAAAACGGCCCACACCCACTCATTTCAGCTCACGGATCCAGATCTGTAAATGCTCCATTTCATTTTTGACAACTTCCTACTTCCTAGATTTATGCATCTTATGACACAGATGCTGAATATTACGGCACTCTCTAGCATGTTCCCAGCAGCCTACGTTCTCTTTTGAGTACTTCTATTTTTCTGAGAAAAATATGAAGCAAGGTCATAATCTGAGAGCGGTGATGGAAAAGGAAACACCGAAAGTTTGAGGAGAGCAGAGAACGTGTCTGAAACAGTCATCCAGAGGGTTGAGGGCGGCCGGGCCCGGCTAGCAGGAGTCCTGGACATCACTGAGGGGGAACGTGAGACTGGAGACTAAGGACTGAAAACCCTGTGAGGTTAGAAATCCAGCAAAGGGATCGCGAGCAAGAGCAGAAAGCCAACAGGAGGCTGAGGGCCTGCACAGTCTCGGCAGGTTGGAGAACTGTCTGGGTGCAGGAATGAGAGAGCGGGAGACACCAAAGCTGATCAGAGTAGAAGAATAAAACCTGAACACGGAAACTGTGCGACTTTCTGCAGGTTGGTGACAAACACTGAGATGGGTGACTCAAGTAGGGTGAAAATCAAGCTGTTTGTAAGCGAGCTCTGGATTCTGAGAGGCCGGGTATGAGCAGAAGCATGTGTGTGGCTATCAAATCAGAAAAATACTTGTCTGCTGGAGTGACAGTGAGCCGGAAGCTAAATTCTTCAAGGCAGAGAACAGTGATCTGAGAAGCACAACGTGCACACAGGTGGCACAGCGGGCAGGCTGTTCCAATGACATGAGTTTCAAATCAGGTGGTTTCAAGAAGAGGGAGTGAGGAGGGTGTGCAAAGGGCAGAAAGTAGCAAAGAGGATGCCTAACCGGAGTTCTGGCACCTGGAGCAGAAACAGCCCTGACTGAAAGGACTGAGGTGAAACAGTGAGGTAACTGGAAGGGGAGTCTTCCTGCGAGCACACAGGCAATCTCTCATTGCTGCTGAGTTTTCCCGTTGAGCCAGAGGCGGGTCTCTAAATAGCTGTGTATAGGTGTTGAACTATACTCAAAGGAAGCAAGACCTTGGGTTCATTAGAAACTAGGAGTGCTTATCAAAAGTGAACACCCATCATGAGCCATGTGTTTGTCCACAACCTTTAAATCAATCCAAAGATGACAGACAGCTGTGGGAGAATGTCGCAGAGGGCGTTACAATAGAAAGAAAAAGAAAAGAAGATACCAGAAAAACAAAAGGTCGCTCACAGTGCAATACAGAAAGCCATGTAAGGATTTCCCGTTACCTTCAACCACCAGGTAAGCATCCCTGACAACAGGCAATACTTTCAAAGACTGCTCAGGAAGCGTGTGTGTGTGTGTGTGTGTGTGTGTGTGTGTGTGTGTGTG
>NW_022103968.1:14388831-14402714 GCF_000313985.2 Echinops telfairi
CCTGCAACATGGCACACACTGCGAAGAAGTTGGGTCAATTTCAGCTTTGGGTTCATAGGTAAAATCCGGAGAAACAGCACCATCTACTGAAATTTGAAAGCAGTCTCAAGTCTTAGAAAAATGTGAGCCACAAAGTATCGCTACATAGGAAGCTTGATTAAACAAAAAAATCAAAGCCGTGGTTTCTGGACAATGCCTCCATCTAAGTTCATACACTTCCGAAAGTGATTTTTCCATCTCCGTAACCCTTCCCCCAAGGAACCGCGTCAAAATGGCAGTGGGGACATCCTCAAACCGTGTGTCCCTTGTAAAGGTTGAGTCTTGGGAACAGAGTGACAAGGGCAGGGCTGGAGGATGGATGCAATATGGTTTGCCAATGAAATCCTGGCAGGACAGGCCCTGCTACCCTTGAGACTAAGAACAAGCAGCTATGGCAATGTTCTAGGGGGGAAATTCTTCAGCGTAACTTTCCTGGACTTCTCATTTTCCTCTCTCTCACCAATGCAGTTTTCAATTTTATTTAAGCCTCTTTCTAGTAAGCTCCTTTCCTTCCAGAAAATCTCTCACAATGACCCCTTTGGTATGGGCTTCCAAACAACAGGCACCATGACCTCCCGAGCGGACCTCTCTGCCCGGGATGTCAGCGCCAGGAGATGCCCTCAGAAGGCACTGTTTTGATTGGACTTTTATTTTTTAATTTTAGGGGACACTAATGGGACTACTCACTAGTGTCATCAAGTTCATTCAGACGCATGGCAACCCCACAGGACAAGGGAGAGCGGAAGTATCCTAGACTCTGCAAGAGTAGAAAATCTCATCTTTCTCCCGAGAAGTGGCTGGTGGTTTCAAACTACTGACCTTGTGGTGAGCAGCCCATCCCATAACCCCTAAGACAAGTGTCGTAAGGAGAGAACGTGTCTGAAGCCACCCACTGGTGGCAGAGACATGTCTCCACACGTTTCGTCTGGAATAAACCTGTCCGTGTGGGAACTAGCACACTTAGCAACCACGCTTTTTGACCGGTTCTTGTCAGGTGCCGGCCAGTCTGTGCCAGCTACAGCCACGCGGTGTGCCACTGGACGGAACACTGCCCTGTCCTGCATCATCCTCACAATGGTTTTTATGCAGCCACTGAATCGATCCATCTTGTCCTGGGCCTGCCTCTTTTTCGCTGCCCCTCTACTTCCCGAGCATGATGTCCTTCTCCTGACAACAGTCCTGAGTACGTGAGACAAAGTCTCGCCATCCTTGCCGCTGAGGCGATACTTCTTCCAAGACACATGTGCCGGTTCTTCCGGCAGCCCACCATCTGTCCAATGCTTTGGTGGTGTTTTGTAATACTTTTGACTTACCTTTGTTTAGAATTCATTTCCCCTAATTTGGCAAGGAAGATGAGATTACAGGACAAAATCTAATACAAAAACAAATGGCGTACACTGACAGTTATGCATTCTCGGCTTACAACTCGGACCTCGAATCCTTCACCGTTTTGACGAAATTTGTGTGAGAAGTTTCATTCAGGATAAAAATATTTTCAGTGAATGAAGAGTATGTAATCGACTACAGTGTTAAAGTAACTCACAGATATGATACTCTTGTACGCTGCTTGTGTAACCATAGATTGAAGAATATCCAAATATGATGATCATGACGACATCCCTGCTGTCCAGCTCCATAATATGTGCCGAGTGGCCCTCCACGGCATACTGCTGGCCATGGCCAAGGACAGTGGGCGTTTTTGTACTCCATGACTGGCTGGGGATGTTGAAAACCCAGAGTTCATCTGAAACATTGCCATCACTGGTTCCAATTCTGCCTCCGTACATAAAGATGTTTTCCTGAAAAGTAAAATACGTATATTGATACACAAAACAGCAAGCCTTAAAATTTAGTAATTGCTCATAACATGCAGGAGGTATTATTTTTTATATGTTAAGAGTCAGTTTGAAACACATGAGTATGTTTAATGAATACATTTACCTTCCAACACAAGGCAAAAAAAACAAAAAAAAAAGCCATGTTTATATGAAGTTACTTTAAGAGATGTTATTTAAAACATTTACAATACATAGCAAATAACCAAATGTTTACATATCTGTAGGAAGGGAACACTGAGCTAATATTGGAAGAATAAAAATAAAATATTCTATTTAGGTACTTGAAATTAAAGATTGAGGCAGTTCTACAATCAAGACTAATATTCTCTTCAAATGCCACTGAAAAACCACAGCTGAGTTGCTGGTTAGCATGACACAGAGTCTGTCTCTTCAGTCTTTGCATGGGCTGAGTGCTTGTTGCTGCATGGGAATTAACTATCTATCTGTATGGCTTTCTGCTACTCAGATTTAATCGTTTTACCCATGCCTGCCATGAAAGGTAAAGCACACCTGTGCTCATGTGCCACACATTTGAATGACCATTTCCTGGGCTCTGTAAGAACCACCGGCCTCGGGACTAGCAGCCTCACGTACCTAACTCCCACAGCCGCGGGGCTCCTTTTAAAGCTCTGTACTACTATCTGTGAGTCACCCCAATGATTTCAATCGCATGTGACTGAATAAATGATGCATAGGTAATACCAACCAGCACTAGGTCAATTGAGAACAGAAGGGAACATTCCTGAACTGAGAGAGGTCGTCTGAGTAGAACTAGGTTAACATCGTAGTAAATGGCGAAAGTTTAGATGCTTTCCCCTGGGATCAGGATGTCTCTCCCTGGGATCAAAACAAGATAAGGGTGTCCCTTATGATTCTCCTCAACATCATACTACAGGTTCTAGCCACCAAAAAAAAAAAAAATTGTTAATGAAAGGCACCTAGCTGGGAAATAAAGAAGCAAAACATCTCTATTCAAGGTCGACATGATTGTTTACACAGAAAATCTTAAGAAATCAGTCATTGAAAAATAAGAATTAATAAACAAGTTCAGCAAGGCTGCAGAACATAAGATCAATATACATAATTCAATTGTATTTCTATAGACTTCTAATGAACAAGCTAAACATGAAAGATAAAAAGCAATTCCAACTATATAACATCAAAAAGAATAAGAATTTTAGGCACAACACAAATAAAGTTGAAGGACTCACAATTTTCTACTTCAAAAATGACCACCAAGCGAAAGCGATCAAGACAGTTACTGGCCTAAGGTTAGGCATCCAGATCAATGGGCACTAACGTGAGAGGCCAGATAGAAGTCCGTGTAGTATGGTTGGCAGATTTTCTGCAAGAAAGCCAAGACCGCTGAATAAGGAAAGACCCGTCCTTTCAACACATGGTGCAAGGAGAACTGGAGAGTCCAGGTGAACAGATGAATTATAAGACCCTTACTACACAGCATTTACAAGTGAAGATCAAAAACCTAATTCCCCCAACAGCCAAAAGTATAAAACTCTGGAAAATGTTACCTTGAATTTGGCAATGGATTTCTTAAGACAACAAAATGAAAATATATATCCACTTCATCAATTTTTTAAATGTCTTTTGTGCTTGAAAGGATGTGATCAAAAATAAATAAATAAAAGGTGAAATCAAGGAAGTGAGATGAGAATCCTTAGAATTGGCAAAATTTTTTAAAAGGTTTGCAAATCCCTACATCTGGTAAGGGACTTGTATCAGAATATATATTTTTTTCATCATGCAACTCAGTTAGAGTCTAATACCCCAATTTAAAAATGGGCCAAGGATCTGAACAGACATTTTTCCAGAGAAGATGCACAAATGGCTAAGAAGCACCTGAAACGATGCTCAACATCATCAATCCTTAGGTACCTACAAAACCAAGCGGCACTTGGTACCTACTGATGGCTGCAGTCAAAGCGTCCTATGGTAACAGATATTGGTGTGGATGAGAACTCTCAGACACCACTGGGGAGAGGGTGAAATGATGCAGCCGCATTAGAAATCACTTTGGCAATTTCTTTTAAAAAGTTAGATACAGAGTTACCATTTGATCTAGAAATTCCACTCCTTGGGTGTGTAGACCCAAGAAATGAAAACACACATCCACACAAAAGCTTGTGCAACATGAATGTCCGGAGCTTCATAATTCATAATAGGCAACAGGTAAAAACAACCAAAGGCCCATCATTTGATCAATAATCCAATAAACCACTGGTTGTGTCCATACTCTCCCCATACAGCAGAGTATTATTCAGCCATAAAATGGAAGCAAGTACTTCCATATGCTACCAAAACCAAAAACCAAACTGCCTTGCAGTCAATGCCGATTTATGGGGACCCTTTGGAACAGAGTAGAGCTGCCCCGTGGGTTTCTAAGACTAATTCTTTATAGGAGGAGAAAGACTCATCTTTCTCCCGCAGAGCAGCTGGTGGTTTTGAACTGCTGACCTTGTGGTTAGCAGCCCAATGCATAACCGCTGCACCACCAGGGCTCCTCTGATGCATGCTACAACATGAATAAACTTTGAAAACAGAACGCTAAGTAAAAGAAGTCCGTCGCAGAAGTCTGCATATTACATGATTCTGTTTGTGTGAATATACAGAATATAAAAATCAATACAGACAAAAAGTAGATTATCAACTGCTTAGGTACGGTGATGAGAGGGAGGTGTATGTGACAGCTGAAATGTACATGGCTTCCGTGGGGGTGATAATAATCTTCTGAAGCAGATTTTGGTTAGGGTCCACATTACTCTGAATGCCGACACTCTGAGCAAACCCACGGTCTAGCAGATGAATTATATCTCAATAAAGCTATTACAAAAATGAAAAGAACGCAAAAAATTAAAAGTATAACTAAAAGAAGACAGACAGCACATAAATATTATTTATAAACACACCAACGTACACATAAGGAGAGAAAGCGAGCCAAGAGAGATAGCCCTTCAGAAACAGTAACAGGAGTAATGGCTCCCTGGGGGTAAGGGACAAGGGAGGGGAAGGGGGGATAGGGAGCTGATAGCATTGATGAATGTATTCTACACTCGATGGGATCAAACAACAGAATGGGTGTGAATGGATATACTGGATCATGTAAGGTATGGCCAAAAAATATATAGGGGAAAAAAGTAATCACAATAAGGGTTCCTGGGGGATGGCGTGGAGGAGGGAGGGGATGATGGGGAGCTGATATAAAGGAGTTCAAAAAGAAAGAACATGTTTTGAAACTGATCGTAGTAGCAATTGTGCAATACTGCTTGATGTGATTGAACTCTGGATTATTATATCTGTAAGAGCTCCCAATAAAATGATTTTTAAAAACTTTTTTCAATTCTATTTTCTCTTTAAAACACGTCCATGAAATTTTTTAAAAAGAGGCAAACACCATGGGTCATTTTAATTTTATTCTTTATACTGTTCTTGTGCCTTCCAAATTGTTTTAAATATGCACAGAAAATGCATAAGAATCTGATTTTAAAGGTTTAATACTAATCAGGAAATACACGAGTAATTCTTGACTCAAAATATTCTAATGACACGGTGACTTCATGAATCCTACAGTACATAAACGTATTAATTTTATCAGTGGTCTTACCTGATGTAAAGCAAGCGAGTGTCCGTATCTCTGGACAGGTCCCCTGGATAGGGTTCCTACGTTCCATAGGCTGCTCTCTAAATTGTAACTAAAAGCAAGCAAGAAAGAGAACGTCACAAACTAAGATTCATTTTCGGTTTGGGTTTTGTTTATTTTTTGAATTTGCATGCATTTTTCTCAAACTTGTATCCAATTAGTCATTGGTGCAATTACAACTAATACAACTGTAATACAATTATAAATAATAAGCTCATAATTCCATGTTCTCTATTGGTAAGTTTTCATCAAGATGCATTCAAGATGCACCTCATCTTGTTCAATGACTTACACGCATAGCATGCATTAAACTGACTAAGATTTTCTGATGGAATTAATTGGTTCAATCACCTTTAACTATTGAGACCAACTGGTTAACTTAAGCGACAAAGAGCTGTTCTTCAGTTTTAAACCAATAAATAAAAGAGTCTATTTTTTCTTCTTGGAAAAGAGATGAAAATTCTCTCCATTATTACAACAGCCATTTCTTTTGCATATTTTACACACCTGTATTTTCACAGTTAGCTCCCAAACTAAACTAACTCAAACCCTCTGCCAGCAAGCTGATGCCAACTCATAGTGCCGTACAGGACAGAGGAGAATGCTTCTTCTAGTTTCCGAGACTAAATCTTCATGAGAGCCACCAGTCTCATCTTTCTCTGGAGAAGCAGCTCGTGGGTTTAAACAGGTGACCTTGTGGTTAATAGCCCAACACAACCCACTATGCTTAGCACTCAAGAGAGTAATGAGCACATATTTCTGGTACACAAATAGGGCTCGTTGTCTGATAATTCTTTTAAGATTTTGCAAAGTGAATCCCAGAGTATAGTACATAAGGCACTTTTTAAATAAAGGACTGTTGGGATACAGAATATAAAGGAGAAGCTGGTATTTGTCTCGCTGCTCTAAACGCATGCGTATGAAAGCAGAAGATCCGAGTGCTTATCTACCAGAATCCCAGTTTGCTTACCATCCTATTTAACACTCAAATTTCCTCATGTGCCAAGAAACACACGAGAGAGAGCGCCCAGTCAACTAATGAGTGGGACTGGTCTAAGTTAAGACCCTCACTCTCATGAAGCCCCCTTCCCCTTGCCGCCTCCACTTCATCTGGAAAGACAAGACAGCTACCCTTGCAAAACAAAAAGTAAGGGATGCCAAAAATTGTTTTCTGCATTACGTTTAATAACCTGCTTTGCAGCTGTATGACAGATAGGCATCACACAAACGAAGAAATATAACTAACCGGTAAATATTCTACCGATTCTCACCACGACATCTACCCATCTCATGAGTATCTACATCCAGCACATTGGTTTCCAGTGAATGACCTGAAGTCACCAGGGATCAGTAAACTATTTCTGCAAAGAACGAGACGCCAATAGTTTGGCCACTGCAGGCCACAATAATCTCCCGTATTCTTCTTTGCTCATTTTTTACAAAACCCGGAAAGAAATTCAATGCCATTCTTAGCTCCTGGACACTGGGACCCTAGTCTAGGGTTGGCTGACCTTTGCTCTAACGGGACTCCTTGTGTTCCTTCTGCACTAGATCCTAGAACACAGCTCTCCCATCCCTTTCTGATATCACCAGTTTTTGTCATGCTAGATCATTCCTTAGGAATACAAATATGGTGCCAGCTTCCCCACGAGGAGGAAGAACAACAAGGAGAGGAAGAGGAAGAAGAGGAAAACTCCTCTTGACCTTGGGCCCTCTTAAGTGTCTGCCCCATTTCTGTATTAGCCCCAGTCGATGCACTCTCTATGAAACACACTCTAGTCAGACCTTGAACCTGACTGCTCCAGAGAACCTGCTCTGGTCACAGTCGACATCCTCGAGCTAAAGCTATGGCTATTTCAATCCTCACTTTACTTGATCTGGTTAATCACTCGCACTGAGCGCCGTGAATCCACCCCTCCTTACACACTCTTGTCCCTTGCCCTCAAGGCACCACCAGACTCAGGTAGTCATCCTTTTGCGTTTCCTTTGCTGCCTTTTCTTCCTCTCAAGTTTCTCGGGGGAACATGCCTCTGGCCTAGGCCTTGATCCTCTCGTCTGGCTACAACATATTAGCCTCATCCGAATTTACCTCTGTGCTCCTGTTCTCCCCCCGGTTTTATCCTCAACCGAGCAGCCGTGGAGACTCCTTGAAAATCCAAATCACAGCATGCTCGAAACCTTCCCATGAGGCCTCAAACCTCGACGGTGGCCGGCCCCGCCGTCTCCATCCCAGCTCTCTCCACCCCGTCTCCTCCGTCTCTTGTCCTGCATGCCGGTTCCCGGGGTCTCTGTTGAGCCTCAAGCACTAGAGGTTGCTCCTCCCTTCAGGCCTTTATCTCCCTCAGCCTCTGGATGATTGCCAGCACCCCTCCCATCTCTAAATCGTTCCTTAGTTCTAACCTTTTCCATGCAGGCAACCTTGATCACTGCATTTCAAATAAAAAGCCCCTCGTTTGGCACTCTGGCTTGCGTAGAGTACCCGCCTCTCCAGCTCATCTATCACCCATGTACCATGGCTACACGATACACTTATGCAGAGATCTCTAGAGAGTTATAGGGATTTATGCTCACACACTCACACAGGCCCATGCCTGCATGTGCACAGATTCACTTGATTCACTTGGTGTATTTAGTTGTCATTGCTCGTCCTTCCTCACGAACTCGACCATCACAGAGGCGTTTGTTTGGGCTGCTGATAGATTCGGAGCACACAGAAAATAGTTTCAGTGCTCAAAAATTGTTATCTAAGCTCATCAACACATACTCATTTCCACTAATGCCAACATGTATACGTTCTGTAAAACAGTCTAGCATAATAGACACTGACAGAGGACTTTCAGATCATTCACAGCCCGTTGCTGTCGTAAAACATAGCATCTGCACCCTAGTTAACTTCTGCAAGAGACTTCAAATAGAGCTGACGTTGTCTTAATATCCTCGCCTGCAACTAAACTGTATTCCAGAAGAGAACTATATTCAGAACTGCAACAAATTATTTCCAATCTGATTTTTAAGACAACTCCCAGAACCTTATCCTAATCTTTACAAAACTATAAGCAAAGGAACCAGTTGTCAGACCAAAACAACAACAACAACACAACTACACTAGCTGGTTCGAATGGAAAATATTCACATGTGGGAGATTATCAAATAACATTCGTCACTTGATTTTTAATGAACAACTCAACTTGCAAAGAAAAAAACTTTTCAGACTTCCATGTTCCCTTGACAATCATGCTCTCTGTCTTCAGAACTCAACTAATTGATCTCTATTCCAAATATTGGTACCACTTTCCCAATAAATGCTTAAAAATACATCCAAAGTCAAAGTTCAGGAAAATGAATGCTTACAGGGCAAACCAAAAGTATTCCTAGGTAGGGAATTACATTTCTTTCTAAAAAAAAATAAAGAAAAGCAGAATTCATAATACCCAATACAGACAGAGCCAAAAACCACACGCACGGCCATCTAGCCGACTAGTACTCATTGTAACCCCTGAGGCCGGGGAGAGCCGCCCTGAGGGCGTCCAGGATGCAGCTCTGTACAGAAGAAAGCCTCATCTTTCTCCCTTGGAGCAGTTGGTGGTTTCGAACGGTTGACCTTCCCTTGAGTTAGCCTCCAGAGGTTGTGAAATCTCTGTGTATGTACACACACACACAGACACACACACAATCCCCAAGTGCATAATGGCAAATAATTAACTTTAGACGTGTTGAACTCCAACTCCAAAGCAAGTCCCACGTAGCAAACAACAAAGTCAGAAAGGAGTTACGGAAAACTGAACAGCAAGCAATAAAGGAAGACGTTTCTGAGACCTTGTGATCAAGAAGAAAATTCAGCTCCACAAAAGACTGCGAAAATATGAAAATGCCACTTACTTCAAGACCATCTGAAAAGAACTGTAGTTGAAAGTATAGCCTCCAATCACCCACATGAATTTCCCGTGTAAAACCGCTTTATGCGAAGCCCGACCGACAGACGGACTGAACGGCTTCACGTTGGGAAGAATCCAGTACGGCTCGGTGGAAGGAACATTCAGAGAACAATCAGGACCTAGTTGTAAAAAAAGCCAAACAACACACTCCCTTAGACAAGACCCTTCTATTAGAGACACAGAATGTGTGGATGAAGAGAACGTGATCACACGATGCTCATTAATAAATATAAAGTTACACTTATTACTTATTATTATTATTAATGCACATATCCATAAACATAAATTTCCTGGAATATACATTTTTAACTAACAGTAAATAAAGTATCTGTAGGGACAGAAGAATCATATATTCAATCACACTGGAATACATTCAAATAAACCTCACTATCCGTAAGAATAACTTCATCAATCTCAAACTCTAGCTTTAATTTAAATTACAAATGTGACTGTGCAAAAGAACATCCTCAGCTCCCAGGTCTGTCTCTTACTGGCAGTGTGAATTAGGGCCTTGAGCAAGTCCATTTACCTCTCTCATTACTAAGTCTTCATGCACAAAATGTTAATCACCTTTGGCCTCCTGAGGGTTGATACTGGCATTCAGTTTTTTTTAAAGGCAATCCAAATGAAAACACTGATACATTATAAACTGTTAAACAAATACAAAATTACAAAAATAAAGGTTAGGGTTTTTTGTTCTTAGCATCATCCAACTGCCTCATGTGCATGCAAGAGTTGGACCAAATAAGGAAGACCAGCGAAGAATTGGTGCATTTGCATCGGGGACTGTGGTGTTGGCAAAGAGTACTGGAAATGCCAAGGGCTGCAGCACATAATTAGCAAATCCGTCTTGGAAGGACAGCCAGGATGCTCTGTAGAAGCGAGGACGGCACGCCTCTGTCTCGTGTACTTCGGAGGGACCAGTCCCTGGAGAACATCATAACTGGGAGTAGAAAGGGTCGTTAAGAAAGGGAAGCATTTCAACAAGATGGACTGACCCGGCGGCTGTAATCAGGAGCTCACCCATATCGCAATGACTGTGAGCACAGGCAGTGCTTCATTCTGTTGTCCTCAGGGTGCTGTGAGTCAAAGCCAAGTCAACAGTCCCGAACAACAACTGTGTGTGTGCGCACGCACACGCATGTATGTAGTTTGAGTGGAATACAGTCATGCTGGTGTATTTGAGTATCTTCAACAGCCGCTTTCGCACACCCACAGAGAGGAGCATTTCCCACTCACACCAGATGTGCCGTTCTTTCTCAACCTGTGGGTCGCGACCCCTTTGGGGATCGAATGACTCTTTCACAGGGGTCGCCCGATTCATAACTGTAGCAAAATGACAGCTATGAAGTAGCAACAAAAATAATCTCATGGTTGGGGAGTCATCACCACACGAGGAACTGTATGAAAGGGTTGCAGCATGAGGAAGGCTGAGGACCGCTGCTCTAGATGGCCTGCAACATCTGAAATGGTACCTCTTATTTGACAGAATATTTACAATCTTCTAATCTTTTCCTTTACAGGAAAACTTTGCCAACCCTAATTCAACTTAAACAAAAGAAACCCGACCAGATGGGCCTATGTAAGCAACACATCTATTTGATATGAATGTTGAATTACATATCTCGTCTTCTTTTCAAAATACAATGCAGATGTATTTGAAATCCTATGAATCAGAAATAATAAAGCAAATTAAGATAAAATGTTACCAACAGATCAATCTGGGTAAAGGGCACTGGGATATTTTTTTGTCTAGCAACTTCAATAAACTAGAAATGACAGTATTCACAAGTAAAATTGAAAAGCAGACCAGCCCCTCAAACACAAGTTTTAGCAGACAGACAATCTATGACTGCTCCCTGGAACAGCTCACTGCTGTGGAATGGATTCCAATTCATGGTGAGCTGACAGGACAGGGGAGGGCTGCCCCCATGAGTCTCTGGGACTTCAAATCTGCATGGGAATAGGCAGCCTCATCTTTCTCCCATGCAGCAGCTGATGGGCTCAAGCTGAGAATCTTGTGGTTAGCAGCTCACTGAAAAGCCCACGAGGACACCAGGGCTCACTGCAGATGTGATGAAATTAAGGATTTTGAGATGCAGCGAGTTTATGGGCTGATCCAAACAGGCTGTTAGTGTGACCGCACCCAGGGTAGGACAGCGAGATGGCCCCAGGCTGGCGAGAAAGGAGCTGGAGTTCTAGGAGAAGAAAAGGAACTAGCTGGCCTCCCATGTTAGTCCTTCCGGTGGACTAGAGACACACAGTCATTGGCACCCTCATATGTGTATAAGAAAGAGTTGTCTATTAAGGGGAATTGTACAACCCAGTCCAGCCCATAAGCCCAATATTAGCCCATATGTCTGATATCAACCTATGAAGTCCTCTTCAGACTCACAAATCACATGCAATGACGCGGCATGCAGAATGATCACAGGCCAGTGGGTGGGAAGTCTTGTGAATCCAGTGGCGTTGTCAGCATCTCAGCGCTGGCAGGGGTCTCCACGCGGCTGCATCAGGGTAGGCCCATGTGGCTTCTCCTCGGGGATGTCTCGCAGGGAATCAGCCTTGTCCGTAGTGAGTCTCCAAGGGAGTGAGCAGAGTGAGAGAGAAGTGTCTTCCCCCTCCGAGGAGGAGATCCCAGAGTTTTCCCAGAATCCTCAGGGGAAGGCCATGCCCCCACAGAGGCCTCATTGGCTATAACCCGATTGACAAGCCAGACTCCACTCCTCCACCCTTAATCCTCAAATTAACACCAGATTATGTAACTATCACACTCCCTCTCACTCTTGTGTCTGTGTTCAAGGTTCCAAACCACCACCACCACCACCACCACCACCAGGAAGCAGATTCTCCTCTAGAGGCCCCGCACCGCGCTCAGACCCGCCAACACCTGGCGTGCGGCCCAACCCAGCTGTTCCGGATGTAGGTTGTGATAGCGGCAACTGAGAGAAGACGAACGTGTGTTGCTTCAAACCCCTCGTAAAAAGACGTTTCATCGAGAAAACAGAATCCCCGAGATTTCTTTGACCGCCACTGCTCTCTAAAATACTGAATTTTCCAACCAGAGATGGAAAAGCGGCACACATCTCTCTACCTTTGTTACCAACAAATTTTGTGTGACTTTGGGCAATTATTAAAAGGAATGGTCTACAGCCCAATTCTAAAGACTAGCTACAGTTTTCCATAAATTAGCACACTTTTAGATAGAATGGTCACCTTTGTGGATACAACCTAATATATTAAGCAGAATCCCATCTTTTTAATTTGCAGCTTTCTGCATTCTGCAATCGAAAAGATTTAAAGCGTCGATTAAGAAACTATTCATTTAAAACCCAAGTAGCTGTAGAGAGTACTTTATACATACACGGACTTACCCATCCATTTAAAAAAATCCAATACTGATATCGCCACTGAAGACCATTCTAACACTGCCTTTTTATGAAATATGGTCATGAAAAAAATGAACCATTTCATAACCTGGCCCCTCAGGCAATACCTCGGCATAATTTCCCTCGCATAACTCCCCTCCATCAGTCTGAGCATCTCCTCACAGTAAGGAGATCTCAGCTGTTCTGAAAGAATGTAATAAACTAATTCATGTAACAGTGGTTTCTCATCATGATTTAATATTCGGCCTTCTCCCCAGGTTATCGGTAGTTTCATAATCCAAAGAGCATAAATGAGGTTCTTATGCTGTAACTGTAGGGACTGGTAACAAGCTGTGGGGAGCCGGGGTTTTGAGGGGGAAAGGTTCTTCTGTAACCTGACCAAGCACACTGTGCCCGGGGCTCTCCCCAATCACACTTCTATCCCCAATCCCACAGCCCCTCTTGAATTATGAACTCAAAATCAATATACCTTCCTGACATTTCCACTTGGATGCCTGATAATTATCTCAAAGGTACCATGATCCAAACTGAAACTGGATCACTCCCCCCACACCAGCTCTTTCTCGCCAGTATCTACAAATTCAGCAAATAGCACCTCCATTAATCCCGTGACTTGGGGCAAAAACCTTGCTGCCATTCTTGAGCTCTATCTCTCTCCCACATCTCACCACCAATCCATTTACACCTCTGGGACATTAGGTAGTAAGGAGCCCTGGTGGCATAGGGGTTATGCGCTTAGCTGCGATCCACAGGGTCAGCAGTTCAAAACCACCAGCAGCTCCAAGGGAGAAAGACCAGGCTTTCTACTCCTGGAAACAGTTACAGTCTCAGAAACCCACAGGCGGATCGCTGTGAGTCAGCACTGCTTTGATGGCAGTGAGTTTGGTGAGAGTTTGGACATCAGGTGTGCCAGGAGACAGCCTTTGCAGGTGAAAATCCAGAGACGCTTCCATGATGGTTGTTAAGCAGCTGTTGCCCGCAGTGCCGCTGCAGCCTCGCTGTACCACGTGGCCTGTCTCTGTTAGAC
>NW_022103968.1:14402814-14405483 GCF_000313985.2 Echinops telfairi
AAAATCCAGAGACGCTTCCATGATGGTTGTTAAGCAGCTGTTGCCCGCAGTGCCGCTGCAGCCTCGCTGTACCACGTGGCCTGTCTCTGTTAGACTGCAGGGCCGGTGGCCTGCTGGGCTGGAGGCGGAGAGGGCCTTGCACTACTAAATACAGTGTGTCTTTGGGCAGGCACCCCTTGTTTGACCCGTGGGTGAAAAGGATGAATTCATGTATGCCTTGGGGACTTAACGTTTCAAATTATAAATTTGGGGGATAAAAATGTAAATGCGTTTCTCATCATGGATTACAAAAAAAACCAAACCAGGTCAACTGTGACCGTGTGAACTTCTAATGAGCCCTCCTGGTGTGAGTTTGACTTGAATTTGGCTGCTAACTACAAGGTCAGCAGTTTGAAACCACCAGCTGCTAAGCAAGAGAAGGCGATGGCTTCCTACACCTCTAAAGAATAAGATTTGTGACCGGATCAGGCATGCTGTCTTTGATGCCCACCTTCAGCAGGACCCTGATGCCCAAGTGGCTTGTGAAACTTACACTGAAACTGGCATGATTCTTCTTATTGGGGAAATTACATCCAGAGCTGCTGCTGACTACCAGCAAGTGGTTCGTGAAACCATGAAGCACATTGGCTACAATGATTCTTCCAAAGGATTTGACTCCAAGACTTGTGATGTTCAGGTAGCTTTGAAGCAACAGTCACCAGCCATAGCTCAAGGTGTTCACCTTCGCCGGAACAGGAGGAGCTAGGTGCAGGAGACCCGGGCACAGTGTTTGGTGATGCCACTGACGAAACTGAAGAATGAATGCCTGTAACCATCGTCTTAGCCCACCAGCTCCATGCCAAACTTGCTGAGCTATGCCGCAATGGCGCTTTACCTTGGTCACGCCCAGATTCTAAAACTCAAGTGACTGTGCAGTGTAGGAAGGATCAAGGAGCTTTGCTTCCCATCAGAGTCCACACAGTGGTTACATCAGCTCAGCAGGATGAAGGGGTTTCTCTTGAGATGAGAGAGGCCCTGAAGGAGAAAGTCATTAAGGCCGTTGTTCCTGCCAAGTATCTTGATGAGGACACAATCGACCACCTACAGCCTAGTGGCAGATTTGTTATTGGGGGGCCTCAGGTCAGTGCTGGCTTGACTGGCTGGAAGATCATTGTGGACATTTCCGGCGGCTGGGGCTCATGGAGGAGACGCCTTTTCAGGAAAGGATTAGATCAAGGTGGCCGGCTCGGCTGCCTGTGCTGCCGGTTGGGTGGCCAAACCCTTGTCACAGGAGGTCTGTGCTGAGGGTTCTCGTGCAGGTCTCTCAGGCTACTGGAGTTTCTCACCCAGGGTCGACTTCCACTTCCCATGCTGGCACCTCTCGGGAGAGTGAGAAAGAGCTATTCAGCTATTCGATGTTGTGAGGAAGCATTCTGACCTCAGCCCTGGAGTCACTGTCAGGGATCTGGATCTGAAGAAGGTCCTTTATCAGAGGACTGCAGCCTACGGCCACTTTGGCAGGGACAGCTCTCCCTGGGAAGTGCCCCCAAAGCTTAAATAGTTTTAAAAGTGTTAGTCTGTTCCCCCGACTTGTTGGCATAGGCTACAGAGAAGCCCTCAAGCTCTGAGGGAAAGGGCCCCCCTTCCTAAGTTTCTCCTGTCTTCTTTCAGCTCCTGGTGCGTTGCTGTCCCTCCATCGTCAGTGGTGTAAATCATAGCTACGGTGGGGCCTGGCTGGAAGCGGGGCTCGCCCTCTGCCCTGGTGTCGCTCACCAGGCTAATGCAGCGAGTGAGCACAGGGCATCCTGGTCAATGCAATTAGGATGTTACAAGGTTGAGTGGCAGGGAGGAGGAAATCCCTTCATGCATTCTTTTTTTCCTTCATACATTTTCTCATTGCTTATTTATTGTACTCTGGGGCATGGTGTAAGTACAGAGAAGCCATCGCCTCAGATGGTAGCTTCTTGAAAGATTTTTCTTTTTTTCCCCCTCAACACCATGATTCCTTTAACATGTATCCACCATTCCCAGGTAGGCCAAGGTGTCCCACAGAAGAGCCTTGGGTTCGACTTATGGGGGGTCTGGCTGGTGTTCACAGAGGGAGGGCAGAGAGAGGCTGACTTGGCTGGTGTAGTACAGAGAAGCCAGCTTGTGTACACGGCTCACTCCATGACTGCTTGCCCTAAGAAGCAGAAAGTGCCTCCACATGTACTTTTGGAGTTTTATTACGGATGTCTGGTTCTCACTTCCAGCAGTTGAATTAAGAGCTAAATAAAATGTGAGGCTCTACAAAAAGAGAGAGAGCGAGCTCCCATAAAATAAAGCACTCCTCCTCAGATTCCACGATTGCAGGTGCAACAGTGGGAGAGCTCTCCGCTGCTCACCAAAGAGGCTGGCAGTTCAGATCCACTTCCTGTGGGAGAGGGATTAGTAATCGGCTCCCAGCAAGACTTACTCCCTTGGAAACCCTTTGGGGCCTTCTACTCTGGAACCAACTTAAAGGCTGTGGGTTTTCCTGGCACACTGATACATCCGGGATCCCACTCGGGACCGGAGCCAGCGTCCATGTAGACTGGCTGATGACTGAGTTTCTGCATCTCACTAGTTATAAACTTTCCTTTTCTTTCAATTCTCATCCTCCCGTGAGATTCCAACCATTAAAAACCCCTCCCTAACTCCTTCCTTCCTGA
>NW_022103968.1:14405583-14410527 GCF_000313985.2 Echinops telfairi
ATCTCACTAGTTATAAACTTTCCTTTTCTTTCAATTCTCATCCTCCCGTGAGATTCCAACCATTAAAAACCCCTCCCTAACTCCTTCCTTCCTGATACTGGGCTGTGAAAGCCACCCTCCACTCTCACCTGGATGATTAGAATAGTCCCCAGCTGGTTTCTTTAATTCATTTCTCAGATGTTCACAATGTACCTGGGATGATTAAAAATGTAAATAAGCTCCTACCAATCCCCTAATCTAAATCCTTCAATGATTTCCCATCACACATAGATAACAAAAAGAATTTAAACCTTAATATGGCTTTTAATCCCTACATGAGTGGCCTCAATATACACTTATTAAATGAATAAATACATGAAAGCATGAATAAGCAGATGAAGGAAAGACCCTTAGACCTTTAAAGAACTAAACCTGGATTTCCTATTTGCTGGCTGTAAAATTGCAGGGAAATTGCTGCACTTCCCTAAGCTTCCATGCGATCATGAATCCTGTCCCTAGAAGGACACGGGCATTTGTAAAGATAAAGTGACAAGTCCTTCAAAATAGAAACTGTATTGTTGTCACCGTGCAAGCCCTCAGTCCACGTACAAGTAAACCACGCACAACTAAGTCTATCAGCTAAATAGGCAACGTAGCCTCAGGATTCACGATTATAACCACATTGGCCAGAGGAAATCATAAAGTCGTGAGTAGCAGAATTCTGTCATCATCGGTAAATCCAGTTGGAGAAACTTCGACAAATAAGAAAACCTAGAATAAAGACAGGACTGCTCAGGTTGGGCCACCCCTCGCCTGCCTGCTTGTCGTACGTGGGAGTTGCTGTCATGCCGGAAGCTATGTTGCTGGCATGTTAAAAGCCAGCAGTCACTCAAGGTGAACAGGTTTCAGCAGAGCCCCCAGACTAAGAAGGCACAGACAGCCCACTTCGGAGGAAGCAGCCATTCAAACCCATATGATCGGAATGGAAACGCTGTCAGATACTGAAAAGTTCACGAACATTAGCAGAACACTGCCAGACACAGTGCCGGAAGGTGAACCTCTCCGTCAGGAGGCACTCAGACCAGGACCGAGGAGGGGCTGCCTTCTCAAGAGGTCATCAGAATGATGTGGATGGAGCCAGGCCTGTGGGAGGACAGCCCTCGGAACATCCGCTTGCTGATGGGGCGCCACTCAAACGAATACTCAAAATGAGGAGAAACGGCTGCACGGGTCAATTAATCATCAGAAGAGGGACTGTGAATAAGAAGGACCGGAGCACACGGGATACAGTTGAACTACGGTGTTGGTGAAGAAGCCTGAAGGTACCGTGGACTGCCAAAAGAACAAACTCCTACAAGCACAGCCAGAACGCTCCTTAGAGGCAAGGACGGCGAGAAGACTTCTTCTCACAGACTTTGGCCACGTGGTCAGGAGAGACCGGTCCCTGCAGAAGAACGCCGTGCTTGGGGAGGAAGCGGGACAGCAAACACAGAGGAGGGTCTTCAGGGAGACGGACTGGCACCGTGGCGGCACCAATGGGCTCAAACATAAGAACTACTGTGAGGACGGCACGGTGTCACCCTGCTGCACAAAGGGGTGCTGGGAATCAGAACCAACTCCGTGGTCCTTAGCAACAATGGCAGCGGAGTGTTAAACGTTCTTCTAAAGCAGTACCACAGCTACTTTCCGCTGCAAAAATGTTCTTTATCATTCTGCAGTGGGTACGTTTTTCCTATAGGAATCTACCTCCGATTTTATCATGGAAATCAGTACCCAAAAAAATGTTATTTGCCTTACAAAAATTAAGCTTTCAAACTAACTTTGCTTCCATAAAGCTATCAGCTGAGGGAAATTAGCAATTCCCCTTCGGTTCAGGAATTTATGAACAGCCTTCTGTACTAATTTCTAATGCTACTAGAAAAACTAACTGCTGAGGACAAAGATAGAGAATAATATCTTGGAGAAATTGTATCTCTCTCAACAACTCTTCAGAGGAGTGTGTCCTACTGATTAATATTTCAACAGCAGGTGGACTTGATTTTTAAGAATATGGATTATTCTGAGTGGAGTTTCTTTGTGTCGTCTTTGAAATGTGAAAACATCATATCATGAAAGGAAGGAGGGAAAGTAACAATCACACAGCGGTTGCTGCAGCCACTCAGTGCATTCTGATGCTGAGAGACCGGCAGGGTGCCCAGGTGCTGGTTAAGGAAGAAAAACGACCGGAGCTGACAGCGTAGCAGTGGGGATGTTTCAACAGATGGGTGCCGCTCAGGAGGTGCTCACTGAGTCTGTGCCAAGAAACGTGGAGGAAATGGGGTCAGCTGGCAGAGATCCAAATGGATGTTCACGCCAAAGAAGGGTAACCAAACGGAATGCCGAAATTAGCTAACAGCATTATTAGTCTCAAACAGAAGTAAAACTTTGCTGAAGATAATTCAGCACATGGACAAGAAGCTTCCATAAATTCAAGCCGGATTCAGAAGAGGACACGGACATGGTATGAACGATGTCACTGCTGGCATCGGTGGCTCTTGGCTGAATGCAGAGCTTATCAGAAAGATGTCTACCTCTGTTTTGTTAATGCCACGAAAGCAGTCGATTATGTGGACCTTAACAAATTATTGATAATATTGTGAAGCGTGGGAATTCCAGAACACTTCATTGTGCTCACATGGTACTGGTCCACAGACCAAGGAGCAGGCTTGGCCAATGACGTGGTTCAGTGAGAACAAGGGCATAGTGCACAGCCTAACATCAAAAAGGTGTGCACCAAGGCCATGTCCTTTCGCCATAGTTATTTCATCTGTACACTGAGAGAGTCATCCAGGAATACGGGCTGTAGGAAAAAGATCATACCATCAAGCTTGGGGGACGGCTTATCAATCACCAATAGCTCATCACAAAGACGACAAAAGTCCTCACAATTAGCAACATCATGGTGAAGAGAAAACCCTAAAGTTGTTAAAAACCACTGCCACCAAGTCAATCCTGCCTCAGAGCGACCTTTGGGACACAGCAGGGCAGGGGTCCTCAAACTGTTTAAACAGGGGGCCAGTTCACTGTCCCTCAGACCCGTTGGAGGGCCGGACTATAGTTTTAAAAAAAACTATGAGCAAATTCCTATGCACACTGCACACATCTTATTTTGAAGTAAAAAAACAAACGGCAAAAACACCCAGCAGGCCGGATAAATGTCCTCAGCGGGCCGCGTGTGACCCGCGGGCCGTAGTTTGAGGACCCCTGCAGTAGGGCAATTCTACATGGTTTACCAAGACGACAGATCTTTACAAGAGCAGACAGTCTCCTCTTCCTCTCTGAGAGCAGATGATGGGTTTGAACCACCAACCTTGTGGTTAGCAGTCTAACACTTAACCCACTTTACCACCAAGGCTCTTTGAAGTTACGAAACATGTCATTTTACTTGCATGCACAACTAATGTCCAAGGAAGCAGCAGTAAGGAAACCAAATGGCAGGCTGCACTGAAAAGGATTCTTGAAAGGATTAGAAAGCAAAGACATTCACTTTGAGGGCTAAGGTGCATCTAATCCACGGCCCGGTTTTTCCAATCACTTCATGCGCATGCAAAAGCTGGGCGATGGATAAGGACGCCCAAGGAAGTATCGATCTGTGGACTTTGGACACGTCAAGAGAGGCTAGTCCCTGGAGGAGGGCCATCCTGCTCGGTCAAGTAGAGAGATGGCCAGAGAAAAAGGAGACCCTCAACAAGGTGGACTGACTTTGTGGCTGCAACAATGAGCTGAGGCGTGCCAACAACCATGAGGAAGGTGCAAGAGCAGAGACGGGTTCATGTGCTGACACATGGGGGCCCATGTGTCAGGGCCAACTTGATGGCACCTAACAACCACGGTTTTCACAGAAGTGGAGAGCTGCCTCTTTCTCCCGCTGAGTCGCACAAGGGTTTAAGCTACCTACCTATCAGTTAGCTGTCAAGAACGTAACCACCGGACGACCTGGGCTCCTATCCTCCAGCGAGTTCCTGTTAAATATGGACATCGAACTTGCTCCAGGAATTCTTATTTATACCCTGTTGGCTTGTATCATTAGTGCATATCATGGAAATGATATGCCGTCATGAAAATCAGGTATTTAACTACTAAAGTGGAACATATTTAAAGGGTCTAGTATCGTTTCTTTCTGCAGTTATTAGCTGATCACCATACTGCTAACTTCTGAGGAGCCCTGCTGGGTTATACGTTGTTCTGCTATCCAAAAGGTCGGCAGTTTGAAACCACCAGCTGTGCCAAGGGAGAAAGAGGAGGCTTTCTACGCCAGTCAAGATTTACAGTCTCGGAAACCACGTGGGCATTTCTACTCTGCCTGTAGGGTCCCTATGGATCTGAATGGCTTGATGGCAGTGAGTCTGGTTCGGGTTCGTCCTAAAGTAAAGAATTGTGTCCTAATATGTTAGAGGAGGAGACCAGAAGAAAGAAAGTAATACTTTCCAAGAAAATTTTTATAATTTTGCTTACAAGGCCACATTTTTCTAAATCAAGCAAGAATATTAAATTTTGTTTTTTGTATTTTGGTAAGGTGACCAGGTTTTAACATTGGTAAAGCGGGACACCATTGACCAGGAGGGGGTTTCTTGATTAAAAATTTGGTCTATATTTCCCTTCCCACTCTCCTGCCATTCCCTAGCTTGTCGTGCATTCTTTCTAAAAATTGGGACTTTTTAAAAATGCTGCAGGACATAGGACAAATTGTTAAAAATCGGAACTGTCCCGCCAAGAACGGGACATCTGGTTTCCTTATATTTTGGGTTTTTGTTTTTGTTTTTTACAATTCAAATAAAACCATGGAGTTTTTTCTGTTAGTCAACACTGCCACCCAATGGTCTATGCTACAATCTAAAAATATAAGCTCTGAAACCCATAGTGCCACTGTGAGTCAAAATCCACTGGGTGGCAGTGAGCAGAGTTGTTGAGAGAGAGAGAGAGAGA
>NW_022103968.1:14410627-14418429 GCF_000313985.2 Echinops telfairi
GTGTGTGTGTGTGTGTGTGTGTGTGTGTGTGTGTGTCTTCTTCCAGCTGCCGAGCCAATTTCAATTCACAGCAAGCCCGTAAGACCAGAGTGAATCAACAGAAGTGGGCGGCCAGATCTCTTGCCCCCAGAGCAGTGGGTGTGTTCAAACCAGCAACCTTTGGGTTGGCAGCCGAGTGCTTTCACCACTGCACCACCAGGCCTCCTCAATATACATATTACCTATCGCTAGGTCTATCATTAGTCTTCACAAGTACGTAACCCCCGAAACAAACACACTCGCTGTCATCCGGTCATGCGGACTCACGGCGACCCTGGAGGGGAGGGTGGAGCTGCCCATGAGTCTCCGAGAGTGTAACTCATTACGGGAGTAGAGAAAGCCCTGTCTTTGTCCCACGGAGCCGCGTGTGGTTTGTGTACAGGTGACCTTGTGGTTCGCAGCCGAACGCGTCACCGTCACCACTACGCCAGGAGAAGAATGAACTCAAGTCCCTTTCATTCACTTAGTAGGGTCTGTCGGCCCCATTATATGTACCCATTGGAAAATACATTCTCTCTCGCAGTCCTGACGTGGGATGAAGAGCCCCTGTGCCCTGCTGTCTGTCTGTCTGCCTGCCTCTTTTATTTTCCACAGTCACAGAGTCGTTCCTGAGAACCCATTCGTGTGGGTCCCCTCGCACGCCAAGAGTCAGTGTTTCGTTCTGTGGAACATGGGGTCCTTATGGGTTGGAACCAGCTCAACGGCACCCAACATCCACCAAAATCTAGATGTCTTCCTTCTGTCCTGTGCTCTCTGTAGACACGGATGCTGTTTTCATTTCAACACTAAGAAAGCTTTTAATTATAGTTCCACGGTACTTTGGGGGGAGGAAGAAACGTAACAAATAATTACAACAGTCATTTAATAAAATATATAGCCCTGTGATTAGAGAAGATTGAGAAATACATTATCTGTGGTAGTTATATAATCTGGTGTAAATTTGGAACTTGAGAGGATTAAGAGTGAAGGAGTGGAGTCTAGTCTGTCAATCGGGTCATAGTCAATGAGGCTTCTGTGTGGGCATGGCCTTTCCCTGAGGATTCTGGGAATACCTGTATTTTCTCCCTGGAGGGGGGAGACACTCTCTCTGGACTCACTCCCTGAGAGACACTCTACTGACAACACACATGGCACTACGCTGATAGACCCTGTGCCCTTGGAACTGCAGGAGTCACGTGGAGACCCTGCCAGTGCTGAGATGCTTCTACCACCACTGGATCCACAAGACTTTGCACCCACTGCCCTGTGATCTGCCTACATTCCGTGTCATTGCATGTGTTTCGTGAGTCTGAATAGGACTTGATAGATCGGTATCGGACATGTGGGCTAATATCCGATTATGGACTTGATCTGGACTGGGCTGGGATGATTTCTCAATATTCAACAGCTCTTGTATATAAAGCTCTTTCTTATACACATATGAGTATGCTTATGAATTTGTTTCTCTAATCTACCTGAACTAGCATAATATCTACAATAGCTCTAAAGGTAACCAAATTCAATCCAGGAAAAAAATCACTAATGTTTTTTGTAAGTTGCCTATTTCATGAGCTAACATGGGTTTAAGGTAGGCAAGGGTTTCGTACATTACGTAAAGCCTACAAACAATTCCCTCAGTAGGTACTTCGCGTACTCAGCACCTTTAGAGGGAGAAAGCCGTCACCCGGGCAGTAAATACAATACCTCTATGAGGAGCACAGCCCCCTATGCAGAGCCAACCTCAGGGGAACTGTTTTCTTAGGTAGCTAGACTTAGGGACAGGGAGGTGTCCCTCCCATGCCTGCAAAGGCCCCCATAGAGGAGGTTGGAAAGAAATCAGGCAACCATTGAACACCTATGAGAAACTCAAACTGACCATGGGCAGACCAGGACCCCCTAGTCCCAGGTAAAACCAATACCATGGGCACACCCACCTTAGGTACATCACAGGTGGGCCTAACTCAGCCAATGGGGTCAAATAATACCTTCAACCATGCCTCCCAGCCAGAGGTGTTAAAAGCCGGCTGCAGGAAAGACAATCTCTCTCTTTTGCTCTGGTCTTGTGGCAAGTCAAAGGGATGGGGGGCTGCATATGTACTTGGGCCTACTTGGGGCCCACGTGCACTTGGGCTCCTAAGCTCTTGCTCTCTTGCTCACTTGCCCTCTTGGTCTCCTAACCTCTTGGTCCCAGGGATTCCCCAGTTCCATGGGGTTCTCTGTGCCCGGTTGTGAACCCCAGTGCGGCTTCAGCGGGGGCTCAGCAAGGCTTCGCACGCTTTCGAGACATAGCGTGTTTTCCACGCCTTCATAAAAACTCACTCGAATGGTAAAACATGCTTCCGCGTGAATTCTTTCAGCGTGCAAACCAAAAACCGAGGTACCACCCCCTCCAGCAGCCTCACGTTACTACTATCGCTGGGCCGTGGACAGCTGTGTAATGACTGTGTGAGTCAGAGCGCCCTCCGCCACCAGGCTCTATGTGCCGGCACTAAGGACGCTCTGGAGATGCAAACAGAATTCCCGCAAAGTCAGCAGCCAACAACCGCTTGAGCTAAGGAATGGCGAAACAGCGGGTAAGTGAACGGAGTAGTGAGCTAGAGCGCTCACTCAGCTCAACGATGCAGAATCCACGATAATATGTGCGGCCATCCAAGTAAGCCAAACGCTTCAGCCTATTCTACAATTAACAATGTATGATATATATTTATTTTTTAAATGTTTTGAAAGTCTCCCGCAGCAAACTTCGGTTTGCAGTAGGCAGCCAAACTGCTTGTTTAGACTACGTGCCATACATACTCGAGTGTAAGCCGACCCGAGTATCAGCCGAGGCCCCTAATTTTACCACAAAAACTTCATTAAAAATGTGCTGAAAAACTCGGCTTATGCAGGAGTATACGCGGTACTTTTACAAATAGCCGCAAGAGGGCAGTCATTTCCCAGGAATGAGCTCACTCAGCAGCCACCGTAGAGAAGGGGTCTTGCCATCTGTGAGTTAGGTCCCCATTACACACACAGTTTGAGAACACCCATGGTACAGTCGGTCACGTCACCAAATCTTTTGGGATTCCACGAGAATGACAGACGATCATGATGCTCACATGGCTACAGTGTACAACAGGCTTGCGTTTATATCGAGAAAAGCTGTCCCGATTCCATTTGTGAGGAAGTCGAGCAGATGACTAAGAAGCCGCTTGTGGCACAGAACGCTGCAGAAATAAAAATGCACACACAAGAGGAGGGTGTGCAGATGATGGTGGACAACTGAATCCATTCTCTTTGGGACCCTAGGGTATCTGAGGGCATCAATCATTTTGGAAGGAGACAGCCTCATCTTTCTCCCTCGGAGTGGCTGGTGGTTTCAAGCAGATGACCTTGTGCTTGGCAGCCCACTGCGTAACCACTATGCCAGCCGGGCTCCTTACAGTAAACAGGGGAGCACGGCATTTTCTATTCCCGCCGTTGGGATTTCAGCACGAGCCGCCGCCCTGCCGCGCGTGCGCTTACCCTGCCAGCTGTCGTTGCACACACACAGCTTCTCGCCGGTGAGGTCGCAGTGCCCATGGTCGGGGCTGCCACAGTTGGCTCTGCAGTAAGGGATGGCACAGGCCTCCCCCTTCCAGTACTTGTCACACTCGCAGTAGACCTGGCTGGGGGCCGAGACGCTCGGCGTGCACTTCCCGTGGCCTGAGCAGTTGTTAGGACAAGAATTGATTCTGGAAAATACAAGTCAGACACGTTCAAATGTGAGGGAGTGGACACAGTTTCCCGTCTGGCATTCTGGACGCTGCCTGACGGGGGTGTTGCGTCTTGTGTGCGCCCTAAGCACGCACTTCAATGCCTCCTCCTGGGCTCCGCACCCCTTAGCGCGAGGCCGTGAGCCCGGCTTGGCCACTGCCCTTCCTTCAACAACGGGGTGCCTTTGCCACCGGGGCTCCTCCCTTGCTAAGTGACACCCTCTGGGGCCACTACAGGGCCTTGGGCAGCATTTCTAATATATATTTTATAGAAAGAAAATTAGAGCCCCGGGTACCTGAGACACTGTGAAAAGCGGAGCTATCACCCAGTTTCCCAGTACAGTGATTGCTGAGAAAGCCGACAGCGGTGGAAGGTGGCAGCCCACTGGGTGTGTGTGAGCCGGGGGTCTGGGCAGACGGTGACACCGAGTACCCTGTCGGAGGTGGGACATCAGCAAGGCTGCCCACTGGTTGCAGCTCTCGCCCTCAGAAAACCAAACTCCCTGCCACAGAGTCCATGCCAACTCACAGAGACCATGCCAACTCACAGAGACCCTAAAGGACCGGGTAGAACTGCCCCTGTGAGTTTCTGAAGCCGCAACTCTTTATGGGAGTAGAAAGCCCCGTCTTTCTCCCCAGGATCGGCTGGAGGTTTTGAACTGCTGATCTTGCGGATCTCAGCCCAGTGTGTAACCACTATGCTACCAGAGCTTCTTACCAGCTCTCAAAGGCTCCAAAAAAAAAAAACCCCTCAGGGCCATAAAGCAGACTCCGACATATATTGGTCCCTATAGGACAGGGGATCGCTTCCCTGAGAGTTTCTGAGTCTGTAACTCTTTACAGGGGCTGACAGCCTCATCTTTCTCCCACAGAGCGGCTGGTGGATCTGAACTGCTGACATTGCAGTGAGCAGCCCAATAGGTAACCCACTACACCACCAGGGTTCCCTCACAGGCTCACAAGAATAGCATACGATGTGGTTATGCTATTTAATGGGGAAGCACAGGAGAAAGATGGGGCTTCATACTCTCCGTAGCACCTACCCACAACAAGCCACCCATCGCTTCTCCCCCCACCCGCCTCCACCCCGCAACCCTTGCCATCAAAATGTGTTTCTTTTGTCTTGGTTTTTCCTTTATAACCATGGTCTCACGCACGATCTGTCCTTTGGGGATTGTCTAATTACAACCAACCTAAGTTCCTCCAGCTGCAATCACATCACAATCATCATTACACTGCAGTGATGTGTACCGTCCATTGTGGGTAGGATCCCAAAACTTTAACCATTCTTCCACTGATGGGCAATTAGATCGTTTCCATCTTACACCTGTGACCAGTGCTGAGGGGAACATGGGTGTGCATGGGTCTGTTGCCTGCATGCTAGCTGATCTCTGCACACTATCTGTTCTCTGCATTTGTCTGTTCGGACCTGTGCTCTTACTTCTTTAGCGTATCTACCCAGCTGTTTCTATTCCCCGATTTGTAAGGAAGGGCAACCCCGTTTTCCAGGGCTTGCCCGGCTTCCCAATGCCACCGGCAGTGGGTGAGGGTCCCGGTCTCTCCAGACCCCCACCAGCAGCGGTCACTTCCTGCCTTTTGGAACTTTGCTATCAATGCTGGTGCAAGGAGGCTGCTCGTGGGTGTGTTTGATGTACTGATCTTGCAAGCCTCGATTTCTTCCTGTGTGCAAAGAGGGGCCCTGTGTATAAGGCACTCAATACAGTCCCTGTCGACCCACGAGGCCGTGGAACACTGTAAGACCCTTCAGGGCTCGCTGCATCCCACACGGCTGCGGACATGGATTCAGTCAGATAGACCCATTTGTTTTACTTTGCTTAATGCTTTGCCAATGAACAGCTTTAAATTGTTAATAATTTTCAAGCCAAACTGAATGTCCTGAGAAATTCTCCTCGCGTTGTTGCCCTGCACGCCCCGTAGGAAGGGATCCTATAAGATTTGATCTTCACTACCCAGCCTGCCTCGTACATGAAATAGTTGTAAAAACCAAAGAGCAAACTCGTGTAGGTCAAGAGAATGCTTGCAAGTCAAGAGTTGAAAAGAAAAAAAAAATACTTACGAATAAAAAATATTGAAACCAGTGAGATTATATGCAGCATCGCTGAAAAAATGTAGCAGGGCATAGCCAGATGTTGTGACGACTTCAGGGACGGTCTCGTTTCCCCTGACCTCAGGGACAATCAAGCCACTAGAAGAAGGCAAAATCGACCGTGGTGCATATTAGCATTCCCAAGACAGGTGCTCACGGGACGTCTGCTCAAAGGTACTCTTGTCACAATCACTAAGCACCTACCTCAGCAGTTCTCAACCTGTGGGTCGCGACCCCTTTGGGGGTTGAACAACCCTTTCACAGGGGTCGCCCGATTCATAACAGTAGCAAAATGACAGGGATGAAGTAGGAATGAAAATCATTTTATGGTTGGGTCACCACCACATGAGGAACTGTATTCAAGGGTCCTGGCATGAGGAAGGTTGAGAACCACTGACCTGGGCACTAGGATGGGCAACTAACCCCAAGCCAACCCCACTGCCATCGAATCGACTCCCATGCATGGTGACCCCATGATGCGCTTCCAAGGCTGTGAAACTGGAAGGGAGCAGCCAGCCTCCTCTTTCTCCCAGGTAGCAACTCATGAATTTGAACAACTAACCTTGAGGTTGGCTACTCCATGTGTTACCCAGACAGAGAGGAAATCTAAATGAGTCCATCTCTCCCCCAGTTTGTTCTGCAAGTACTCAAAGATCTCCTTGCAGGCCTCCTTAACCCTTTATCTTTTCTTCTGTCTGGATGCACTGCGATGTGACATCTCTCTTGTCATGCTACCAATCCCGTCACACTCTCACCTGATGGCAACAAGAGGCCTTATAGCCTTACTCTCTCTCACCGGTTTCGAATGCTGGTGAACCTGGAAGGTTCACACCACACCGTCTAAGGGATTGATTGCCAGGCAGGCTAGTGAGAGTTGATCCAGGTCTTTCAAGGATTTTAAGGTATATAAGTTTTATGCTCTTGATAATTTGTCTACCCACATAATATTACTATGGAATTATTCTAAGACAGAACCTTGCTCACATCGGCAAGAGGATGAAACAAGTGAACAAAAAGAGAACTCGCAGTTGGTCCTTCCTGCTTCTCCTTTTCGAAGCCTACGTGTCGGGGCAAAGGCCACCTGGTGGGGCAGTGGATTATGCCTTGAACTGCTAGCCAGAAGGTCAGCAGTTTAAACCCACCAGCCCCTTCGAGGGGGCAAGACAAGGCTGTGTACACCTGTAAGTCACGCTGTCAAGTCTCAAGAACAACAACAACAAAGACTTAAAATCTCAGCAACCCAAAGGGCCATTCAACCCTGTCAGATAGGGTCGTTGTGCGCTGGAGTCAACTTGATGGTAATGGGTTTGGTTTGGGGTGAAGGGTGCAGAGGGAGAGGGAATGCATGCCCCCCAAAAAACAAACAAACAAACAAACAAAACAAACATCTCTTTATCTGGAAAACAGGCACTATAAGAAAGAAAATAAACAGATATCAACACAGATAACTCGAAATAGTCACTTCCTTTAGCTATAGTTTGAACGGAGGCCGAGGCGCCACTAAAAGCTCGATTCGCTCGTTCGAATCATGTTTGATGGAACAAAATAAAACATTACCGCCTATGCATTTTGAAATAGCTCCTCAAAAGCAAACAAATTAAAAAGTAATCAACTCTTAATTGCATGCCTTAGTAACTATTACATCTACTATGTTATGTTTGTGAGGAAAGAAGCTATTTTAAAAGGAGACTTTCCGGAGAACTACAGAATTCCAATTCTCGAATGCCAATCAGAATGATGGGGACATATTTCCCACTGTCACGAGACCCCATCAAAAGGAGCACATGGCTAAAAGCATTCCCAGGCCTCGGTGACAGGCGCAGCTAGTTCCACGCTGGGATCACCATGGCACTGCGAGGCGGAGCTGTTCTCTTGCACTAAAATGCAACAAATGGAAGACAGTTTCCACTTCTTACAAAACACATCCGGTAATCTGGACCAAC
>NW_022103968.1:14418529-14421874 GCF_000313985.2 Echinops telfairi
AAAGATTTCTCCTCGAGCTGGTGCTCTGAACTTGAACTTCTAGCCTTCTGAACTGTGAGAAAATAAAATGAAGAAGAAGAAAATTAGGTCAGGTCACAATTATTTAAAGTTGATACCTATGTGATAAACTTACCACATTACACTTAGGTTAAATTATATGTATGTTTCATTTGTATTAAGAAAATCAACATTTACTGTTTTTTTATTAATCTTTTTATTGGGGTGGGTGTGTCTTACAAATATTATGACAATCCATCATTCAATTGTATTAAGTACACTTGTACGTATGTTGCCATCAACATTTCCAAAATATTTTCTTTCTACTTGAGCCCTTGCTATCAGCTCCTCTTTTTCCTCCCTCCCTCCCCCAACTTCCCATGCTTGTGAATCCTTATCAATTACATATTGTGGTTATTCCGTGTCTTACACTGTTCATTGTCTCTATTCACCCACATTTCTGTCCCCTTGTGGGGTGGGTTATATATCCAACTTTGTGATGGGTTCCCTCTTTCTCCCCCTCCCCGCCCCCGCCCACTTAAGTCCACCTAGCAAAATGGCAAGTTAAGTAAAACTTTTTTTTTTTATTTCAAAAACCTTCTTGAAGGCACCAGATGGCTAAAGAGATGGTTAGCACAGGCACCAGGGCCTCTGTCCCAGAGCATCTGCTGAGCTCAAAGCTGCAAGTGCCACCTAGCGGCTAAAAGACTGGATGGTGTTAGGCAGGGTTTCTTCTGAGCCACAGAAACAGAAAGTAGAACCCAAGGCCGTCACAGGAAAGGCCTGAATGACAGGCATAAAAGTGAACTCGAAAAGTCAGGCAGGCCCTTGGGGAAAGGCACTGCGGCTCAGGTGTGAACCCAACACCTGAGGCAGTGGGCGATGGGTTGCTACCGTCCTTAGGCGCCCTCTGTAGGGAGAGGCTGTGGGGTATGTGCGAGCACAGTGCTTTACACGTTACAACCACAGCAGCAGCCTTAAGACAGGACACGGAATTGGTTAGCCAAGGAGGGTCTAGCAGGGAAGTGTCTGTCTCTAACCAAAATGTCAGCAGTTCAAACCACACTGGAAAGATTTCGTTGCAATCAACGCAACAGCCCTGAGTTTGGCTTTGGTTATCCTGAATATATAAAGAACCCTGACACATCAACAACAGAACACCCAATGAGACACTTTAAAAACAGGTGCAGCGTTCTCACTCCAGCAGCACATACAAAAAGTTTCATGGAAACATGTTGTTCTCTTTTCATTCTGCTTTCCCGCAAACCGTCTGAAGCTCCCTCTTCTACTTAAAAAATAAATAAAAAGGAACGAACCAAAGGACTTGAGTCCACATTTGTCCATGGGAGAAATACAGCCAACAGGCTGGTGAGAGCAGGCTCACTCTCAGTACTCACCTCAGGACAGCGAGCAGGGGTGCATAGATGGAATCTCCGTCATAAACATACATATGATCCCAGCTACATTCTGTAGCAAAGTGATTGAATCTTAATCTTAACACTGCATTTGGACTGTAAAAAAGGTCAAAATGGTTAAGATTTCACAGTATTCAAAGCACAGTCTGGACTTATCCATATTTTATCAAAGCTCCATGCACAGTAAAATTTTCTGTGAGTCCTTAAATCACCAGCATAAATGATGAGTGAGCAGTCATCTTTAATTTGGAACACCGACATACAACTTCAGTTCCATTAGGGCCATATGTATGCTTCGCTGCTTTCTAAAAATTTAGTCCATGGGAAATATTCTAGATCCGGATCAAGGTGTATAAGCGGTGTACAGTATTGAAACTTATTCTACAGTACATAAAAAATGAGTGCATCTTATTATAGGTAAATACACTTGAATATAGTGTAAAAAACACAGCCCTTACTCTGTTTTTTATAGAATCCTCAACAGGCAACACTAGTGAGGCCCTCAATGTGATATCTTATGGCCAAATTAACAAACTGCGATTGAAAGTACACAACAGAGAATTAATAGCTTTCAAGTGTGTATGACTTGTTCTACAGTCATAAAAGAATGATTTTCCACATATTATGAAATAGATAAAAAAGAATGGATGATTTAGTCACATATGCTTAAATGGGTAAATTCCATTTTAAGCCCTCCAAAAACTCACTGCCATTGAGTCGATGCCGACTCAGAGCGACCATAAAAGACAGTGTAGAACTACCCCTCTGAGTTTCCAAGATTCTACCTCGTTACAGGAGCAGAAAGCCTCATCTTTCGCCTGAGGAGCAGCTGGTGGTTTCAAAGTACCGACCTCACAGTTAGCGACCGGATGCAACATCCACTATGCCACCAGGGCTCCTTAAAAGTTATAAATCCCGTGCAAAAAATGTATAACTTGCTAATAATAATAAATTAAATAAACTATATAATGTTATTATATGTTAATGCTTTAATGATGATCGTAACATCTTTTTTATCATTCCATGATAAAATGAATTAATCCAACATAAAACGTATACTTACTAGCCTTCAATTAGCCATGTACATTTCGTTTTATACTTATAGTTAATTGGACCATCTGTTAAGTATCCAGAAGGTTCTGTTAACCTAGAAGAAAGTAAAAATCATGAAAATAATTAACTGAAAGCAATTTTAAGACATACAGCACCATAAAAAAAATTAAACCATTAAACTGAAGGAATGGGATGTTATCAATTACCAAAAAGGAGGTTTTCTTTTCAATGTAGGGAAATTTCAAAGTTACTATTTCCATCTCTAATTTGCAAAAGCATCTTATTTTGGTTTTCATGAGACCTGAATATATATATGAATATTAGATTTTACAGAGAGGAAAATTACACAGAAAGATTAAATATTGTACTAATGGGTTCAATGTTGGTGCCAGACAAATTAAGTTCAACTTCATTTGCACAAAAATTACAATGAGGCAAAAGGAGGAGAGTCGAATGCACTTTGCAAGACACAGAGCTACAGAGTAGGGACACTGTAATGTGAGTCCCACGGTGGGAGTTACAGTGTTACATATATTACTCTTCATCCGCCAGAGTTGATAAGGCGGCTGTCACCAGTCTCTACAAAATCTGCTACCTATTTGCACTACTACTTCCTAGATTGCTCCATCTATTTATATATATATTAGGAGCCCTGGTGGCGTAGTGGTTATGCACTGGGCTGTTCATCACAAGGGCAGCCGTTCGAAACCACTAGCCGTACAATGGAGAACAACGCAGCTTTCTATTCCTATAAAGAGTTACAGTCTCAGAAACCACAGGGTGTAGCAAAGAGGAAGTGCTGAAATCCTGGTGGGGACTGAGCATGATAGTGGGACAGGAGGAGAATCAAGGGAAATAGAGGAAAGAGCTGGGAGGCAAA
>NW_022103968.1:14422673-14425033 GCF_000313985.2 Echinops telfairi
CGCTGAGGAGAACCCACAGGATGTCCTTGGGGCTTTCCGCTGGACGCACGTAGGTCCTCGGGCCTTTCTTCCGCGGCAGTGCTACTCAAGGGTCCAACTGGCAGCTGCTCTGTTAGCAGTAGAGAGCAGCAGAGAGCAAAGTAGGTCCCAGCCAGGGACCTACTCTTGTGGATGAGATAGTCAGAAGGCTGAGAGGGCTTTGGGCAGCCTGGAGGACACAGGGAGGCGAGAGTTAAAGGCAAGAGACTCACAAAAGTGTCAGGCTCCAATGAAGAGCAGGGCACACAGGCATGGGACGTGAGAGTGCAGCTGTGCCAGAAGGGCACCAGCGATGTACAAATGCGCCTTACACAATTGATGTGTGTATGGATTGGGATAAGAGTTGTATGAGCCCCTAATAAAATGTTAAAAAAAAAAAAAAAAGAAAAGAAACCACAGGGACCGTTCCACCATGTCCTGTAGGGTCACTATGAGTCAGAATGGGCTCAATGGCAGTGAGTTTGGGATTTTTGGTTTATTTATATTTATTGCCCTTGTGTTAAAAAAGAAAAAGTCCACCGATTTTCAGAACTTAAAAGGTATTTAGAACCAAATATTCTAATTTCTTCATTTTTGTTCTCAACTCCAACCTGATGGTTTTTATCAGCAAGAAAGTCATAAATGAAAGGAGCCAAGTTTCTTCTCAGAGAACATATTTGCACGTACACATATACATGTGGATGTTGTGTGCACACACGTACATACACACATATGCTTATCAGTCTTACTTATCCATGTGTGCCTACACTGACACACACAACATACAACAACACATGCATACCAAGATCGGAGTACATACCCAGTTTTAGGTAAAATTTAAACTTCCCTTGCAGTATGTCATTAGTGGGTACTGGCAAGCCCATAACTAGCTCAATGCCACCCTGGGTGCGACTGAACACAACACTGCCTGTCATGTCCCACTTCACAGGTGTTGCTACACTCAAGCCCATGGTTGTGGCCACTATCCAAATCCATCTCCACGACGGACATCCTTGCTTTCACTGATGTGCTACTCTACCGAGCACAAGATCCTTCTCCCCGGACGGGCCCCTCCTGATAAGATGGCCAAATTACATGAACAACATCTGGTCATTGCCCCTTAGAAGGAGCATCCTGAGGGTGCTACTTCCAACACAGGTTTGCTAGATCTTCTGACAGTCCACGGTATTGTAAATATTCTCACCAACACCATCATTCAAAGCCATTAAGCACTCTTTGGTCTTACTCATTAATTCATCACACGCATATTCAAAACAGATAGACAAGCTCACTGCCACTGAGTCGATGCCAACTCAGAGTAACCCTGTAAGACAGAGAGGAACTGCCCCGTGAGTAGCCGAGACGTTAACTCTTTGCTAGAGTAGAAAGCCCTGTCTTTCTCCCACAGCGCTGCTCGGGGTTTCAAACTGCAGACCTTGCAGTTAGTAGCCCAATTGGCAACCACTACTCCACCAGGGCTCCCACATGCATATCCGCTGCCACCGAGTCAGGGCTGACTCAGAGCGACCCCTTGTGGGTTTCCGAGACTGTAACTATTTCCAGGAGTAGAAAGCCCAGCCTTTTTCCCAAGGAGCTGCTGCATGTCAGGTGACTGCAAACTCGGGCTTGGGTCAGGCACGTGACATCTCTGCTCCTTAAGACTTTAGACGTCCTTTGCAGTAGAATCCACCGCTGCCATCAAGTTGATTGAAGTATAGGTACCCTATACTTCTGCAGCTGTAAATCTTAACCAGGACAGACAGCCTCATCTTTGAACCCTTCAGTTTGAGAAGAACAGTCCAGGGCTTGCCGAATAGCCGCCCAATGCAATAGTTCTCTTGGTTTCTTGACGGCCCCTTGCATGGGTGTGGATTATAGATTCAGGTAAGAGGGACTCCTTGACAACCTCATTCCTTTCTCCCTTTATCATGACGCTGCTCACTGGTCGTAAGGGTTTTTTGTTTTCTTTCTGTTGAAGTGTAACCCACAGGGAAGGTTCCAGTCTTTCATCTTCACAGTAAGTGCTTCACATCTTCTTGGCATCCAGCAAGTAAGGCTGGGTCACCTGCCTACAGCAGGCTGCTCATCGGTCTTCCTCCAACCTCGATGCCACATGATTGTTCACACAGTCCAGCGGCTCAGGTTATTTGTCAGCATCCAGAGTAAACACGTAGAATGAAAGGATACAACCGTGAGTCACCCTTCCCTGACTTTAAAGCATGAGCTATCCCTTTATTGGATTCAAGAGACTGCTTCTCAAGCTGTGTGCAGGTTCCGTATGAGCGCGAGGAAGGGTTTAGAATTCCCAGTGTTATCCATAGTTACAATCCTTACAGTTGGAT
>NW_022103968.1:14429186-14441091 GCF_000313985.2 Echinops telfairi
TCCCTTCACCCACTTCTCAGCTGTCTGTCCCCAGGGAGGAAGTCACATATAGTTCCTTGCAATCGGCTCCCAGTTTTGATCCTGAATTGTAACCAGTGAACTTCTCTAATAAGTCCCATAATCGCATGGTTGGAGAGCTCTGTGTGGCCACTGCAATGAGTTTTCTAATCCAACAGAGAAGCCAAGAGTATGCTGGGGGAGAGAGCTGGTGCCAGAATTGGTCAACAAAGCTGGAGAGTGGACGCATGTCTGACCTCAGCTTTGTTAGAGTCACGCTTGGGTTGACATTGAATGTGAGGCTCCCTCCCCTTTGTGAAGTCAGAGGTGGTCGGAGGACACCGCTACACCTTCCTTTTTAAAAAGAGACTTGATCGGGTACTTCCAAAAAGACAATCCTTCAAAATGGAAAAGGACTACAAAGCAAACGTAATCAAGACAGTGTGGCCCTGGCATAAACTCAGACAAAAGGAATCGATAAGAAAAGACTGCAAGCCAGAAAGAAACCCATTTGTGTAAGGGCAAGTTATTTCAACAAGGGTGCCAAGATATTCACTCAGGGAAAAATGGCTTTTTAATAAATTATGCTGGGACAACTAGACCACACAGAAAAGGCAAATTTGGACACCTCCCTCCTATGATATGCCAAGAGGAACTCCAAATGGGCTGTAGAGTTAAGCATCAGAACCAGAATGACCATACTCTTAGAAAATAATACAGCAATAACTCTATCACCACGAAGAGTGTCAATGGGGTCACAAAGGGAGGTCAGGAAAATCTCTTTTGCCATGACTCCGAGGCAGAGGGAATAAAAAAACATGTCAACTGAATTTCTCCCAAACTAAAAACTTCTGTGCCTTCAAGAGCAGCAACCAAAATGCAAATAAAACCCAACGACTGGGAGGAAATATTTGCAACTGGTCTAGCTGGTGGCGAACAATATATAAAACAACACTTACAACTCAATCATGAAATGGTTGATAGATGTTTTGAGAATGATGACGGCAATGAATGTACAGATGTGCTTTACACAACTGATGTGCGCATGGATTGTGATAAGCGTTGTAGGAGTCCCTAATAAAACGATTAAAAAAATAAACAAATAAAATAAAATGATCAATAACCCAATAGAAAAGCGGACCAAAGGTATGACTAGACATCGCTCCAGAGGAGCCAGACAAACGGCCAATAGGCCCATGAGAAGGTGTTCGGTGTAGGAGGTCGCAGCGCTCCTCCCTGCCGTCCAGTCATTGCTGACTCGGCAACACTAGAGGACAAGGGAGACCTGTCCCAGTGGGCCTCCAGAGCGCTGCATTTTCATGGACGCAGACTGCCACACCTTTCTCCCCAGAGCAGCCAGTGTGTCCAAACGGCGGAACTCAGCGTTGGCAGCAGGGTGCTTAATCACCGCAACCCCAGGGCTCCTTCGTCAGCATCAGTCATTAGAAAAAGTCCCATCAAAACCACAATGACATGTATTTTTAAACTTGCTAGGATGATGATAGCCAACAAGTCAGATGATATCTAGAATGGTATATGCCAACGAGAAGTGAAGGTGACCTTGGTGGCACTGCCGAGTAAGCCATGGACTGCCAACTGCAAGTTCTGAGGTTCAAATCCACCAGCGATCCGAGAGGGAAAAAAAATGGGACTTTCTGCTCCCTTAAAGATGTATGAATCCTCCAAAACCCTGTAGCGGGTCGCTATGAGTAGAATCAAAGCAATGCCATTTGCCTGGGTGGATCACAGACTCTGTGAATAGCCTTGGGAAGAGCTGGAATTCCAGAGCACTTCATTGTGCTCCTGTGGAACCCACACGTGGATCCAGAGGCAGGTGTGTGAACCGAACAAGGGACTCCCGAATGATTTAAGTCAGGAAAAGGTAAGTGTCAGGGTTGTATCATCTCACCGTATTTAGTCGATCTATCACCTGAGAAAGAATCAGAGAAGCTATATTATATGAAGAAAGGGTTAGGGGAAGGCTTATTAAGAACCGGTGATATGCAGATGACACAACCTTGCTTGCTAAAAGTGAGGAGGCCTTGAAGCACATGCTGATGAAAATCAAGGATTGCAGCCTTCAATAGGGATTGCAATTCAATGTAAAGAAAGCCAAAATTTTCACAACTGGACGAAAAGGTAACATCATGATAAATGGAGAAAAGGTTGAGGTTGTCAAGGATTTTTTTCTTGCTTGGATCCATAATCAGTGCTCAGAGAAGTAGCAGTCAAGAGATCAAAAGATGCATTGCGTTGGGTAAATCTGCTGCACAAGACCTCTTTAGGGTGTTGAAAAGCAAGGATGCTACTTTGAGGACTCGGATGTGCCTGGCCTAGGCCATGGTATTTTCAGTTGCCTCGTATGCTTGAGAAAGTTGGACCCTGAATAAGGAAAACCAAAGAAGAAGCAATGCATTTTCCAGCAAAAACTAAAAGTATCATGGACTGCCCACCCACCCCCCTACCGAAAACGCAAAAACCAAATCTGTCTTAGAAGAAGTACAGCCAGAATGCTCCTTAAAGCCACGGAGGCAAGCAAGGAGGGTGTGCTTCCGGTTCACGGACTGCGGACATGTTCTCAGGAGAGAGCAGGCCCTGGAGGGACACCTCGGGCTTGGTAAAGTCGAAGGGGAGAGAACAGCAGGGAGGCCCTGGATCAGATGGACTGACCCAACGGCTGCCCACAATGGGCTCCCACGGGAGGACAACTGTGAGGACGGTGCAGGCCCGGGCAGGGCTCCTTCTTTTATGTTCGGGGTCGCTGCGAGCTGGACCAGCTGGAGGACCCCTAAGAACTAATGAGTGGGAATGAAGATGACGTCAGCGGGCTCAAGGAGGAATGAAAGCACGCCGCGTGTACAGCACGGCTGTGCAAAGCCGCTTGACGTCAGCGGGCTCAAGGAGGAATGAAAGCACGCCGCGTGTACAGCACGGCTGTGCAAAGCCGCATGACTGAAGATCACGAAGACAGCCCGAGGGCCGGCTGATGAATGCATGAGCACAATGTGGCACATTCATAAAACCAACCCCACTGCCACCGAGTGGATGCCTACTCAGAGCGACATTAGAGGGCAGAATAGCACTGCCCCATAGGGCTTCCTAGGTTGTACTCTCTGCAGAAGCAGCCTGACACACCTTTCCCCCAAGGAGCAACTTTGAGGGGGGGGGGGGTGTTTTCAATCCACTGGCCTATTAGCAGTTGAGCTTAGACACTGTGCCACCAGGGTTCTGGGTCTATCCATACGATGGGACACAATTCACACATACGCTCCCAAATATACTATAGGCGCTCGACGCTTGTCTTGGGATTTGCGTCGGATGGGGAAGGAGAAGCTGATCAAACTATCAAGGACCTCATGCCAGGGGCTCAGGTGGAGAGCAAATGTTTGGAGAAAGATGAGGGCAATGAATGTACAAATGTGCTTTATACAATTGGTGCATGTATGGATTGTGATAAGAGTTGTATGAGCCCCTAATAAAACGATTAAAAGAAAAAAAAAACTAACAAGTAGATCTTCAGGATGGGATTCGGAAAGTATGTCAATCACCGATGGCAAGAAAGACCATACTAAGTGGTACACGGGTGGTGGGGCGTGGGGGGCAGGGGGGTAAGGCATCTGGTGCCCACGCAGGCTAAGACTCTCACCTGTGATATGAAACTAGGACCCCAGGGAAGAGGCTGCGGTGAATACTGTAGACGCAACAGTTCTAGCCTTGGGGAGGCACTGCAGCAATGTTTATTTCTGTATACAGACTGTGGAATGACGGAGTCCTTGATGTACTGACGGAGAGAAATCTCCTTTCAGCCAGCCACCCACCCACCCATTCTAGATTCCGGGCAAAAGCAGAGAGTCTCTGAACCAACATTACAGACATTGCAGCCAGGCGCAGGGCTGGATGTGGGAGCCACAGAATTACAGAAAAGGTTGAGCTTGCAGTCCCTGGAGAGACTCAAATGCTAACGTTTTAGTGACCCCACAGAAGTGGAACCCCAGCACTTAGAAGGGGTGGCAGCCTTGAATCCCGGATTTCTCTGACCCGCTGAGCTTTCAAAGAGGGCCCACAAGTCTTTGCTAGAAAACCACAGCCCCTTCATGTCTGGGAACCACATAAAAGCCTCACCAGGAAGGAATGCCTCACAAGCAGCCACTTGTCCTCCTTCAAGCTTGACCCCTGTCTCCTTTCAATGCTCTTAGCCAATAATTTTTTTAAATCCCCAGATGTCTGCGATGCAACCAACAGACTGATAAAGCACAGGAGAAACTGGAGAATATTTCAATTAGATAATACTGAAAGCCGAAGATCAAAGCACGAATGAGGAAGCTACAGCAGTGTTTTGAGTGAGGGACGTGCATACCTCTAAATGCATTTATTAGAAAAGAAAATGTTTAGTCAGTGGATTAAGGCACTACACTGGGGACTTCTCGACGGGAAACTGTGAAACTGGGACCCCAGAGAAGAGGCCGCAGTGATGCCTGTAGATGCCTTTCTTTTAGGACGCAGAACTCTTACGTTCTCAAGACCACACACTGCCCACAATGAACTAGCTTCTAATTCCTTCCTGCCACACTTAGTAATAACAATTCCTAATAATACCCCTGTGCGCCAACTGTGCAGATATCTCCAGAAATTAGACAGCATACAGCTCAGCACCTAAACACGACAAGATGCTTCTTACACGACCATGGCTTCGCCTGGGTTGTTTCTACAGAAAATGCATTCGCAGTGCCAAACTTCTATTTGGTAGCACTCCTGTTCTTGACTGGAGAACCATACTGACTTGCTAATGCAACACCAAGGCTCTTTCCACTACTGGCCCTCCACCTGGTTGTGTAAATGAAGCTTCACTGGAACACTGCCACACCACACACACACACACACACACACACACACACACACACACACACCTGCTTATAGCTAAGTCTGCCTAGCAGGTATGTGGGCAGAGTTGAGTCGTAGCAACTGTCCCGTGCAGAGCCTAAAATAACCATGATCCTGCCCCTGGTAGAGAGAGTTTGCCAGTGCCACTTCTAGATGCCTTCCCTTATGCACACACGCCTTGCCAATGTCTCAGCCTGGCTCAAATGCCCAATGCAAAGCCCCTAATCAGATAAGCGTGCTGGGCTGCTTGTCACGCAGCCCCCTGCTGGATGCAGGATAAACCTGCATGATGTCACACCACCAGAATTCCTGGAATTGCAGAGCCATCCTCTGCTCTGGGCAGGAAGAGAAAAGTTGACTGAAATATTATAAAAGTCGAAAAGTGCAATCATTTTAGCATAACAACGTCTCTGAAGCAATCGCTCCTGTTCATCCAAGAACGGGGTTTAGTGTGGCCAACGACGAGCCATCGGGGATCCCCTCGGGACAGTCTTTAAGAAAGGGCACCTCTGTAAGCCCTGCGCACAAGCCTTTCTGTAAAGACCTTCCTAAAACCAGAGTTTCTACCTCCGTGATCCAACTGTTGATGGCTTGCTGTTTAAACAGAGTGAATGAGGTGGACGTCCAGATCCTCCTGGCCATGCCTCCCCTCTCAAAGAGACCCTGTCGTAGGAGACGGGCTGGGCTGCACATGCTTTCCTTCTTGTTCCCACAAATGGCACTCTGCAATCCTGCCCTCCATCTCATCCCGGGAAAAGCTTGCGGCTGAGTCCCCCTGCTAAAGCAGTGGTCTCCAAACCTGAATTGTGTTTTCCAGCAGTTTAAATAAAAAGTGGTGTTGTGGTTGTTAGGTGGCATCAGGTTGGTGCACGGCGGCCCTTTGTCAAACAGGAGGAAATGGTGCCCGGCCCGGTAGAATCCTCACAACTGTTATGTTTCAACGTATTGCTGCAGCCACTGCGCATCAATCCATCCCACTGAAGGTTTTCCACTTTTTTCTATTCCTAGCCACTAACCAAGCACAATGTCCTTCTCCAGCGACTGGTCCCTCTCCTGGTAATAGGTCCGAAGCAGGTATGATAAAGTGTCACTGTACTCGCTTCCAGGGAACATGGCAGTGTCCTGCTCCCAGGACTGGTCTCTCTGTTGCTCTGGCAGCCCGGGGCATTTTCAGGAATCTTTGCCAGCACATGATTCAAATGCACCCATTCTCCTTCAGTCTTCCTTATCCAACCTAACTTTCACACGCCCAGGAAGCGATGGGAAATACCAGGGACTGGCTCAGACCCACTGCCATCCTTCCACTGGTATCCTCTCTCTCCAGCTCTTGCAAGGTCTTGTGCAGCAGATGTGCCCAGGGCAATACGTTGGCTCTCTTGACTGTTGCTTCCAGGAGCACTGGTTGTGGATCCAAGCAAGATGAAATCCTTGACAACTTCCATTTTTTATTACGTAACTCAAATAGATATATGTGCACAGACCAATAGGTGATAACGGAGGTTGTTTCCAAAAGTTTGTGGAAAATTTCCATCGACTCAATGGCAGTGAGCTTGGCTTTTGGTTGTTTGGGGGTTGTCCATAAGTCCTACATTCTTAACACCAGGGAACTTACTGGCCTGATAAAACTGGTGTTTTAAACACCATTTCTCATGCCCCAGCCTACTTCTCAACTGATTCTGAACCCTAAGATTCTAAAGCTATACTCTAAAGCTGTAATATTTACTATGCTGAGGATTTCATCTCATTAAGGCATTTTTCCCCAACAATGCCTTAAACCACTGAGGTAACTACACAACCCAAACACGTTGTTCATCATATAAGCTATTTCTCTTCCACGTGGTAATCTAGTCTTCTTAAATGCATCTGCTCTCCAATGAGAAGTTCAGTGTCCTTTCTCTTTTTGGCTAAATTGACATCGCATCTCTGAATGATTTAGGAGCTTTATACAGATATTCTGTCTATACCACCTTCTTCCTATTCGGTTTTTCACTGAAAACATGGGTTACAAGATGCTATGAATAGTATATTGTTGTCATTAGGTACCATCGAGTGCATTTCAACTCCTAGTGACCTGACCTACAAGGAAATATAGCACTGCCCTGTCCTGCAGAATCCCTGCAATCATTGCTCCATTGGAGCACACTGTTACAGCTACAGTGTCAGCCCATCTCGTTGAAGGTCAGCCTCTTCGTCACTGACTCGCTGTGCCAAGCATCAAGTCCTTCTTCGGGGAATGGTCCCTTCTGAGCACACGGTCAAGATGTCGAAAGAGCATGCGGCTGTACTTCGCAGACAGACGTGGTCCTTCTGGGCAATCCGCTGCATATTCAGTACTCTTTGCCAACACTGCAGTTCCAGGGCTTCCATTCGGCTTCGGTCTCCCTTATTCACCGTCCATCTTCCACGTGCACATGCGCCTAATGAAAAGGCCATGACTTGAGTCAGGGGCACACTTTACTCCTCCAAGTGACAGCTTCGCTTTCTAACACCTGAAAAATGTCTTTTGCAACCAATTTGCATTAAAAGGTCTAAATTGTGTACCGTGGGTCAAATACAGTCGAATAGGTTAGACGTTAAAATTCCACAGAGCCTTCTTTCCAATAATCCAGACAGCGATTGATGATCATGTCAATCATTTAAAGCCCTCATTTCTATCACTCTTGGTAGATCAAAGAAAGCAAAGAGGAGGATACAAAACCTCAATGGATACTATAATTATAAATTACTCAAGCTCCCTAAACTTTAGTTTCCCTGTGTATAATATAGTTATACACAGTACTTATTTCCTAAGTGTGCTTTAAGTATGAGATAAAACAGACCAAGTGCTCAGTAACGCAGTAAAGTAACTGCATATAAAGGTCTTGGCGTACTGGCAGAAAAAGATCCCCAACCCAGGTCTAATGCCAATGCTAATGCTCTGAAGTGACCTCTATACTATCTGGAAACCCCAAAGACAATGCATTCATAACTAAGAAGAAAGTTTAACTTTTTATAACTAAAAAAAAATGGCTTGATCTGGAGACAGGCCGGCGCAGACATGTTGTAGCCCCTCATCTGTCACTCAGTCGCTCTTAGACCTCATATAAAGAACTGCTTCTGGTCTTTCAGTCTCTCTTTCCACTTCAAATAAGAATAACATCTACCTCGCAGGACTGCTGCTGGCATGGGGAGGGGCAGGAGAAGGTTTTCCCCCACATTTTACCACTGCTCTTCGAAATTCATGATTCAATCCCCGAGATGTTATTCTGCAACTATCTCTCTTACATGGAAGAGCTACAATAGTAAATTCCATTTTCAAGGGGGGAAAGCCCAACGTTGCCAAAACTGTACTATCCAAAAAGGACAAATGGATGTGACATTAAAATTAATACTCTGCAACATGAACAATGCTCTTAAACTTCTGTCTACAAGAGAGAGAATCAGCCGGGATGCTTCAACCTCCCTTGCCCGGCACTAAGCAAGGCTTAAGAAAATCAAGTATTAGAATGAGACAGGCAGAGATATGGAGTCGGGAAACAAAAGGGAAGAATGCAGCCAGCATGTTTCAAGCTGAAGGAGCTGGAAATACAATTCAAGGCTCAAGATGAAAAAATGAAGGATTCCATGACCAAAACATTGAAAGATGCAGGAAACATCAAAAGAAGGTGGAAGGAATACCCAGTCACTGTGTCCTAAAGAAACGGACGGTGCTCAGCCAACTCAGGAGGTAGCTCATGAGCAAGAACCAATGGTATTGCAGGAAAAAGTCAAAGCTACAGTAAAGATATTGGTGAAAAATAAGACACGGTGAATTGATGGAAGGACAGAGACATTTCAGCAAATTGGTGCATGTTGGAAGCGATCATTCTATGGCAAGAAATTTGCAAGACAAATAATCAGAAGCGATCCTTAAGTCTTCCCATTTTTTAAAAAAGTCATCCAGAACAGGATGTGCAAACTATTGGGAAATATCTTAGTCACACAAGTAAAATGATGCCAAAGATAATCAAGTAACAGTCGCAGCAGCACATTTCGTTTTCCTTGAATCCAGCACCAATGAGATCGACGATCAAGAAACCCAAGGATGTCTCACAAGGGTAAATTCCCTGCAAAAGATCCCGTCAACATGTTAAAAAGCAAAGCTGTCACTTTGAAGACGAGAGGGCAAGCCTGATCCAAGCATGGTATTTTCAATTAACTCAGATGCAGGCAAAATTTGGATAAGAAATGAGCAAGACCAAAGAAGTGATGCCCTTTAATGGTGGTGGTAGTGAAGAGTATTCAGTGCACCATGGACAGCCGAGAGAATGAACACTCTGTCTTGGAAAAAATATTTAATTTATAATCTGTAATGCAAAATCAAAGTCAGGATCTTAGCATTGATGAAGCTAGGAACGATTTTCCACTTGCACAAAGAGTAACGATTATGTAATTAAGATTTTTATACAGCAGGATAAATATAATTCTTTCATGTATTAACCTATGTGCAACTCCTGAAAATCTTAAAGAAATGAAATATTATACCCAGCAATGACCACAGATATAACCCTAATAAATTCATTTGTTCATTTTACATTTGCCCAAATACCCACTCTCTAATATTATGGTAGATTTAAGGATAGAAATGTGTATCAATAAGTCACAACATATGTAAGAATGCTGGAAAATATCATTACAATGATTATAAAGATTTTTACTTTGTCCCAAAAAAGACATCTAGAAATAGCCTACCAGCTACTAGTTAGCATTATTTTATAAACTACGTGTTATTTTAACTCTAAAATGCAGGGAAAGACCATCTGAGCCTAGGAAGTCTGAATCAACCTAGCTTGATTAAAAACCCCGTGTGCTGCCTTTATCTTTCCTCGCAAGTTGTCACAGTGAAGTGAAAAATATTCGGTCAATAACAAGCATTTGGGATCATGGCTCAGCTATTACAGTACTTGGGCAATGGAGAGAGGCGACCAAAGTTGTCTTCCACAAAACAAAGTCTGGCAGCAAAAAAAAAAAAAAACAGATTAGCAAAGGGAAAATTGGAAGCTGAGAGCCCAATTAAAGGCTACTCCAATAGCCTAAGTGCACTACAGTGAATTACTTACTATGGCTCGTCTAGCCCCATCAGCTAAAGCCGAGCTCCCTGCCCTCTGTTCATTATGACTCCGAACAGCCTGATAGGACCGAGGAGAACTGCTCCATGGGGCTTCTTTATAGGAACAAACAGCCTCATCTTGCTCCTGATGAGTACCTGGTCAATGCAAACTGCTGGCCTTGCAGGTAGCACCTCCATTCATGACCTACTAGACCACAGTCCTCCATTCTGGGATGTATTGCAACTCCTAGGCTCTACCTCTGTGGTTGTGGCCCCTTTTCGGAGTGAGATGTTTGTTTCGCTAATGATGCAGAACTAAGGTGGTACATAGATTGAGTTCCCGTGTTACTAGAAGGTCTGACTCAAATCACCACTCTTAGTTTCCTTAGGGATGTGACTGCGACCAATATATAGGACTGCTTTTGAGACCCATCAATGAGTTTCCACCATTAATTATCTGTGCTGACACAAAAAGTATCCTGTTTTGAGCTGTTCCCACATAAGGCAAAATACCAGCAGCCTGCTTAGTTAAGAAAAACAAGAGGTTGGAGTCACAGAACTGGATGAATGAAGGATGCACACCATATTAGTTCTTGTACTAAGCCATCCTGATGAGAACCAATCAGGGCCAGTTGCCACCCTAGAGACCACAATGTAAGACTTCTGGCCTGGGACTCGGGGAGCCTACTGAACTGAGTCCCAGTGCACCCTTCGGGTGGCCAACCAAGTAAGAGCTTCTCTGGCCTTCTGCCACCTGTGTCTCTGTGGCGGCACCAAGCAAGGCCTTAGAGACCACGGCAAACCCTTTGGGAAGGTTCACACTCTAGCTCTAGATCTTGTATCTGGGCTTGTCTATGACTTCCAGTGCTTAGGACTTAAGCCAGCAGCCTGACAATTCACCAGTATCTATCGTCTTGTGAGGTCTACAGCCTGTCATCTGACCTCCTAGTAGCAGCCCAGTTCATTCATGCACATGTCTATTCTGAACAAAAAGTGTTTTCACGTATATCTGTGATCTGGGGGTGCCTGCAGACAAGTTTTCTCACCAGTCCACTTGCCTTGGTCTCCTTAGGTCTCCTTCAAAGAAAGGTCCAATCAAAACAATACGATCTGCTGAGCCAGTTGGAGGACTTGAGCTAGGTAATCTTGATAGATTTCCTCAAAGGACATAAAACAATCATGAGGTGTTTACTATGAAGAAATTTAAAGAACACAGGAAACTGCACTGATGAGACGAAGGTCAGGAAAGTGGCTCAGAGGAATTCTTTGTCATCTCAGCAGGTGCCCTTACGCATTCTTTAGTGCAGCAAGAGCTATCCTATGAGATTTTCACTGGCACCCTTATCCCATCCATCCCAGCCTTCATCTTGATCCCTCAGACATCTTTGTCACTCCCCAAGCTCAAAGAACATTGAAAAAGAATATGATTTGAATCACTCAAGGATGCTAAAAGTGCCATTTTGACACAGTGTATCTATGAGCACAGAATTTTTATGTTGAGACACAGTAATTTCACACTTTGAGACTTTCGTTTAATAAAGATTTCTATGACTTTCTAGCAATATTTTTACTCACCCTCATATAATACCAACTAGACTTAATTGACATATATAAGATAATAGACAAATATAAAATAATAGACATATACCCAGTAACAGCACAGAACACATTCTTCTCCACTGCACATGGATCATTCCCGTGTGTACATCTGGTCAATCACAAAATAAGTTTCAATGAATCCCCAAAGACAGAAAGCATGCAGGGTATCGTCACTGACCACAAGGGAAAAGCAGAAGTTATGCAGAAAAGACATTTGAGAAAGTTCAAACCCTCTTATGATAAAAACAGTCAAAAACAGAATAATAGAACACGAAGTTCTGTTATTATGTGCATACAATTTGGAGTAGGTCCTCTTGATAAATTGACCTCTTTGTTTTTTCCTTACCCCTGGTGAAGTCA
>NW_022103968.1:14441224-14443546 GCF_000313985.2 Echinops telfairi
AAATTGCATGGGGCTAATAAAAGAACTTCATGTTCCATGATTCTGGCTTTTAGAGTGTTTTCATAATGAGAGGGTTTGAATTTTGTCAAATGTCTTTTCTGAGTCATTTAAGTCTGTCTTCTACACTAACAGAAGGAAAATGGAAAATACCAAAGTATATGAAAGAGAAGCAACACACTGGCAAATAATCAGTGGATCAACAAAAATCAAGCGAGATATCAGATAATCTTTATAAGTCTAAGGAAAATGTAAACACAACAAACCAAAACTTATGGAATGTGGCAGAGGCAGTGCTTAGAAGAAAGTCATAATGGTAAACACATATATTTACAAAAGAATGCATGAAATCACAATCTAACTCTACAAGAGAACTAGACACAGAAGAGCAGCCACACCTAAGACTATCAAAAGGAAGGAAATAAAAAAGATCTGAGCAAAAATAAATAAAACCAAGAGTAGGCAAGCAATAGAAAGTCGATAAAACCTGAAGATGGTTCTCTGAACAGTTCAATAAAATCAACAAACTTTAAGTTAGCCTGACACAGACAGGCAAAAAAAAAAAAAAAAAGGAGGTGGGGGATAAGAAAAGATGCAAAGAACTAAAATAATAAATGAAAATGAAGACATTACAGCCGACCTTCCAGAAATAAAAAGAACCACAGGAAATAGCATAAACAGTTGCACACCAGCATATTTGATAACGCAGTTCATGTTAGCACAGCCCTAGAAACACACAGACTACCTAAGGCGACTCAAGAAGAAATGGAAGATGTCAGTCGCCCCTTAAGAAATGAAAAGATGCAATGAGTAGGCAAACACATCAGGAAGAAATGTCCTGCACCGGGGGCTTTACTAGAGAATTCCATCAAACATTTAAAGAGTAATCAGCACCAACTCTTCTGAAACTCAAGCGTACTTCCTAACTCATGGTGTGAGGCCATCCTTCCCCTGCTGCCAAAGTCCAGCAAAGACAACACAAGAAAACAGTTGAATATATGTGCAAAAAATCGTCAACGCGATCCTAGTACATGAAATCCAGCATTTTTACAAGGAATATACACTATGACCAAGTAGAATTTTTTTCCAGGCATGCAGGATGGTTGGACCTCATAAAGCATCCATAGACTAAAAGAAGTGTCCAATCATCTAATCAGTGCAGAAAAGGCATTTGGCAAAATCCAGTACGTTTTCATGGTTATATAAATAAAGTAGGAAAAGAATGGAAATTACTCAATTTGAAAACCGTAATTAACATCACATTCAAAAGAGAAAGACAAAAATCTTTCCTCTTAAAATCAGGAACAAGATAAATATGCTTACTCTCATCAATACTACTCAATCTTATGCTGGAAGTTCTAGCCAGAATAACTGTATTTCTACATAATCACCATAAACAAATGGCAACTGTATTTAAAACCAAAAAACCTTCCCTTTCCAGTAGCATCAAAACTTATGAAATTTAAGTATAAATAACAAAATATATCAGGATCTATGTGCTGATGATGATAACATATTGATGTAAGAAATCAAAGAAAACCTAAAAGAATGTACCAAATTGAAGGACAAAAGAACTCAATATTATGCAGATATGAATTCTCCCCAAAATTATCTATAAAGTCAGTAAAATCCTAGCAGGATTTGTTAAAGAAATAACAAGCTGATTCTAAAGCTATGTAGAAAAGCAAATGAACTTAAGAACCAAAATAATTTTCAAAGATAAAAATTAATTTGGAGGACTCTCACTACTTGATGTCAAGACTTACTCTAACAATACAGTAATTAAGAGAATGAGACACTGGTGAAAGGGGAGACACATGCACCCAGAGAGCTGAATAAAGATGACAATAGAGAGATATTTATATCTAGAGTGCTGTGATTTACTTCACATGTACCATGTTGATGTCGCAGTCGTGAGTCTGTCTACGAGCGCTGTGTGGCCAGTGTAACCAATTAACACGCCGGTAGAAAAGTGGAAGGGACGGCTGGTGTCAAAACAATCGAAAAGGTTGGAGGGTGGAGGCACGTCTGACCCCAGCATCACAGGAAGCGGCTTTGGGCAGATGCTGAGTTTGATTTTGGCCCCTCCCCACCTGCCGCCCACACTTGGGAAGTCAAAGGAGCGCAGACACTACCCCCACGCCATTCTACACTCTCCAATTGGTTTTTGACAAATTACAAGGACGAAGGGGTAAATGTACAAGAGGACATACTCCAAAATTGTATGCATTTAAGAGTAGAACTTTATGTTCAATTATTCCAGGGCTGTGAGTTTGGTGTTTTTTTTTATCATGGGAGCTTATGAATTTTGTCAAATGTCTTTTC
>NW_022103968.1:14444810-14446432 GCF_000313985.2 Echinops telfairi
AAAAAAAACACCGGCAGAATAAACCTTCTTTTCACATGAGCGAGGAGCATTTAAGAAAACAGACAATATGCTGGCCAGCACATTGTAAAGTATTCTGGTGATAAAGGGTTGGTTTCTTTTCTGAACCACAACCAAATTAAGTTAGAAATAAATAACAAAATTATCTCTGGAAAAATCTCCAAATACTTAGAAATTAAATCACACCCTTCTAGAGAGCCCATGGGTCAAAGAAAGAATCAAAAGAGAAATTAGTCAACTAATTTGAGCTGAATTAAAATAAAAACAAAACTTGTAGGATGTTACCAAAAGCACAATGCATGAAAAATAAGAATGTTGGACTGTATTTGAACAAAGTTAAAACTTCTGTTAAATGAGACACACGCTTCAGCCTGAGAGAAAATATTTGCAAATCATGTATCTTGGTAAATAACTAGTCTCCTGAATGGGAAAAGGACTATCAAAAGTCAAAAGAACAAGTCAATGTTCGACCGTGTCAGGAGACAGCAGATGAGCTAGAATCAGTGGTGCTGAAGGAACACGTTCAAGCTGCACTGAGAGCATCAGCCAAAAGCAAGGTTCCTGGAACTGATGGAAAGCCAACAAGCTGACGAAGCACTGGAAGCACTCGCTCATCCGTGCCAGGAAATTTGGAAGACGGTTACTCGACCAATTAACTGAAACAGATCCATGTGTGCACCCATTCCAAAGAAAGGGGACCCAACAAAATGTGCAAGCCTTACAACCACATCACATGCAAGTAAAATGTTTCCAAAGATTGTCCAACAAAGGATGCAGCATTACATTAACAGGGAGCTGCCAGACGGATTCAGAAGAGGGCGTGAAGCAAGCCATATTAGATGGATCTTGGCTCAAAGCAGAGAATACTGTGCAAAGGCATTGGACTATGTGGATCATAAGAAACTACAGAGAGTCTTGAGAAGAATGGAAATTCCAGAACACTTCATTGTGCTCCTGCAGAACACGTACCTGGATCCATGTACCTGGATCAAGAGGCAGCTGTGCAAACAGGACAAGGGAATATTGCATAGTTTATCATCAAGAAGGGTTGTGAGTCAGGGTTGTAGGCTCTTACCATACTAATTGCATCTGTATGCTGAGCAAATCATCGGTGAGGATGGATCCTATGAAGAAGAACATGGCATCGGATTTCGCTTATTAACAACCTTTGCCATAAAGATGACACCACCTTCCTTGCTAAAAGTGAGGAGGATTTGCGGCACTTGCTGATGAAGATCAAGGGCGGCAATCTTCATTATGAATTACAACTCAATGTACAGAAGACCAAAATCCTCATAACTGAACCACTAGGTAACATCAAGGTAAATGGGGAGGCGGGGGATTTCTTTTTGAAGCTCTTAAGGATTTTGTCTTGCTTGGGTCCACAATCGAGGTTCATGGTAGCAACCATCAAGAGATCAATGATCACATAGTATTGGGCAAATCTGCTGCACAAGACAGAGGAACAGCAGGGGAGGGGAGCAGCAAGATCCCCAGGGAATGATGAGCGTGGACTTTGGGGACAGGGTGTGGTGCCCCAACAGGCTGGACTGGAAAACACTCTTAAAGGCCAGCGATCCTTGAACTAACTACAAGCTTTTCTT
>NW_022103968.1:14447878-14450279 GCF_000313985.2 Echinops telfairi
AAAAATCTGCTGCACAAGACCTCTTTAAAGTGTTTAAAAGCAAGGATGTCACTTTGAGGATTAAGGTGTGCCTGACTCAAGCTATACTTTCTCATGTGCATGTGAAAGTTGGAAATTGAATAAGGAAGATGAATTGCAGTGCTGCAAAAGAAAACTGAATGTACCATGGACCACCAAAAGAGCAAACAAATCTGTCTTGGAGGAAGTATGGCCAGAGTGCTCTTTAGAGACAAGGATGGTGAGACTTCATCTCGCATACTTTGGACATGTTATTAGGAGAGACCAGTCTTTGGAGAAGGACATCATGCTTGGCAAAGTGGAGGAGCATCGAAAAAGAGGAAGGCCTTCAAAAGATGGATGGCACAGCAGGTCATCAATGGGCTTAAATTTAAGAACAATTGTGAAGAGGGCGCAGGCCTGGGAAGTGTTTTGCTCCATTGTCTATAAGGCCTCTCTATGAGTGGGAACCGACCCAACGGCATCTAACAACTACCAAACTCAGCAAGACAACAAAAAAGCCCAACAAAAACATGCAAAAAGAACAGAACAGACTTCTCAGCAAGAACATATGGCAAGTAAGCTCATGGCAGAGGCACATCAATAGTTAATAGGGAAATTAAAATCACAACCAGCCACCACTGTATCAAACCAAATTCCCTGCCCTCCAGTTGATTCCCACTCAAAACAACTCTGCAAGGCAGAAGAGAACTGTCTCTGTGGGTTTCTCAGGCTGTGAATCTGGACGGGAGTAGAAAGCCTTATCTTTCTCCCACTGAGCGGCTAGTGATTCCCAACATGTGGTCCACGGAGCAACCAGGGACCCATCATACCACTGTAGAACTCAAAAAAATAATATTTTAACCAAGCCGCTGCCATCAAGTCAATTCTGATTCATAACAGCCATAGAGGTCAAAAGCGAGCTGTAAATGTTTATGGAACAAACAGTCTCATCTTTCTCTGGCAGCACGAGAGACCAACAATGGTTCGCAGTCTAACACGTATCCCACTGCACACCACCGGGGCTCCTGACATGCCTGTCCGATGGCTAAAATGTAAGAGAGTACGGATGACAATGTAGAGACACTAGAGCATTCAGACAGGGCAAGGAGGAATGTAAATGATACAGCGCTTCTTCAGAAAACTAAAAACAGAAATACTGTAGGACCCAACAATTCCACCCCTGGGTGTACAGCCCAATGACTTGAAAGCAGAGATCCAACAAGAAACGTTTACATCACTGTTCACTGTAGACATGCACACAATTGCCAAAATAGCAAAAAAGGTGAAGCAACCTCACGGCCCATAAACAGATGAATGGATAAACAAAATGAGTTACACACATACAATGGCCAGTCAGCAGAAGAAAGGAAATCTTGAAAGATAGACAGATATAGAAAAAGCTTGAAGACATTGTACTGAGAAGAATAAGTTAATCACAAATGGGCACATATCGCATGACTTCACTTAGATAAAAAGAAAAGACAAATATAGAAAGAACAAACTTTATGAGTGGTGGCCATGAGCAGGAAGGAGGGGGACAGGAAGGGAGACTCAATGGTGGTGGAAAAATCACATTGATTAAGGGTACGGTTTCACAGCTGGTTATTGTCATTACTGTCAATAAATTGTTAGTCTGTAAAAGAGTTGAATAAGCAAAAATTGTATGACAGCTATATCTACAACAATTTTTAAAAAGCTAGTAATTTCTGAGATGTCTTATGTATACAACCAAATACCTCGTAGGATTTGATTCCTTCATTTGGAGGTTTAAGGCCATAGGTTTAATGGGACAATTAACAAGTAGTTAATTGACCTCATAATGTGTTTAATGCTTCTGTTCTACCTCGAAGTTAAAGACATTAGTCTGGGGTCTTGAATGCTTGCAAGCAGTAGTTGGAGGTACAATTGTTCTCTATTCACCTCGAGCAGCAGAGGAAGAGGATGAGTCAAGCACAGGAGTGTATGGAATGTGTGGCTAATTGCACACTGCCTCATTGGCCATGCGATCAGAAGAACTGGATGGTGCCCAGCTACTACCAATGAGCACTTTGATCAAAGAACTCATAAAAGAATCCTGAACAGAAGGAGCCATGAAGGGTGGATGAACTAGTGAAGAGTATTACTCTGAGATCATCTTTATTTTTTAAAAAATCATTTTATTGGGGCCTCATACAATTCTTATCACAATCCATACCTCCATCCATTGTGTCAAGCACATTTGCACATTTGTTGCCATCATCGTTTTCAAAACATTTTCTTCCTACTTGGGCTCTTGGTATCAGCTTCTCATTTTTCCCCTCTGTCATGAAGCCTTGATAATTCACAAATTATTATTATTTTGTCATGTCCTACACTATCCAATGTCTCCCTTCACCCACTTTTCTGTTGTCCATCCCCCAGG
>NW_022103968.1:14452389-14454867 GCF_000313985.2 Echinops telfairi
ATTTATCCCTCCGCCTTTCAATTAGCCCCACATGTGATTATCGGCCAGGTTGGCACAATTAACTAACTCAGCTCCTTAGAAGCGAGGGTGGTGAAACCTCATCTCACACACTTTGGGGACAAGTTCCAGGAGAGATCAGTCCCTGGAAAAGGACATCGGGCTGGGCAGGGGCTCAGCAGCAAGAGGAAGACCCTCAAAGAAATGTTCGACGCAGTGGCTGCAACAAAGGGCTGCAAACCTAACAGAGAGTGGGGGACGGCGCAGGCCCGGCAGAGCTTCCTTCTGCTGTCCACAGGGTCAGAAGGAGTAGACCGGACACCATCGCACCTAGCAACAACAGAAGGAAGCAAACAAACAGATTTCATAGGAAAGAGGGTCCAGGCGGGACTAGCAGTGTGCTTGAAAGGCCAAGATGCTCAAAGGAATTGGCACATTCAAAAATTTTTAAAAGACCAGCGCCGGGAATTAAAAGACGGGGCTTGTGGGCCCAAGGGAGGAATCACACCTGAAGTGGGCAGGAGCCAAATCCAGCGGACCTGTGACTTTGGGAACCCTGCCTCTATGTTACCAATTTGGATCAAAGAAATACTCCATTTAAATAATTTTGAATTGCTACTGCGTGATTGTTCTAATGATGGAAATGAAACCCCGGGATATAAATTACGTTTTACATGTTCACTTTGAAATAATAAAGGCCTGGGGCAGGAAACATGACTTAAGCGTTATTAATAGCTTCTCCTCTATGAATAAAAAGATCCCAAATATATGTTTCTATGTGCATATGTAACTTTAAGACTCATGAAAAATGTTTACATCTTTATCCTTGACATTCTTGGTTCACAATCGGAACGTCATTTCTGACATATCTTTATTGTGTTGTCACTAGAATTTGAATACTGCAATTACAAGTCTGTATGAAATTCAGTATTCATGTTTGACTAACCTAACAACTTTAAAAATAATTTTTGTTTTAACTCACTGCCATCAAAACAATGTGACTCATAGCGACCCCCATGTGGGTTTCTGAGACTGTAACTGTTCACACGAGTAGAAAGCCCAGACTGTCTCTTGCAGAGCTGCTGCTGGTTTTGAACTGCTGACCATGAGGATCTTAGCCCAACTCCTACCCACTACACCACCAGGGTTCCATTGAAAAATTACATATATATGTATATATATATATATACATGCATAAGGAAAGTATAAATGTCAACTACTGTGCAAAAACAACAACATCACGCATTCCGAGTTTATTAGTAAAATGTTTTCTAACCTAATATTACACTAAGCTCCTCAAATCTGATTAGGATACATTATACAATTCGTATCATTACACTGGCTTTGTCCTCTCTGATTTTTAGTCCCAGGTCCGTAGGCAGACGCTTAAGCTTGAGATCAGTGTTGATTTTGTTTTTCCTATGTGAGGAATGGCTTCTAAGTCTGAATGTTATATTCTTTTCAAACAGAAGGCTGCAATCAATGCTAAGAGAACTCAAGTACCACTTTTGAAACCATACCATATTTGCTTGTGCTATTTCCCTCACCCCCACCTCCATCCATCAATCTTCCACTCTAGAGAAGCATTTGAAGAATACTCATTCCCTAGTGAAATCCCTCTGGTGGTGGGAGGGGGTGGTGGTGGAGGGGGGAGAGCTAAGTTACCATGGAATCAGCCAATTAATTTTGACACCTGCTTACCAAGACTGTTCAATCATTTTTGATGTCTGTTTGTTAGGTTGCTATGCTTTAGTTTACCAAAAAAAATTCTCAAGATCATTAATAAAATGAGAATTTCCAGTTAAAGTCTTCCCCACTGTGTAATTACTTCGAATGCTGGGTAAAACATGCCACCTTCCTGAAAATAAGCCTTCCCTAGCTCGGCATGAACTTTACCAGGAAGAAATCTTTGCTTCCCAACACGGCTCTTCTCTTTAACATTAAACACGGCCCCTCCTTTTCTAAGAGGACACACAACGGAACGCAGAAAGACGTATCCCCTACGGTTACTCTAATTAATAGCCTGCATTCCTTAGGGGGATGGGAAAAAAACAACAACAAAAACAGAATGCTTACCAATAGACTACAATGAATCATAGGCAGTAACAGCCTCCAAGGGAATGATCAATGATTGTTCAGAGTTTATCGCTATTTAACTGTACATCCCTCTGATGTAGGGAATTTATGAACGCTACCTCTCAAGAGTACTGAACCTAATTTTAACTTGATCGGTGATCTTTCTAACTGGAACGACATCTGCCTATGAGGTCACAGGCTGCTGATCCAGCTGATGGCATCCCCCTCCAGGAACATCCCCCTCCAGCTCCTGAGGATCACAGCAAGAATGGAGTAAATCCGCCCACACAAAGGCCAATGTGCCTAAATTACACGTGGAAATTGGGCACTCTCCCTCTTTACAAATAAAAAGGGTAAGCAGTGGATGTGGCTGTTTGGGGGGGGGGGGGGGGGGGGGGGGGGGGG
>NW_022103968.1:14454967-14457470 GCF_000313985.2 Echinops telfairi
GGGGGGGGGGGGGGGGGGGGGGGGGGGGGGGGGGTTCTGTTTGTTTTTGTCCCTTCACTTTTGGTTGTCAGTTTTATAAGTTCAAACTTCCCTCATGCCAAGCACAAAACTGGCTGCCGCTGTCACAGCAAAAGTTTAAGTGCATTTAGTTCGACTCTCTCACAATTGACTTAGCAGCATCTAAAAATAAACCAAACCCAGCAGTCCGATTGAGTTGGACTCAGGGTGATAGGACAGGAGGCGGGAAACTGCCCCCAGAGGGTGGGCTTGGAAGCAGACTGGCCTCTCTTTCTCCAGAGGAGCAGCTGGTGGGTTCAAATAGCAGTTGAGCGCTTAACCACCATGCCAGCCTGGTTCCTTCACCTGAGAACCACTAGTTTCCAAAGGCTACTGACAAACCCAATTCAGCAAGAAAGCTTTCCTCATCTTGAAACAGTTACTTCGTAAGCATTTCATTTAAGTTAAATTTAACTCTCCCAGATTGTGTGTGTGTGTGTATATATATATATATATAGAGAGAGAGAGACACATATGTACATACATATAATACTAATGAACCAAGGAAACATTTCAACCATTGCTACACACGAATCTCATAAACTCCATTTTGAGATTTCACTTCCCAAAGCCTGCTGCAAATTAATTTAAATTGTAGGATCTCACCTGAAATTCAAAAGTTCCATTTAAAAAGTACTACATTTCACACTGAGTTTTAAGGGCTATTTTTAAAAATTGCAACAACTGAATAATTAGGAAATGTGTCAAGCTTAAAATACCAAGAATACTACCCTACAGGATATAAAGAAGGTGAACCACAAAAGAGTCCACTCCTACCTTTGCTTGGCACCCAAGACACATGCTGTGTAGACAATAAGAAACCCACTGCTCTGGATTCTGACTCACTGCTACCCTATTGGACGAAGCAGACTTCCCCAGAGGGCTTCCAAGGTTGTATGTCCGTAAATCTGCCATCTCTTTCTCCTTTAGAGAGTGGCTAATGGGTTTCAACCACCAGCCAGCCTTTCAGTTAGCAGCCTCTTAGCACCTGAACCACTGCACCACCAGGGTGTCTGTTCTTGCCCATAGATATTAGTAATCTTCAGGGTACAATTTCAGCACCATAAAATCAGTCAGCAACCCTTGTATTAAATGTTGCTTACTAAGAAGTGGACTGACTTTTATCCTTCGCACAGAACTATGATCTGCCAGTGGTCAGATGGATACCCTAGTGGCCTGAAACTTACTGCTATCCTAACTCCACCCTAGTCTTGTCCTATCAGGAAGGAATGCAGCAAACACTTACAACAGAGGGAAAGTATCTTTATAGCCAAAGAGCACATTCCTTACCCTCTCATCTTCAGAAAGACCCAAGCAATGTTTTCACACGCCAGCTACGAGTGAAAACGCAATTTGAAAATTCCTTATCTTCATCTCATCCTAAGTCAGACAACCTTGTGTTTCTCTGTTCCGGGCTGTCCTAACAAACGCAGCATAGCATGTTGGCTTGAAACACACACACACACACACACACACACACACACACAAATGCAGTCTAGCGTGTTGGCTTTAAACACACACAGAGAGACACACACACATGCACACACAATGGCACTAAAAGTGAATGCACTGAAATCACGTCTCTGTACTGGGTAACCTTGGGCAAGTGGCTTAAATGCATTGCCAGGATTTCCAACTGTAAAACAGTCTCACAATTGTGGTAACGCAGAGGCTCATGGGAAACAATAGGAGCAAAGCAATGAGAATAGTGTTTGGCATACAGTAAACCCATCATCATAAACTCCACTTATCGTGATCACTCTTACTAAATAAACTAAAATGACGCAGTGCTCAGTTACCTCTAGAGTGGGGAGTGGGGTGGGGGGGGAGAGGGTGGGTAGGTGGTGGGCGAAAACTTTTAACCTTTCCACTTCTGTCCTGGTTGCATCTCACTCTATGCTTATATTCATGAGTTGCTTGCATAATTTCCGATTTTAAAATATCCTAGCAAAATGCTGGTTGGCACCCTAAGTTAAGTGTGGGAAACGTTCTCCAGGAGACGCAGGGCCTGGGGAAGCACTCGCGAAAGGTCTGGCGTCCGCAAGGAGCCGGGGTCGGGGTCAGGGTCCCCCAGCCTAGCCAACGATGGAGGGCGCAGCGCGAGGACAAGCTCCCAGGCCGGCGGGGGATGGGGGGCGGTCGGGGGGGTACCCGAGGGCCCGGCGGGGAGGCCGCGGCACGCGCGCGGGGCAGGGCTGCGGCAGGGGCACTTACTTGAACCTGCCTTGGCAGTGCTGGCACTGGTCCCCCACCCAGCCTGGGTCGCAGAGGCAGGTGGAGTTGACACAGCGGCCCGAGAAGCAAGAGCCCGTCTTGTCGCACGGCTTGGACTGGGACACCTGCGCGTAGAGCGCCAGGTAGAGGAAGCCATAGCACAGCAGCGAGCTGTGCCCGTCCAGCAGCCAGGAGCAGGCGACCCCGCCGCCGCCGCCGCCGGCCGGCCGAG
>NW_022103968.1:14458419-14459202 GCF_000313985.2 Echinops telfairi
CTTTTTTTCTTAAATGAGAAAAACTCCCAACAACACACAAAGAGCTGAGCATGTGCAGCGGGCAAAAGTCTTAAAGGCACCGCAGTCCCACCACGTCGCGGGCTCCGCGAGGAGCAGGAGGGCGGGGGCGCGGGGTGGGAAGCCGTAGTCTAGGAGGGACCTCTCCAAAGGGGGAGCCCCCACCCCCAACAAAGACCAGCGAGATTCTGAGCTCCCGGCGCTCGCAGCCCCACCTCCTGTCTCCCCCCTTCGCGAGGATGCTCAGAACCTCACGTATCTCCTTTCCTGCCTGTCAGTGTTTCCTCCTCCATCTGGGACAGTATTCTGCCTCCTGGAAACGCACATTGCCACCTGGGGCTTTTTCCGCACAGGGGCTGAAATGATGCCTCTGCCTTCCCGGCGGCATTCCTTCTTCCTTTAGATGACTTTCCAAGATTCCATGGCCGAGGCTGGCATTTTCGCTTTATGCTTTCGTGCCTTCTCCAAAGAAGCTATTTGAAGCCCTGGCAAAAGAAGCTGAGCGCCCGGTGCGGCCGTGCGTTCTCCAGTTACCGCGCTGTGGCCGAGCCCCACCAAAGAAGGGCGCGTGGTAGGAAAATGAATTTGGAATCATCGAAGGCATTGCCTACAGCAAAGGCGAAGGAGGAAAAAGTTTTCCTGGTAACCACACACTCCTGGTCTTTTCAATAAGAGTCCACTCATGTTTATTTGGGGCATAATGTACACAAAGTTATCCCTTTTAATCCCCTATGACCCAGACTTTGCACATAAAATCCTCCATTA
>NW_022103968.1:14460303-14464576 GCF_000313985.2 Echinops telfairi
GAGAGATGGTTGCTCAGCCACACACTGACTGTGGTCTCTATTGGAGCAAAGGGCTTGCCCATTAAAAATATATAGTTTTTAATCGGCTAGCAACTCTAATTAGCTCAGTACAGCACATTGCTCCGAAGAACATGCAGCTCCGGAGACCTCTCCCCATGCCTTCAGAATATATGCAAATCTCTAAATGGTATCACAACATTCCAAATGACCGGGTAACCTATTTTCCGTATTTTTTTCCCCTTTGCAATGACCTCTTTCAGTCAACATTACTGAATAGCCATTATGAATCTGAGGATGAAAAACAGCAATGGATGAAACAGGCTCTCTGTCTTTGGACAAGCTTGCCTTCTGTTAGGCTCACTAAACTGGAAACTCTTTAAACAGTCGAGTACCATATGTTTCACAAATGTTGACGCAGAAAACAAATGATTTACAGTGTCTGTCCCAAGAGTCAGTGACAAAGCTTGCCTAGAATCTTGACGGATGGTTCACTATCTTCTATGATGAAGAAATGTTAAAACTGCAGCATGGTGCTATCTCCTCCCCCACTCCCTGCCCCCCACCACCCCAAAGAAATAGCGTCAGCATAATAGCAGTGCTACAGGACGACACTACAATAATTCATAGTATTGATAATAGCTGCCATAAATCTAACAGAAAGGTGAAAAGTTACTCCAAAGCGGTAGTGGGGGTGGGGGTGGCGGGGAGTCAGCTACTATATGAAGCAGGACAAAATTGTTAGGACAGGAATGATCTATTAAAATTTCCCCCAAAGATAAAGATGGAGGGGAAAAACCATATTTGCTTTCTCCACAATTAGCCTTATACTAGGACTGTCAGCTGTTTGGGAGAGGGTTTTTCATTTTAACAGGAGCTCTGGCGAGTTAGCTGTTGGGCTGTTGACCTCAAGGTTGATAGTTCAAATCCACCAACCTATCCGAGGGAGAAAGATGAGAGTGGCCGCTCCCAGGAAGACTTATAATCTTGGAAGCCCTTCGGAGCAGCTCTACTCTGTCCCATAGGATTGTTATGAGTCAGAATTGAATCAATAGTAGTTGGTTTGGTTTTGGCTTGAGGTATTTTTGTTTGGGTTTGAGATATTCCATTTTAGCTCACGTCACTTAACTGATAACTACAATACAATGGGCAAAAATCTAAGACTTCACCTCATCTAGTTGTTTGAAAGGAATTCAGAGGGTTGAGAGAGAGAAATGATAGATCCACTGGTCTTTTGACTGCTAGTCAAAAAATACAGAATCACATGTGGACTAATGCATCAAAGCAGCTGCTGATTTAAGAATGATCTCTGCATGGTTAGTGTTCACTGTTTGGCTCCGAGGAAGCTTCTGAAAGCAGCCAAGGTGATGAGAGCTACAGAACCCTAGCCCTCGAAGCCAGAACTGCATTCACACAAAAGGGTCCTTAGTGTAATTGTGGCCATGCTTTGAATGCACGGTTAGAACATGCATGGCTTGTGAAATCAGAAAAGAAAGGAAAATCTGTTTAGGTGCTCGTTAAGAAAACGTTGATGATGATAGAAATGCTTATATGACTAAGATCTGAAACATGACTTCCCCTGAGAAATCTAACACTTTGCTTCCTCTTGGATTTGTTCTTTTCTTCCATCAGTTTCTCTGGCTGTCACACATGCAAATGCACACATACACTCCAATCTCCCTGCCAGTTTTTCCTGCTTAACACATTTCGAGCATATTGTTATAAGTAAATCCAGAGAAATAATCCAAAGACTCTGAATTCATTATGCTGGGCAAGTACATTGTTTTTTGTTTTGTTTTTCCTTTTTCTTTTAATTGAGAAATAGAATGACCATCCCTACATGCTACATCTTAAATATTCAAACTAATTACCAAAAAAAAAAAAAAGGAAGAAATTGATGACTAATAATCAATTGCAGAAATTGGCCAATTGAATTTATTAAAAATTATAGTCTAGGAGTTCTTATTAAACATGGTGTATTCAGTATTTGTGTGCATCTTGGTTCCTTTCCCAAACTCTACCCACATTACAGGAAGGACGCTTAATTTTTTCTGTTCCTTTGCAGGTGTGAACTCACAATGACAAAGAAGAATGAGGAACCAGCAAGTAGATAAAAGGAGTCAGTGTATTTTTCAAAGGCAGAAAGGGGATGTGAAAGTAGTAACTAAAACAGACATGTATAGAGATGAATAGTGACAAGAATCAAGCCTGGTTTTGTTTGTTTTTCCCAAAGAGTCCAGGATAACTTCAGGACTCAGGGAAGAGTTGCCGTGATGGCAAAGGTGGGACTCAAGAATGGAAACAAGTGGAACAGTGAAGGAGAGTGGAAGGACGCTGTCCTCACCATCAAGCACAATAGTGGAGGGCACTTGGGGTCCTTTTCCCCCACCCTCAAAGAGCCAGAAGACTACCCCTAGTCCAATCCTGAAACGTTTAACTTCTTGAGAAACAAAGTCTGAGAAGCTTCAGACTTGTGTCCCAATGGAAGAGGGAGTGAAGTGTCCAGTTGAAAATGGAGTGATTCAGTAAAAATGTATATGTTGAGTAGTAATCCAATGCCAGCCACTTTCTCCTACACGTCCCGTGAATGCCCATAAGCCAACTGAATAGCCATAGGACAATGTACAGAATTCTATACCCAGCTGAGATATCAATAAAGTTTAAGAATAAAGACCATTTCATACATACAAGCATTTATAACATTTCTCTCCCACAGTACCCTTCCTTAAGAAGGTACCAGTGAATGGAATTAACGAAACCAACCAGCCAACTCACTGCCATCAATTTGATTCTGACTCATAGCAACCCTATAGGACAGGGTAGAACTGCCTCTGTGGGTTTCTAAGACTATACTTCTTTATAGGCATAGAAAGCCTCTTCTTTCTTCCATAATACAGGAAGAAGAGATTGAATTTAAGAGGATATGAAAGAGATGTCCCAGGATGACAGATGGCTGTGCCAAAGGGTTGGAAAGGGAGGCTTCCACGGACACAATGAATGAGTACTTGGGACTGTCTGAGCTTTTGAAAAATTGATAAAATGTGACAGATCTTGGAGTATGTTGTGGAAAAGGGAGGTAGGGAAAAAATAATAACATAGACATGTAAGAAAATGTACAGAATAAGACAAGTGTTGACTAAGAATAAAGGACACCTATACCAGGTAGCTCAACATATGAAAATAAGATAAATATTGATTGGTTTAACGTTTTTAAAATGCTGTGCCTTATACTAAAAAGACGGGATAGGTGAAATGGTAGTGCGAAATCTTTAATTCTTTATTAAGAAATAATTACATGTCCACAATAAATAAAATCCAGAAATAGCCATATAAGCATATTACCTTTGAGAACAGAGTTGAAAGTTTCTATTTCTGAAGAAGAGTGGAAAGGGGAAAGAGAAATAGCATTTTATTATAAGGCTTTTAGTTCTCTTTGATTGATTGTAAATTAAAAATTCATCTAAAAATACATGAATAAATAAAACCATGCCAATAAGAAAATAAAGGTGGCATAAAGCCTGCCCTCATAGAAATCTGGGTTTTGTTTCCAATTCTCCCACACATCTACTGGTAACCCTTGATAGCATTAGTCTCCTTGCCTCAGTTTCCCAAACTCTAAGATGAGAATAAATAAACTACCTGCCAGTGTCATTTTCAGAACGGAGATGGGAGTTCAAGAACAATTGATTATATATGAGAGAACCCATTGCGTGGTAAAGCACTATATAAACTTTAGTGTTTGGTGTTCATCAAAAATTATTCATAAGGAATATGGGTGCTATAGCAAGGTGTGGCAAAGTAATCAGATGATGCCTGGCTATCAGAAAGAATAGCATGTGGAGTCTTACAAGCTTGTCTTAAAACAGGCAGCCATCTAAGTGATGTGTCAGCTAAGTCCACATGGAAGAAACACACCAGTCTGAGTGATCCAAGGATTATAAATAATAAAATTCAAGAGCAGAGGAGGGAATTGTATTAGACCTTAAATTCTGAGCATTGGGGCCCTTCCGCTGCACGTGGCGGCGGCGAGATGCCCAAGTCCAAGCGGGACAAGAAAGTCTCCTTAACCAAAACTGCCAAGAAAGGCTTGGAACTGAAACAGAACCTAATAGAAGAGCTTCGGAAATGTGTGGACACATACAAGTACCTCTTCATCTTCTCCGTGGCCAACATGAGGAACAGCAAGCTGAAGGACATCCGGAACGCCTGGAAGCACAGCCGGATGTTCTTTGGAAAAAACAAGGTGATGATGGTGGCCTTGGGTCGAAGCCCCTCT
>NW_022103968.1:14464729-14467006 GCF_000313985.2 Echinops telfairi
AAATTCTGAGCATTGGTTTGCAGAAGGCTGTGGATGACACTGAAAGTCTAAGATCCGTTTGCAGAGACCCCACGTGGATTAAGCCTCCATTCGATTTCCTAGATCATTGACCAAGGATGTGAACTAGCCTTGCCCTCGAGTGCATGAGAAAATAATTTAATACAGATACAGTTACCTTAAATTTTAACATCTTATCATTTGTTTTCACTTTTAATATATTTTAAAAGTGTTCTAGCTTTTATTATTCTCTGCTTTCTTTTGGATCGAGGTTTTATTTTATTATTGTTTGGGGGAGTAGGGGGTTGTATGATTGTCTTTACATAAATCCAGGATAGGTAAGCCTATAGAGACAGTAACTAGATTGATAATTTCCTAGGGATATGACAGAAGAGACTGGGAGGAAATGGGGGCTTGATAATAATGAGTAAAAACGAAGAAGAAGAAACTATTCTAAATTGATTTTGGTGATGATTACACAACTCTTGTTAATATATTCACATCAATAAAAGTATTTTTTTCACTTACTCATAAAAACAGAATTAATTCTATTCCTGTACGAGGGAAAGGACTGGTGGAAGGGATTGGGGTCAATACAAAAACACCAGGAAATCATTGGTACAGATTGTTTGTTAAATAAATGGTTCTAGGCTAAGCTCTTCAGTGTGCAAATGAAGAGCTGGAACTCAGAAAAATGAAGCATCTTATTCAAATTCACATAATTGGTGGCCGAGTTGGAGCTACAACTTTATTCCCTTGAAATGCATACCGTTTTCTTTGCCCTGTATGGTGCAGGCTGATAGCACATTTCAAGGTTGTTAACCATGCCTACCCCTCCAGAGCTCAATAAACTTAGCGATTTTCCCAGCCCAAGCTCACACAAGAAGTTAGTGGCTACAGAATCAAAACTAAACCAAACCCCAAAAAAGCACAAAGCCAAAGAAGGAACAAAAGACAAAAACAAACTTGGAACCAAATGGAAGCTCACCCCCAGAGTCAAAGGCAGACATGGAAAGCCCAGCTTACAGCTCGCAGCATAGACCACCCACTGCCATGACAGTGATTCTGACTCACAGCAACCTTGTAGGACAGAGTGGGTTTGCAAGGGTGTAAATTGATATAGAACCAGACAGCCTCATATTTCTCCCACAGAGCAGGTAAGCTTTGAACCACTAACCTTGAGGTTAGCAACCCAATGCTTATTCCACAGCACCATAGCAAGAAATATGGGGAGGAAAGCCACAACAAAGATAAACACACACACAAAGACCCGTTGGTGCGGAGTGCATTCTGACCCATGGGGAGCCCGGGTGTGTCAGAGTGGAATGCTTGCAGGGGTGTTTAGAGGTGGTAACCTTTTGGAAGTAGGTCACGAGTCTTTGTTTCCAGTTAGCTCTCAAAATTCAACCAAATGCACTGCCTTGGAATCAATTCTGAATCATAGCGACCCGTATAGGACAGGATAGAACGGTCCCTGGGGGACTCCAGACTATAATTCTTTACAGGAATAGAAAGCCTCCTCTTTCGTCCTTGGAGCAGCTGGTGGATTTAAACTGCTAACCTTCTCTCTAGTAGGTAACTGCTTAATGGTTTGCACCACCCCGCCTCAAAAAGGCAATAACCAAACCCATTACCTTCAGGTGAAAAGGTAAGAAACAAACTGAAGCGGTAGCCAAATTTTCCTTGAAAATGAAAACATCCAAATGTTTGACTTACTAGATACATGGAAATGCACTACACTGGGAAGAGCCCAAAGAAAGGTCCGGATCTAGCCACTGACAAAAAGGTGTCACGAAGGAATGCCACGTGGAGGACTGAGGTGTCGGACACCGCCATGGTGCTTTCAAGAGCCTCGTCTGCATGTGACCGTTGGACGTTGAATAAGGAAGACTGGAGAAGAGTCTGCATTTGAATTTCGGCGCTGCTGAAGAATGAAGTACCCTGGTCGGCCAGAAGCACACACAAATCTGTCTTGGAAGACGTACAACCAGAGTGCTCCTTAGAGACAAGGATGGCAAGACTTCATCTCAAATACTTTGGACATGTCAGCAGAGACCAGTCTCTGGAGAAAGACATCATGCTTGATAGAGTGGAGGGAAATAGGAGCAGAAAATTACCTTTGATTGAGATCGATGGACCCAGTGGCTACAACAATAGGCTCACACATGTGAGGACGGCACAAGATGGGGCGATGTGTCTTTCCCATGGCCTCCTCTCCACCCTCCTTGCGACAATGGTGAGAGGAAGGAGGGCATGGGGAAAGGAACTGCTTCTCCATTC
>NW_022103968.1:14467903-14470242 GCF_000313985.2 Echinops telfairi
AGTCTGGGCGGTGTTCTGTGGTGGATAGGGTTGCTATGGGTCAGGACCGGCTAGTTGGTACCTAACAGCAACAAGAGTCACTGAAGAGGCTCAAGAGCAACTGGTCTAAAGAAGAGTTAGTCTCTAAAAATAATGACACCAAACAGAAAGGTACTTGTGATTCTGAGAAATGGAAAGGACTGGTTTGCTAGGGAGCCAATCCATCAATTGCTCTAAACAAAACCCCTAAGGAACCGTCCACCTACTGATGAAGCAGGTAGGATGTCCACAAACCTTACTTCAATCCCAGTTTTTCTACTGCTCCCTGTTTTAAAGCAAGAGCCAATCCCAGCAAGAAAAACAGGAAGCATTTATAAAACAAAAGTGCCCAAGCAAAATAAACAATTCATAAGAACAATAACAGACTAGCTTTTAGAGAGCTGCTTGGGGTCCTGACACAGGAAGATATGTTTATGTTTATAAGGAACGGAGCATGAAAGAGAATTATGTGCTGTCTCATCACGAGAGGCTAAGCCTTCAGGATGCGGAAAGACTCCATGAAACAAGCTCAGAGACAAAGGGGAACCACAAAGCTGCAAACACACAAGGAACAAAGAAAAGAAAGAAAGAAATGTACCTGACAAATGATAGCCAGATCCTACAAATCCAGATAACACGACATTCAACTTATTAAAAACATCAGTCTTGGAAGACTCCAGGCACAGTAATTTTGAAAATGTACACAAGTAAATTAAAACCAGGCTTATGATTCTTCTTAATTTAGACCCCTCACCCATACCCTTCTGCAAAGCGGATGTGAAATTTTAAATTAAAGGGGGAGTGAAAAAAATCAACATGAGCCTTGCTGATTTTAATCAAGAACCCTGCTTCCCCCCCCGCCCCCCTTGCTCCTTTTTTTCCCATTGGCATGTAGCATGAACTTCTTTCTACACGTGAGGGTACGTACTTCTCCAGTAAATTCTGTCAGAGGACAAGCAGAGAAAACGTGATCTGCAGTTTGGAAGTGTGTATGAAACTCTTCGTTTTTGTTTATGGAAGTCACTTCTTGGTAGCAGACATGTTAGGACATGGTTTGTGGCATGTTCTTCATCACTGGATACTATAGCCTTTGGAGGCAGGGCAAGGGAGTGCTGGACCGTACACATCCCACTGACCATCCTCAGCATCTCCATGTGTAAAACAGCAAGAAGTAGGTGTCTTCCTTGAATGTTGTTGGAAGAATCAAAATTTCAAAGGAGATGGAATGCCAGCGTTTCTTTTTTAAACTGTGAAGCTCTGTTTGGATGTTCTTTCTTCTCTTCTTTCCTGGAGGATGCTGCTCTGGGATCCAATGGGGGATATGGGACATTCAAGAATCCTACAGTAAGCTCTGGATGTCCCTCACTGCGTATGGCTCAGGTGGCAGAAATGTCATAGTCCATTGCCTTCTGCCTAGGTGAGGTATCTGGCCTTATCTGAGGGGTGCCCCCCAAAAACCCGATTTTTTTTCGAAAATATGTATTTGAATTTTTTTTACAAAACAACTTTATAACCTTCAACGTACTGTCCATTATGCCTAATACATTTGTCAAATCTGCGACTCCATTCTTGGAAAGATTTTTCAAACTCATCTGTTTGGATGGCTGACAGCACCTCCCTTGTTTCCTTCTTTACCTCGTCTATGTCATCAGAATGCTGCCCCTTGATTGCCTTCTTGATTTATGAAAACAAAAAGAAGTCACGTGGAGCGAAGTCTGGTGAGTAAAGTGTGTGGGGCACAAGAAGCATGCTGTTTTTGCCAAAACCCAGTGCACTGAGATGGCTGTGTGAGCAGGTACATTGTTGTGGTGGCAAAACCAGTCCCCCATCTGCCACAAATCAGGCCGTTTCTGTCATACCCTGTGTTAGTTTGAGTAGACTAGAGATGCAAATCCATAAAAACTCATATGTGTATAAGAGAGAGTTTTGTATAAAGGGCAATTGTGCATTAAGAAAGCATCCCAACCCAATCCAGTCCAAGCCCATAAGTCTGAAATTAGTCCATATGTCCAATACCAATCTACAAAGTGCTCTTGAGACTCACAAAACACATGGAATGAAGCCAAATGCAGGACAATCACAGGCCAGTGGGTAGAAAGTTTTTGGATACAGTGATGTTGTAAGGATCTCAGCACTGGCAGGGGTCTCCACATAGCTTCTCCAGTTCCCAGAGCACGGGGTCTATCAGTGTAATGTCATGTGTCTTGTCAGTAGAGTCTCTCAGGGCGTAAGCATTGTCAGTATAGAATTTCCAAGGGAGTGAGTAGAGAAAGAGTGTTTCTTCCTCCTCCAAGGAAGAAATACAGGAGTTCCCAGAATCC
>NW_022103968.1:14471691-14472703 GCF_000313985.2 Echinops telfairi
GAGACACCACAGATGAAGGCAATTCCAACTCCCCAGCCCCCTCATACATGGGCCCACTGCGGTGACCACGAGAAGCCCCTGAGAACAAAACTGGAATTCGAATCCCTAGGTCAGAAATTGCATCCTTTAGCTTAAAGGTTTATGAACCAGCACGTGCTCTCTACCTCTACCAAAGTCTTGCAGATGCTCACCTGCTGAGTTTGATGTCTTAGGCGTCAATGACTTTGGCACTATTCCTGAGAACAGTTTTGATAGGGGTGGAAGGAAAGTATAAAGACACATCACCTTCACTTCCACCTTGGAAGGCTTTCCAAGCCATCCCCCCACCTATCCCCCATGACATCCACACATACACAAATACAGCTCACACGGAATGTGTATATTCTTTTACTACTACTTGGCCCACTAGTCAGAAAATAAAGACGTCCTTCTCTGGTGATTGGTTTTCCCTGACAGCACGTTCAAAGTATGAAAGACCGAGTCTTACCATCCTTGCCTCTAAGGAGCACACTGGCCTTACTTCTTCCAAGACAGATCCGTTTGTCCTGTTAGCGGTCCGCGGTGCTTTCAGTATTCTTCTCCAGCACCGCAGTTCAAGTGAATCGATTCTTCCTCAGTCTTCTTTATTCACTATCCAACTTTCGCATCTATATGAGGCCGTTGAAAATACCATGGCTTGGGTCAGGCACACCTTAGGCTTAAAGTAACATCCTTACTTTTCAATACTCTAAAGAGGTCTTATGCAACAGATTTAACTAATGCAACTCATCCTTTGATCTCTTGACTGCTACTTTCATGAGCACTGATTGTGGAACTAAGCAAGACAAAATCCTTAACTTCAACTTTTTCTCCGTTCATTACCTATTGGTCCAGTGGTGAGAATTTGGGTCTTCTCTACCTTGAGTTGTGTGTTAATCTGGGTACTTTTAAGAGAAACAAGTTCACAGAAACTTGCGTGTAAGAGAGTTTTATATAAAGGTTAAGTGAGCATTAAGAAAACATCCCAACCCAG
>NW_022103968.1:14472987-14484828 GCF_000313985.2 Echinops telfairi
AGGTTGGCACAATAAACTAACTACCTCAAGTTGTAATCCATATTGCAGTACTTTATCTTCATCAGCAAGTGCTTCAAGTGTTCCTTACTTTCAGCAAGCAAGTTGGTGTTAATAAGTCTTCAATGGTGTTAATAAGTCTTCCTCCACTCCTTATGCCACATTCTTTTACATATAAGCCGATTTCTCTGATGCTTTGGCCAGTATACAGAGGGAATAAGTACAGTGAGAGGATACAATCCTGAGGCACACCTTTCCTGATTTGAAACCATCCCGATTCCCTTGCTCTGTGCGTACAAATGCTTCTTGATCCATGGACAAGTTCCTCATGAGCACAGTGAAGTTCAGGAACTCCCGCTTTACTCAAGGTCATTCATAGTTTGTTATGATCCACACAGTTGAAAACCTTGGTGTAGTCAGGAAAACCCAAATAAACATCTTTCTGGTATTTTCTGTTTTCAGCCAAGATCCATCTAACATCAGAAATGATATCCCTTGATTAGACAATCAATATCAAAATGTCAGGCTATGTTTCTCAAAAGATCCTCCATCTAGGTCTATACATCTTCAAGGTGCTGTTCCTAGCTCTCTAATCTTACCCCAAATAATTCTGAGCTCTGATTTCCACCATATCAAAAAAGCAGTTTGGGCATCTTTGAGCGATTCAAATTCCTCTCCTTTTCAATGTCCCTTAAGTTTGGGGTACAAAAGACATCTGAAGGGACAAAATCAGGGTTTTAGCGTGAATGAGAAATGGTTTCCTCATGAAATTCCCACAGGATATCCCTTGCTCTTGGCCAAGAATGAGGAGATGTTTTGTGATGATGAAAAAAATCCCTCAGAACAACCTTCTCGGTTCACCAACAAACTTCCTCAAACATCTTCATAAGAATCTCCTGTAATTATCCTGTGTTCTTCTAGAAAATCGATCAAGGCACCCTTGAGAATCCTCCTAGTAAAACAGCTGTCATAACCTAAGCTCACCTCTCTACCTTGAATTTAATTAGCCTTGCCCATGCCCCGAGGAGTCACTGTTTTAGTTGGACACTTTTTGGGAAGCTCCCCACCCCCAAAGGAGATTACACGTGTATTACTGAGAGCACTTGCCTGTAGCCATCCACTGATGTGATCAACTAATCACAGAGACACGTTTAGACATGTTTTATATGGAACACACTCGTGGATGAGAGAACCAGGACTCTCATAGCAATACTTTTACACTTCCTTTCATAGAATGACCATGGAGGAATACTGACAGAAGGAACCAGTACAAAGGAAATAAACAGTAGTGGTGAAATTGTAGACAGAGCAGCACCTGGATGAGAGATATGACATATGCCTCAAGTCAGTTCTGTGGGGTAACTTTCCCTGAGTGGAGAAGGGATCTAGCGATGGTGTTTTGGCATCTCTCGACGCATTACCCCCGAGGGGAATTAGGATGAAAGGGCAGCTCTTCTTCAGGAAACGCCCTCCCCAAACTGGAGTCTGGCAGAAAGCATCAGCAGTGGGGCCTGACTCCTCTGAATGGCTAGGAGGAGACTGAAGGAGATGTCCGTCTCTCAGATTACCTCAAGTCTTCTTCGCATAAATAATAACATCATTGCCGACAGATTCTTGGCTCAACACATCTTCTTTGAAACATGCAGTCTAGTCAAAACGAAATACTTATTAGAGAACCGTTGGAAAGGATGAAACTGGAAATGATCACTCAAGATCAGAAAAAATCAGCCTCATTACAAGAGGAAAGAAATATGGGCCATCAGAGCTAGCCAGACACCAAAACGATGTATGAGAAAAAACAGCTAAGCATCAACACAGAATGTGTATGGTGCTCTTTGAGGGAACAGCAACTCAAGAGACACCACAGATGAAGGCAATTCCAACTCCCCACACGTGCCGTGAGGTTCCTAGATGCCCAGCAGTCCCAGGAGGTTGACAATATGCCATCAGACAGGACTATTTCCTCTGGGTCATGATGTATGCCCTGAATGCCCAGGACTTCCTGGTGCTCATTATTTTTATTCTCACTGTGTTGCTTCAAGTGCTGTTCTCATTCACATGCATGCCTAATCTTTCTGAATCCTCTGAAGCTCTCTGTAGCAATTATCCTATGATTAAATGTCCAAAGTTAATTGTTAGGTTAAAAAAAGTCTTTTATTAATTTTAAGTCTCTCTACTTTTTCACTTTATCAAATGTCCTTTCAGTCCCTTATTACTAGAAAATATAAATACATGTCCAATTATCCCTCTCTTCAACATTTATTATTTTATCATTCTTATCAGCTTTTTGCCTCCCCCCCTCCCCTTTAACCAACAGATAAGCTTTAATCATTCACCTCTGGGCTCCATCTCGCTGCACTGACTGTAATTATTTCAGCTGACCTTGTCTAAATTATTTCTAGTCTAATTCTGTCATTTTTGAGATTAATAAGATAAAATGGAATTAGAATGCATAGTTGGTAAAAAAAAAAAAAGAAAAAAGAAACGTGACCTATTACATTATTCTCTATAATCCTTTTAAACTAGAATAGTTTCTTATGTACCTATTTGATTACGACTACTCTGTAAGAAAGGAGCCCTGGTGGCATAGTGGTTATGCATTGAGCAGCTAAGCGTAAGATCAGCAGTTCAAAGCCGCCCCTGCTCCACCAGAGAAAGATGAAGCTTTCTACTCCTGTCAAGGTGAACAGTCGCAGAAGCCTCCAGGGGCAGCTCTACTGTGTCCTGGAGGGTTGCTGTGAGTCAGCATTGACTCCATGACCGTGAGTTTGGTTTTTGGTTTGACTGACTCTTTGAGAAGATGGATTCTTTGATCTATCCATAATGATATCTCGATGTGTTCCCAGCAGGGTTAGAACTAATTCAGTATCCATGAGGATCATGCTTAAGTGACTAATAGTAAATTCTATAGGGTATCAGTCATAGAATCTCAAGACGAACTTCTATCTTTAGTGTGTTTCTCTTCTGGTTTAAGTAAAATGTCTAGGGTGTCTGGACTTTCATGATCGTGGGTTTTGAGTAATCCAGCTACTTCTTTGCATCTGCACTAGTTAATCGCTTTGAGAGGGAAGCTCTTTTCTCCTTCTGAGGAACAGCATCCTGTCATGTCCTCCAGTGATAGAGCCTCCTTGGCAGCCATGTTGTGTACCCATGATTCCGCTCTCTTCAGCTGCTGATAATTAGAACAGGGCAAAGAGCCAACCTGTGAGCAGCCAATCCTTAGACTCACCAGCAGTGTGCAAGGGAGCTTGGCTCAAAAGCACTGCCCAAACAGGATGCACAAGGCCGGTCAAATTCTCACTTTGGGAATCTGCATTTGCAAGAGCAGAAGAGCTGAGAAATTACGAGCAAGAAGCAAAACTGAACATTGGGGTAGAAGAAGGTAGAAAGACTGCTGGGCAAGGGCACGATAAAAAGGTCTGATTCACTCACGTTCGGAGGAAATGGAAATGATGAGGTGGAAGACATTGTGGACGAGTAGCAGTTACACCACAGAGAGATGAGAGAAGGGGAAGAGAGCTCTCTCTTCTCGTGATCACACAGGGAGAGAAGCAGACACACAGGGGGTTGTTGAATCAAAGCCAAAGTGACCAGCCATGAGCTTCTGCTGCTGAGGATTCTAGAGCCGCTTGGACCCCAAAAGGGAATGAGTTCCAGTCTCCGTGGTTCCTGTTCTAGGGGCTTCCAGGAGCTTCTTTTGCATAGAGTGAAACCTGCGAGAGCCTCCACTAGAGGGAACTGCCTTGTCTTTCCAAGTCTCGAAAGTTTTCACCCTGTGAGAGGATGCAGTCTGACCACTCTTCTGTAACTCTCTTATTAGTGGGAAATATCTGAGTGTTCTCTAACAAGTCTCTGCCTTGCGTTCCAGAGTTCTACTGTATATTAAAGAGGAACCATCATGGCTTAGTGGCTAAGCCTTGGGCTGCTAACTGCAACGTCAGCAGTTCGAAACCACCATCGCTCTCTTGATGAGAGAAAGACGAGGCTTTCTGGCCCTGTAAAGAGTTACAGTCTTGGAAACTCACAGGGGCAATTAAATCCAATCCTGTAGGGTCACTGTGAGTCAGAATGGACGAGAGGGCAGTGGGTTTGGTTTAGATTTGAGTACTATGTGGTCAAACAATAACTCTACTACTTGGTTAAGCTAACTGAGTCTCTGTTCCTAGAAACTCGAAAGCCTAATTATGACACTCACTTGTGCTCACCTTCCCTTAAAGTCTTCTGCATGCTTCTATCATGTCGTGACATCAGTTCACATGATGTGGTCTCCTCTCCCTGAACACTGAGAGCGATGGGCCACAGGAACGGTCTTGTATGCCTCCTTTTGGCACCACAGTCTGGCATAGTACCTTCGAAGTCATTGCCATTTGATAACGATGAACTAAATGAATAACTCTGTAATCTACAGTACACCTTAATAGCCTATCTTTCTTCCAGATGATTAATTAGTATATTAAATGTAGAACTGAGCATTGGAAACAAACATTCCCGTTCAATGGTGGCCAAAACACTTGAATACAAACACTTTACCCAAAAAAAAGAATTTCCAAATGGCCAGTCACCAAAACTCACTGCCGAAGTGTCGGTTCTATGAGGTAGAGTAGAACTGCCCCTGGGGGTTCTGAGGCTGTCAGACTTTACTGGAAGAGAGCGGTTCATCTTTCTCCTACAGGGGACAGAAGGGTTTGAACTGCTGGCCTTCTGGTTAGCAGGTGAATGTATAACCCACTAAGCTACCATGGATCCTTCCAAATAGCCAATAAGCATATGAAAAGTTTCTTAACTTCAACAGTGATCAAGGAATTAAAAAAAAAATCCCCAGATATGCCAACACTGTCATCTCAATGGCTCAGGCTTTAAAAATCAAAAAGATCAAATGTTGCCAAGGGTCTGGACACCTGAAATCTTCACATGCTGTTGGTGAGAATATAATTTGGCATCATCGTTTGGAAATGTCTTGGTAGTATCTACTAAATCTACACACATCCCTACCTATGTCATATTAATTCTACCCCGAGGTATACAAAAACAAAACTAAACTAAAACAAACTCATGGCCATCATGCCAATTCTGACCCATGGCAACACAATTCTCACCCATGGCAGGGTATAATTGCCCCGGTGGGGTTCTGAGATAGAGACTCAGAAATGGGAGTAGAAAGAAAGCTTTATGTTTCTCCTGAGGATAGCCCAACGGTTAGCAGCCCAGCACATAACCACGACCCTACCAGGGCAGCGTTCATGTGTCTACTGAAAGACATGTGCAACAATCCCATAAGAATTTTATTCTTAATGATGCCAAACTGGAAACAAGCTGAATGTCCATTGCATACAAACAAGTGCATATACACACAATAAGTTTTGGGGAAAATCCCATTATCTTAGATTTTCACTTCCCTACCCCCCCCCAAATTTTTGAAGGCCACTCGCACATTCACTGTGGAATATCTTGTCATGGGGCATTACATAGTGATGAAAAAGAATGAACTGTTGATATATGAAACAACATAGATGAATTTCATTGACATAACATTGAACAAAAGATGCCAGGTAGACATCTTTTATATGAAGACAAAGACCAGGCAAAACTAATGTATGGTGATAGGCAGAATCATCATGCAGTGGGCAAGTCTGAAAATGTTGTGTAACTTGATTTGGCTGCTGGTTACACAGAAGTGTACCTATTTTATTTTTTTTTATTTTTTTTTTTTAAGTGTACCTATTTTAAAAGTCTTTGACCAATATAGTTAAGATTTTAACACAATATGTATGTTATTTCTCAATAAGATCTTTTAAAAATGTAGACATTGGGAAGTAGAGAATATAGTCTTTCCCAGAAAATGTACTCTTGGCTCGTGTACTTTGTTGATTTACTACAGCCTTTAATGGACCCATTCCTCACTTACCAACAAGAGTAAATTCCAACCATCAGGCCGTGGGCCATGATGTGAAAAGTGACGCTAGGTGAAAAGGGAGAATGACCACATAGTTACATAGCTGCCGAGTCAATGGGGAGCACGGCTCTGCCAAGGTGACACCTAACTTCTATCAGCCCTCCCCGTGTTACCCCTGCCTCACACCTCAGCATTCATTACTGCCAGACACATATTTGTGCCCAATAGTTGTACCCATATCAGAAATGTTTTTTACCCATGTCAAAAATGGAGCTGTTGGATCAAGAGATGGTTGATCCATGAAGAGTCCTTATACTATCCTCCAGAAAAGCCTCATTCGTCATCATAGGCGACCATATAGTTGGAAAGACTTGAGGCTGGAAGACTTGGGATCCTCTAGCTACGTCAACTTAATCAAGTTAATAACTCTAAACGTCAGCTTCCTTCAATCTTAGCTTCCTGTTTTCATGGAGTTCACATTCTCATAAGAGGATATAACAAACAAGTAAAATCTGAGAAGTGCCAGATGGTGGGGAATGAGAAAAAGAAACTAAGAAAGGGATACAGGAATGGTGGGGCAAGAAGACACTGTAGTGAGAGAAACATCACAGGGAGGGAAGCACTCGCTGGTAAAGTAACAGGTAGGGAAGCACTCGCTGGTAAAGCAGAAACTTGACGAAGGAAGAGGTGAAGGAAGCAGGTAGGTGGAAGGGACAAAAGGGACAGCAAGTGCTGTTGACATGGACCCTGGCAGTGACCAAAGGAAGCACAGGCTTCTAGTGTTGCTTCAAACTGCTTCCAGGGTGATGACCCTGCTGACCCCCAGAACAGGTGTTTTACTGCCTTTTGAAGATGTCTCACCGAATAGTCTGTACAAGTAGAATCCATCAAGATCCTGACCAGGGCACCTAGCCATGCTGAGGTACTAGCTGGGTCATTTTCAGCCCTGGTTCTATTTTCTGTTGTCCTATTCCGTCAGTTCGTCTCAGTTTTCATCCTGACATGTATAGAACTTGGAGAGTTTTTTAATATATACTTCTGTGCAACTACCAGCCAGGTCCAGTTAAAGAACATTTGCAGAGTTCCCCACTCCATGTGGTGTACACCCAGGCTCCATGGGCTGCCAGGAGAGAAAGCAAACTATGTGCATGTGACTTATCAACATGGCTTCTACGCAGCTCCAGGACAAGGACCTATCTCCATGGGACAGAGTCATCAGCTACACAGCCCCAGGCCTCCATCTACCTGCACATCTCCCCCAGTGGCAGACGGGAAGTGCTTGAGCAACACAAGCCTCTCAGGAAGGTGAGCTGAGTTGCTTTAGAAAGTGATGCTCAAGCTGTGAGCTTCAGGCTTCTCCGTTGTGTCCCAAATGCCATACACACTGTCAAACCGAGATGAGATCTGACCTGCTCGGTTCAAGATATAGTAAATGTCCAAGTAACTTGTAGAATAACTGGCTGAAGGATCTTCGATATTTCATGGAAAATGCATATTATGAAGAACTATGCATGAATTTTGGTTATTATTTTTGGGGAGCACCAACATCGACTTCTTACAACCTGTCCAAGCAGAATCTGGTTTGAGGCACCAAGAAGAGCAAGACATCAGTTTGAATAGAACCCCTGTCGAAGCAACGTGAATTCTGCTAAAATTGAAGCAAGAACAAACATCACATTTACGAGAAAACTTGGTGGGAGAATGGCAGATTGGTTTATAGGAACAATGCCCCCAAACTCTGCCTCTTCCAAACGGAGAACTCATTTTAAAACAGGGCAACACAATGTTGAAGATGAAGCTCACAGAAGCATACCATCTATATAAATTTGCAAGGAAAACATTGATCTTGCTTGTGCCCTAAATGAAGAGTAACCACAGTTAACAGCCAAAACACTAATAAGCACCACAGGCATCTCAACTGGTTCTGTTGACACAATTCTGACAGAAACATTAAAATTAAGCAAACTGTTCACTCAATGGGTACCAAAACGGTTGGGCCCAGACCAACTGCAGACAAGAGCAGAGCTTTCAGTGAAAATTCTCAACCAGCAGGACCAAGGTCCTAAGGCATTTCTTCAGAGAATTGTAACAGAAGATGAAACCCAGCTTTACCTGTATGAACCAGAAGACAAAACACAATGAAAGCCACGGCTACGGAGAGGTGGAGGGGGTCCAACCAAACATAAACATCTCGGACAAGAGCAAAGGTCATGGCAACTGTTTTTGGAGATGCTTAGGGAATGTCCTTGTTGACTTTCTGAAGGTCCAAGGAATGATAACATCTGCCTATTATGGGAGTGTTTTGAAAAAGCTACCCAAAGTATGAGAAGAAAAATGACCAGGAGAGCTTCACTAGAGAGTCCTTCCACACCAGCACGACACTCATACCTGCCACCAAACAAGGGCAGGTTTTCAAGAATTGCCGTGAGAAATCTTACAGTCCTGATTTCTCTCCTTCTGGCTTCTTTATGTCTCCTAATCTTAAAAGAACTCTTGAAAGGGCACCTATATCTCCCCATTTGATAATATAAGAAAAGACTGCGTTGACATGCGCATGCATGAAATTCCCAGGACCCTCTTCTTAAAGTCCGTATCCTCATTTCCAGCACTGCCTTGACCTTTATGGTTTCTATGTTGAAAAATAAAGTCTATGGATTTTACTTGTATCTTTTCCTTCCTCTCGTAGTTTCATTTGCTTCGAAGGCGTAGAGTTGAATCTGCTGAGGACTGTACCACCTGCCCTGAAATCTCAGACACGCCAAGGTCTTGGAGCGTGTCCATCACTGAAAGTACAGGCTCGATAGCAGAGCTTTTCCTGTCCAAAGAACACCGACATCTTTGTTCTTGAACCAGCTAGAATGTGAACGCGTGTCCCAGGCAGGATGCTGAGTTCCCCCTTTGCCCTTTGGCGCTGTGTGCTAGTCTACACCATCCTCATACTAGATGTTTTTAGACCTCCAAGCTGTTCCTTGTGCTATTTTACTGTTTGTTAGTTAATTTTTTTAAAAAGTAGCAATATAAAATAGCGCGTGCCTAATTTTTCCTGTTTCAAAAGATATATAGGAGTGTGTACATGCGTGGGTGCATGGGTGTATATGTGTGTGTGTGATGCCAAGAATAAGAAATAATGAAGAAAAGTTTTCTTTTGTGTTAAAAAAATAACTGATTGAATGTTTGTAATATTGACTAAGCTTTCACTATAAAAATCTTAGATTTAAAATGTTGGATGCAAATGGTTTCATGCCTTTTCTCTTCAACAAAAAAAGCAATTAATATGTCTGACAACAAATTTGTACTGACTTCATGGCTTAAAAAGAAAAGATTTAGCATGGAAGCTCCTTAATGACCCAAAGATAATTTGAATGTAGAAAGAACATTTCAATTATTTGAACTTTGCTTTTCACACGGGGGACTATTCGGTCCTTCCAGGATTGGAATGCGTACCTTCTTAAAGGGATTCTATTTAGGGTTCTGTTTTTTGACCCCACTACTAAAATCCTTTTTGAGAAAACTGATTAGTCTAGAATCCTTTAAATGCAATGTACGTACAAGGGGTCTTCAGGAAGGTCATGGAAAAATATCTGTTATCTTTTAATTTTATCATATGGTGTCCACTTGTACATCTGTTTTTTGCAGTTGAACAATACCTTTATTTTTCTAATGCTGTGCATGTTTTAATATGAAATACACTCAGCCTTAGGCAATTAATCTTTTGTTCTGCAGATGAGGGGCCTTCAAAAAGATCATGAAAACAAAATCCGTTTCATTTTTACACAAACTTTTTGAAGCCTCCATGTGTAATATGTCTACATTTTTCAAAAAAAGAAAAATCACAGACACAGCTAAAGCTTCTTTTCTTCTACATGTGATTGAATTTTTGGTTTGTTCAGGTGTCCTGGTATTATATAAGATACATACATACATGTATATGGTAATTGTTCATACGTGCTAGAGCAGAACCCACTTTGTCTACTAATTGGTTGAAGGTTAAGTACATCTATTTGAAGCACAATAAACACCATGTGTGCACCGAGATTCTTTAATTCTGCTACCTATTGTCAACTCTTCCTTGTTGAGCAAACCTATGGTAATTGAGCATAATTCAGAAATTGCACTTAAGAGTTCCCTGCTGGTTAACAGCTCATGTGAGCCTTGGCGTCTAAAATTTTTGCTGTTTTTGTCCCTATGGGAACCACACAGGCGCTGTGTTAGAACATGGGAAAAAGCAGCATTTTAGATAAAATCCATCCAACAGTACAAACCTTTTTGTTACATTACAAGCTAGAGAAAACGGGAACTTTCCTCATACATTTTGTAAAAATCCAGATGTGAACTTGACTGCAGAAGACAGTCTGTTCTTAATTTGATGGGATTTGATTTGTTTTGCTTGCTTTACTGGGAAAACAAATTTCCCCTGGCAATCAGGGTTGATATTTTCTTGAACTAAATTTTTTCTTAATTTTTTTTTTCTGTGAAGGGAAAACTATTTTAATTGGCATTTATCACAAGACAGAATAAGAATCATTTCAGTTCTAAAATTTTGGAAGAAACATGTCCCATCTGTTTCAATAACCCAACTGGCTAATTACATTGCCAAGAATAATTTGTCACCAACAGAAGGACCATTCTTTCAGGGAAAACTCTTATTGCTTTATCTTACATCACATACTGATGGATGAGCAATTATAGAAAACGTAATGATACTGACTTATGCTGTGGATTTATTTCATGAATTAGATTCTGAAAGACATCATAGAAACTGGCTAATAATTTACAGTCCTTTAAAAAGAGAAGATGGAATCTCTTGGCTAGTTGAAATTATATTGGCGAGGTCATATAGATTTACCATCTAGCCTGCTTTTAAGATGCAGGCATTGGAGTAGAAATGACTCCGCCCAACCAGGAGGTGATAAAATGTTCGCCATGGGTCTGCAACACCTGTGATTCTGAGATTGCCAGTGGGCAGGAGACGGGGGAGTGCAGAGCATGGACCCGATGCCTGTGTCTGATTCTCAGATGGAGCACTCAATAGCTTGGTAAGTTATGTCAGGATTTGGTTCCTGGAATTCCTTATCTGTAAAATGGGGATACTAGTAATAGTGACTCTCTCATACAGTGACTGTGAATTATATTAGCTAACACATTGTCCACCCAAAGGGATTTTAGCTATCAATATTGATGATACCATCAGTAAGATAATATTGTTCATCATCTTAATCAACCTATGCTAGTGGGATGCTATTTGTATATACTCCTTTGGCTGTTAACAGCTTCCTAGGCTTCCAGATCCCTAGAAAAAGGGAACTATCTCCTTGTGGGGCCCTCCCTTGAACTTGAACTACCAGAGTGGTTCTCAACCCGGGAAATTTTAAGAGAGAGAGAAAGCCAGCGAGTCAGCTCAGGATTCGTCAGGAAGGAAGAAACTTTGACTTAGCAGGTCTTAGTGGCCTGGTGACACTATCAGGTAAGTGTTGGTGAAAAGCAGGAGTTCAAATCACCCAGCTGCTTCCCAGAAAAGAGACGAGAGAGCTGCCCCAGTAAAGATTCATAGCCTCGGAAACCCTGCTACAGGGCCGCTGTGAGCGGGAATCATGTGGACAGCAGTGGGTTTTGCTCGCTTGTTTTTAATCAGGGTCCTAGCTGGTGCTGTGAGTCAGACACAGTTCACTGCCACTCACTCCAAGTTTGGTAGTTCACACCCGCCAGCCGTTCCTCCAGAGAAACACGAGGCTTTCTGCTCCTGTAAAGGCTTGTCATCTTAGAAATCCCATACAGCAACTCCACTCTGTCCTCCAGGGCCACGATAAATAAGAATCCACTTGACAGTGGGTCTTTACAGTGGTTGTGGGTGGTGACTTATTTAGAACTCATGGAGCCCTGGTGGCATGATCCTCTTGACCACTAACCGAAGGTTAGTGGTGAGAAAGACCTGCTGTTCTGCTCCTGGACCG
>NW_022103968.1:14486592-14489523 GCF_000313985.2 Echinops telfairi
GCAGGTGCAGTTCTACCCTGTCCTATAAGGTTGCTTTGAGTTGGAATCAGCTCAATGGCAGTGAGTTTGGTTTGGGAGAAAAGATGAGGAGGGAAGGAGGATATAGAATGAAACATAGGCAATTACTTAATATTACCCTTCTAGCCATAATCCCTTATGCAATGTATTATAAATTCTAGCCTTTCTACCTGTGGTTATAATCCCATGTAGGAGAGAGCTCTCTGCTATGCTAATGGACAGGATTAAGTTGGAAAGCAGTTGGAGTCTCTACCTTACCTGAGGGTATAAATCAGGTCACCACCATCTAGTCAGTCCATGGAAAGACTAAACCACACCTCCATCATCACTAAGCCATTCCTCTGTGTAAGAGCCACCTCGGAAACAAGCGCAGAGCAGTCCCAGGACCATTGGGAGAAGAGCCCCCAGGGCCGCCCATCTGAGCCCTCTGTCTGAAGTGGTAGCACATGAGACTGTAGGTACCAGAGGCTACAGCACTGAGACCAGGAAAGCAAAGGAGCCAGGTCGAGATTAGAGGCCGAGGCAAGGAGGAAAGACCAGAGGAGCAGGGCTGAGACTAAGAAACTATGAGGCAGGCCAGGGGCTTCCTAGAGTCTGGAAGGAGAGGCCAGGAGACCTTGTGGCAGAGAGGTTGCGAATTGGGAAGAGCCTTGGCTACTTGTCGAAGAGAGGTGTTGCTGGGAACCAATGGCTAGACCTGACTGTTTCCTGATCCTGACTCATGGCTGCCTGTTAACTTCCCTGATAAACTCCCTTAATTGTGAATATTTTCTGTGAGTTCTGTATGGCCATGAATCGCCAATCCCAGCAGAGAAAAAGAGTGGCGTGGGAGGAATGGTTGGTGGCAGAATAGGTAAAGAAAGATGGAGGGTGGAGTTCTGCCCAACTTCTGTCTCCTAGCAAGAGGGAAGCCAGAGGAGGTTGGAGAGCAGCCCTCAGGGTATTTTGCGCAGTAGGCACGGTTCGAAGAATCAGAGAAATGGACCGGACAGAAACCGCAGGAAAAATTTTTGCATTTCTGACCACTTAATAAGAGCCTGGCATTCGGAGTGACCTTGGCTCGCTTTCATTTCTCCCTTCGCCCCAGATGTTAATCCTGGAAAATTTTCAAATGTAGGAAAAAGCACGAAATGGAAGGTTAAAATGCCTCAAAACCCCAACACCATTTACTTTCTTCTGTTTTTAGTGGGTAAGATGAAGAGTAAACATTTTCTCCATCTTCCTGAAATGATTTCATTTATATTGTAATGTATGTGTATAAATATACACCTTTGGCTGTACCAATGGACTGTAACATAACAACCATTGTGAGGGTGCTGCAGGACGGGGGATGCTTTGCTCTGTTGGACCCAGGGTCACTCTGAGTCTAACAGACTGAAGAGCATCGGTACCTAGCAAGAAAAACAACACACGTCGATAAGGCTTAGCATTATCTTGCACTTCAGTTACTATGCTAGACAGGGTTCTCTAGAGAAACAAAACCAGAACACTAATAATTTTATATATATTTATGTAAATAGATATATAACATAAGAAATAAACAGTTAATTAAATTATAGAGCAGTACAAATGACTCAGTACAACTCACTCACGTGAGACAGTTGTGAGACACTGGCAGTCCTTCAAGTCTTGAGAGCCACTGGGTAGTCCTTTGTAGAGAGATTCAGGCTATCCCGGCACAGACAGCCAACAGCAAGACAGGTCACCAACAGTCAGCCAGATGACAGGATCTGACTGTCCCCAGCTCAAGAGATGTAAATTCCAATAGTGTGGTGAAGCAGGTCTTGAAGGAACCTCAAATTACAGCGACACAGTCCACAGGTTAGGTGTCCCACAGGTAGTGTAGCTTGCAAATTGAGGCTCAGAACAAGCAAGGCAGCCACACACTGGTCGGATAATCAAAGAGCAAGGGACAAGAGAGGCGAGGCTTGCCGAGCCATTTATCTCTCCGTCCTTCAATTAATCCCACATGTGTTCATTGGCTATGTTGGCACAATAAACATGAACTATCTCAGTTACTACGCCAAGTTCTTTAGTGACATTATTCCATGTACGTATCCCCCTGTAGCTATTAGTATCAGTCTTCTGTTTCAGAGGTGAGAAAACACAAGGTGGTTTGCTCATGCGCATCTCTTGATCATTCATTCACTGAGGAAATACTGAGTCCTTACTCGCCCTCACAGTGGCACTGTAGTTAAGTGTTCAGCTACCAACTGAAAAAGCAGTGGTTTGAGCTTACCAGTCTCTCTGCAGCAACAAGATGTGACCGTCTACGCCCATAGCAGCCTTGAAAGCCCAATGGGGTAGTGCTAGTCTTCCTACAGGGATGCTCTGAGTCAGAATCAACCTGATGCTAATAGCGTTTGGGGAACTATGTTCTAGGCACTGTTTAGACATGGGTAATAGGCTACTGTGAGCAAGCCAGACATATCATAATCTTCTCTCCTGCTGTCGCTTTGGTGGGAGCCGCCACCACCTCTCACCTGGATTGCTGTAAGAGCTTCCTTCGGGAAGCTCTTTCTTTCTTTCCCTAAGTGGGGGACAGAAACAGCCGCTGTTGAGATGCTGCCAGCTCATGATAGCCCTGTGTGTTTCAAAGCAGCCTCTCCGGGTGCTAAGCTTTCAGTTAACCATTTGCACCACCCAGGGCCTCCTGCTGTTCCTACCATCTATTGTAAACACATTCATTCTCTCACCCTGGACCCTCAAATGTCTTCAACGGTTCTGTTTATCTCTAAGAGGAAAAACTGAAGTCTTTACGGTAGTTGATAATACTCTACACGATTGGTGCCCCTCACCCCCATTATGGTGGTCTTCAAGACCCTACATCAGTGGTTCTCAGCCTTCCTAATGCCGCAACCCTTTCATACACTTCCTCATGTGGTAGTGACCTCCCAACCATAAACTTATTTT
>NW_022103968.1:14490365-14501722 GCF_000313985.2 Echinops telfairi
GTGTCTATTTTCCTACTTTAGAATGTAAACTTTTTTTGTCCTATTTCAATCGCTGCTGTTCTATTCTTTGTAGCAGTTATATAGACTTCACAAGGGTAGCGTTGACTTTGTTGTTCTAACAGAAGACTAGCTCATCAATACTCTTCTACAAACATTAATACGCTTAATCTTCACCGTGACCCTTTGAAGCAGGTATTACTCTTACGCCCAGTCTTAAACATCAGGAGCTTAGGCGACGTGGTGAATTCTGTGGTGGGCTGCTAGCCGCAAGGTCAGCCAGTCAAACCCACCAGCTGCTCCATTGGAGGAAGATGAGCCTTTCTACTCCTGCAGAAGAGACCCCCGGTCTCAGAAACCCACCGGAGCAGGTCTGCCCAGTCCTCTAGGACTTCCGTGAGCCAGAATGGATGCGTTGGCAGTGAGTTGCATATCTTATTTTGAATCTTAAACATTAGGAATCTGATGTCTAAAGCACAGAAATGTCTCTGTCACACCAGTCAGAAGTGGGGACAGGATTTGAACCCAGGCAGAAACAGCTCCAAAGAGGGCAGTGGTGGGTCACTGGTAGAATTCTGGTTTTCCTTAAAAAACACCAGGGTTCGCTTCCTGCCAGTGGATCTCAGGCACAGCCACTACCTATGCAAACCTGTGGCTTTGACATTGAGTAGGTTCCCCCAGAGCTTCCAGATGAAGACAGATGAAGAAGAAAGGGCTGGCGATCTACTACCAAAAATTGGTCAATGAAAAGCCAAGGGGTCACAAGAGACAATCATCTGACGTGGTCCTGGGAGGTGAGCTCCCTTGGTTAGAAGGCGATCCACAATTGCAGTGACAAAGCGTCCACTGTGCCAATGACCCTGAAGATGTTGAGACACCCGGGACGTTTTGTTATGTTGCACACACACTCACCAGGAGAGAGCCTATTCAATGGTAGCTAACAACAATAGCCTGGCTTCCCAGTGATAGTTGTTCGCCACCTCCCCCTGCTCCCTCTTCCCCCCAAGTCACGCCCTCTATGGATGGCCAGTTCAATGCAGGACTTTGTGACATGGATCATATGCTCAGAACCCAAAATGTGAATTTGGAAGTTCACCCTCGTATGGCGAAAGGTTAATTAAGGCAGCAAACTAAAAGAACGGTAGTAAGCTCCCTGCGGTTTCTCTGAAGAGCACACTGCATAACACAGAGGCTTTCCCCATACGTTCAGATAAAGTTTCAGTGTCTAAGGTAGTTTTCCTCTTTCATCAACTCCCCATGTTCTCCAAGCAAGAGAAACTTCTGCAGGAACTGGATGTTTATGCCTTGTGCCCAATGGGAATCTCCTTTCTCGTTTCCTGTCACACTTTCCTATTCTCTCAGCCTTCCTGTTTTGCAACAAGTTCATCATCTACCAAGAGTCTACAGAGCCTTTCCTCGTGGCTCAACCTCGTGGCTTTACCATCATCTACCAAGAGCCTCTCCTCATGGTCATGAGCCAGTTCATTGCCTTCGGGTTGATAGCCACTCCTGGCAACTTCATGTGCGACATAGTGGAATTGTACTCCACAGAGGTTTTGGGGAGGAGGGGGATTGGGTGATATTTTACAGAGCACATTGTTTCCTACTCAAAAATCCATGCACGTTGTGCTTCATGATATTAATTGCAAGCCTCTGAATGTAAAGCTCCACTGGGCTTTCAATGGTGGGATTGTGGGAAGGAGATCACCATGACCTTCATGGGAGGCACCTGGGGAGAAGGTGACCTCAGAGCTCGTGAGTCAGCAATGAAATAGGTTCACCATCTGCATCCTCCAGGGGCTTCTGGTAACAGGGACACCTGAAATCACATAGGACCCTGGATCTTGTAGGCCTTACTAATACCCCTCAAGAAGAAGGAAGGCACATCCTGGCTGTCTAAATCAAGCAATGTACAGCATGGTAGAACCATCCAGCAGGGTATTGGGACCATGATCATGGTCAACTGAAGTGGGGAGGCTTAGATGATAGCACTTAACCCCAGACACAGGAGAGACCACAAACTGTAAAAATACCACCAGAGCACAAGAGACACTGTGTCTGAGTCAAAGGAATGTGCTAGATAGAATATCTGAAGCCACACTTCTGCTCTCCCATGGCCAACCATGACCCACAGGGCATCCGGAGTAGGGGACCAGAGGCTGTCAAAAGGGTTGGGCTAGAGAAGGCCTTGTATGCCAAGATATTGACACAGAGACAAAATAGAGGTGTGGACTCCAGTAGTGATGTCTGCAGCGATACCCCAGAAGGCTATTAGGGATCAGGCACTGCTCAGGAAGTATGTGTTAGACCAGGTCAACTAGAGAAACAAATTCATTGACACTCATGTATGTGTAAGAGAGAGCTTTATCAAATAGCAATTGTATGTGGAGAATTCTTCTTCAGATTCATGCAGCACATGCAATGATGCCGAATGCAGGAAGATCACAGGCGTGTGGGTGAAAAGTCTTGTGGATCTAATGGTGGTGGAAGCATCTCAGACAAGCATCTGCAGGTCTCCATCTGGCTTGTCAACATGAAAACCAAAGAGAGAGAGAGAGGAAGTTCCTAGAATCCTCATGAGAAGGCCAGGCCCACCAGGAGGCATCATCAGACTGTGTCCTGATTGACAGGCTAGACTCCACCCCTTCACTCTTAATGCCCTCAAGTTGACATGAAATTGTGTAACTACCACAAAGTTTCAGCCCAGAGAGTCGCCTCTCATTCGTTGCCATTTACACTAAAGACCTACAAGGATCCAGAGCACATCACATATACTCAGCGATCCTCTCTTCTCCATGATACCCACCCCAAGCACTGGAAGATCATGCCAGCCTCGCCCTCCGTACTGGAGATGCCATAAAGGAGCAGGGCAGGGGGAGGAGAAAGATTAAACATTTGCTCACAGGAGACCGAGTATTCTAAACAGAATATTTAAGTTACATCAAAAGACTGAATACATCAGCTTAAATGTATTTCCCCTGCAGAAAAGACCAGATCACTGGTTAAGCATGTGCAGCTGACTGTAATGGCTGCCCAGCACATAGAAGACTGTATGCTCTTGAGCAGGTGTATTTTTGGAGAGAGGAAACCTGTCATTTTTGCCCAACTGCTCAAGTTGCACCTGAGCACCCAAAGGTAAGAATCATTGTGCTGTAGGAATTCTTTATGGAGCGCAAGTTTGAGAAGCAGAGAGCAGATATTCCTGAGGGGATTGGCTCGGCAGCCGGAAAGGGCCCAGTGTCACCGTATAGGACAATGGTTCTCAACCCGTGGGTCGCGACCCCTTTGGGGGCCAAACGACCCTTTCACAGGGGTTGCCCGATTCATAACAGTAGCAAAATGACAGTGATGAAGTAGCAAAAAAAATCATTTTATGGTTGTGGGGGTCACCATCACATGAGGAACTGTAGGAAAGGGTCACGGCATGAGGAAGGTTGAGAACCACTGGCAGAGGAGGAAAAGGACATTTGGCTGAACTTCAATTGGTCAAAGATTCTTTTTTGTGCATCAGTGTATGCACATAACAGTCAGGGGAAAGAAGGACCCAAAAAATACAAGATGGATTTCAAGTCCCAAGGGCACCACATGTGTAAGCAACAAATGTTGGACAAGTCACTTAACCTCTCTAAGCCCGACGTTCTCCCTCTGTGAAACTGGAATATCATTCCTCCTCTAGCCAATTGCAGGGGAGAGAGGAGTGAAAAGAATCTAAGTCTTGTTTAAACTGTAAAGGCATTGGGTCTCTCTCCATGTGCATCCAGCCTTTGCCAAGTAGGAAATGACAATGGCCGGAGTCTGCACATCGTCAGCACCATCCCAGACACAGTCTCCACCGGACCAAATCAGAAAGCCAACGAGAGACTGTATTCCCATCGGTTTCACCCCATTCTTTTACTTTTAGCCCTTAGTCTACAGACGCAGCTCTGACAACTTGGGACTGTCTTTGCTCAACCCCCACCCCAACAAGCTCCCCAGAGAAAACTGGCTATTGCCACAGTTTGTGTGAACTATTTCGTTCACCATGTTCTTGCCTAGGCAGTTCGAGCAAGTCACGGTCCCTTTTGCCTGTGGGGGACTAGGAAGCCTGCAGTTCGCTAAACAAGTGCTCCATGCTTTCTATCCCGAGCTATTAAAGTATGTCTGACATTTTCTTTCCCAGGTATATGATTATGAGTTAAATCAAGCCAGCCCACTTTGCTAATCTCCCTCCTAATAGTGTGGCTTTTAAGAAAAGGGTGCGTGTGCAGCAGGCACAGAGAGAAGAAAAGGCTCTGAAACTATAAGAGAGAGGCATAGCGTGTGAGCCGAGGGCAAGACTGGACTAAAGTAGGAAGAAGAATATGTTAAAGTGAGACATAGAATGAGCTGGTTGCTCCCCACTCTCCCAGAAAGCGAGCCTCTCCATGGGAACCCCTCACCGAGAGAATGGGAAAATGTTGACAGGAGGGATACGGAATTTCATCTGCCTCAAAGGAAATTTTCTGGTCCATCTAGGCTCTGAATGTTGGGTTTTCTAGAACCACAAACTATGGAAGAGGTGACGATCTTTTTGTTTGTATATCTAGATCTTAATTTGGACCCATCTTGTGAACCTTGGCGCTACCAAGCCTAGTTCAGCACTCCACTGTACAAAGAAGTGATTGCTCCAGGGTGGGACACAGAAAATCAGGCCTTCACCAATCAAAGTTCCGCCCTGGGATTTGTAGTTGGAGGAGACGATGCCTTGCATGTTGGGCCACCAAACTGGAAAGATGAGACTCACATAACATGGGTGGTTATCATCGCCACCCTTGAGGGGAAGTCTGTTTGCAGCCAAGAGAATAAAGCCATGCAAGATTCAAGAGACTGCCAGTGAGGAGACAGACCCTGCTTCTTTGACTCAGCACACATTGAGAAAATGCAACCCATGGTTTACGATAGTGGTGGACTAGAAGGGGCTGGTGATTGGGAAGAGGACACGGAACTGGGTAAGGTTCTGTTCTCTTGTACATAAGGTCACCTTACATTGTAGTTGATCCAACAGTCATTAACAACAATAATTACAGCAGCAGAGTCTAGGCCTGTCGGAACTGGCTTTCTGTCGCTTGCAAACCAATGAATCTCACAGACTGCCCCATTCCCCGCTGCCTCCACACTGCCCATGAGTACCCAGCCTCCCCATTTCCAGGATCAGATCTGTGTTAAGTCACCTTCCACCTTCCTGATCTTGGTGAGTCTTCCTTTTAAGCAGCAGCATGGAGAAAGCTGGTCAATGAATCCCCTTGAGAGCTATGACCGATCCAGATTTCATGGAGGGGTTTTCCCCCTCCCCCTGGAGAGTACGCATCTATATTCTCCTACACCAACTACAACCAAACTGCCAACCCCACTGCCACCAAGTCGTAGTAACCCTATGGGACAGGGGAGATCAGCCCCGGAGGGTTTCCGAGACTATCAGTCTTTACGGGAGCAGACAGCCACATCTTTCTCCCCCAGAGCAGCGGGTGGGTGTGAACTGCCAACCTTGCTTAAGCCGCTACACCACTTACAACCACAAATAATTAATAACGCTATCAGCAATAATAATTACACTAGCTACTATTTAGTGAGTGGCAGGTACTAAGCTACGCACTTACGTGCATGAACCCCTTTAACCCTTACACAGCCATCCTCCAGTGCTCATATGTTACATTAGGTAAGGACTGGGGTGCAACAAGGGCTGGGCGTGCGGGCTGCAGAAGGGGTGACTCTCCACCCAGAGAAACAATCCCCAGTGGTACAATTTTAGGGACTGCGGCTAGGAGTGTAGGCCCCTGAGTAACGCAAGTGTTTCATGCTTGGGTGCTTTCTGAAAGGTTCAGATCCACCAACTGGTCCCAAGGAAGAAAGGCCTGGCAAACCGCTTCTGTAACGACGGCAGCCTGGAGAAGTTGGTGAAGCTCAGGTCTACCTGGAACACACAGACTCACCATGCACTGGAATTGCCTGGATGGCACGGGTTTCTTCTGTGGTTTGGTTTTGCCGGATGCGTCGGCATCGACTCGGTGGCAGTGAGTTTGGTTGTTGGAAGATGAGTTGCCTAGCCACCTGGAAGCCTGGGTCGTGACTCACACTATCTCCCCATGCATAACAGGTCAGGGGCACAGGGATTGTGGTTTGGCAGAGAGGGCCACATAGTTGGCTTTTTGGCTGGGGGTTGATGCCTAGGAAAGGCCATAGTTCATCATTTGCCGGGCAGAAAGGACGGTCGTGTACTAGGTGCTCAACACCAGCAAGGGGCAGGCTGGAAACTGGGGACCCCTGGCTAAGCGCTCCTGGGGCAAGAGGACCACGTGAATATGGTCCGTGGAGGGAGCACATGGCTGAAGCACTCCCCAGGGAAAATGGATGGGGGGCATTGGGAATATGACTCAGAAAGGTAAACCAGGACTTCCTAGGCAAGCTCCTTGCCAGTCTGAGACTTGCCAAGCTTAGAAGCAGGACAAATCCCACCCCAAAATCGTTTCTCCCTTTTTCTTCAATCTTTCCTTTCCTAAATGTTTAGCAAGCCCCTATTTCGTGTTAAGACAAAATCTCTCTCCTTGGAGGGGTTTTAATTCACAGAAAACAACCTGTAAGTAAGCCGGCAGGAATAAGAGGCTGTGGGCTAGGTGGTGCTGTCCTAAAACAAGAATAGGTTTGGGAGCCAGATACATTTCAGGCAGAATCGGGGCAGCTGACTTCACTGTTGGTGCCTGCAGTCCCTCGTCTGTAACTAAGGATAATGATCAGCCTTACTTAGTTGAGTTGTTGGGAGGGTTCAGAGAGCCACAGGGTCCATGTAAAACATTTGGCGTGCTCGGGATATGGCAAGGATAAAGGAGCCCATGAACATTTCTGTGACGTCCTTCTTGGCAAGGTTTGTTCAGAGTAAGAAAGCGGAGAAGTCACCCCTCTTGCATTCCTGATTCCATTCAACAAGCATGACCAACAGCCTACCAAGAATATTCTGGTAGGCAATGTAGGGAAAATCACAGACTATGAGATTCTGTCACTATTCTCATGCAGTTTATACACTAGCAAAGGAATGCAATCGATGCACAGGAAACTGTTGTTAAATGCTTCAAATCTTAGATGTGACGCAAGCAGTAGGGTGTTCAGAAAAGGTCTCAGGGAAGAGGCAGGCAAAGGGACTGGGGATAACCTTTACAATGAGATGTGAACAGGTGGTAGAAATAGCATAAAAAATGACTGTTCTAGGGGTGAGGCAGCCCAGCCTCACTAAGGGTTTGCTTTCTGCTGGAAATCAGTGGCTGCAAAGGTTGGAACGGCCTACTGAGTCTAACTAGAGTGTGAACTGAACCCTGAATTCAGCAGGTAGCCATAAAGGCTTGGCCACGAAGGGGCTTCAAAAAGGTTTTCCAGGCAGTTGTGGAGCCCCCTTGTATTGGAGAAAGCACATTGCAAGAGCTGCTTGAGGAATATTAATGGCTGCGTGGCATTGAGGTAGTTAATTGTGCCAACCTGGTCGATAAACACATGTGGGGTTAATTGAAGGGCAGAGGGATAAATGGGTCAGTGAGCCTCGCCTTTCTAGTTCTTGGGTCTCTTGCTTTGTGATGGTCGGACCAGGGCTCAGCTGCCTTAGCCAGTTCCCTGCTTCAGCTGGCAAGGCTCACTTTCTGCAAGACAGCCCCAAGGAGAAGCCGCATGGACCTACCCCGAAGCAGCCCTGGGAGCTGGAGCACCCATGTGGAGACCCCTGCCAGCGCTGAGATGCTATTCGGCTTTCCTCCTGCAGTCAGCATCATAGTGTGTGTTTTGTGAGATGGAGGAGGACTTTGTGGATTGGTGTCAGACAGACATATGGGTTAATGTTGGACTTGTGGGCTTGGGCAGCACTGGGTTGGGATGTTTTCTTGGTATGCACTTAACCTTTATATAAATCTCTCTGTTATACATGAGTTTCTGTAGATTTGTTTCTCTAAAGTACCCAGACTAATACAGGCATGCAGGGTGGATGGTTAGGGACCGACTTCCAAGAGGTTGGAAATGGGGATCCCAGTTTGGTCACTGCAGTAGCTCATTCACAGGGCAACAGAGGCAGGGACGAGGATGGTGACGATAACAGACAACTTTTTATCGGTTAGGACTCTTGGTCTCCAAAGCAAAAGATAGCTTACAAAAAACAAGATCGGTTGAGGTGGAGTGGGGTGGGGGGTTGACAAAAGAGGATCTTGCTGCTCCCACTCAGGAATGTATGCAAAACACCTGGAGAGTGGGGGTGTGGAGGCAGGGGGAGCAGTGGCAGGGAGGAGAGGTGCCCCGCCTGCTTCTCGCCCTGTGTGACTTGCTTCTCCCTTTACAGGCAGGCTGCCGCTGCCTCTCTTTTCACATGGAAGAAGATTGCGTCCCTGAGGTCCTTCTGAGTTCAGTGTCGCTGTGCCAGCCACGGGCAGATACTAAAGGACTGCTTCTGAATCTTCTTTGAAATGAGGTCGGCGAGAGAGGGAGGCAAGGAGACATCTGAATGGTCCGGCTTGGGTCAATGACCCTTCCCTGTGGCAAACACGGAAAGAGTCGTGTGACACAAATCTGGCTACCAGGACTCAAGAGAGGCCATTGGCCATTGTGAATGGGGCAGATGTTTTATGCGATGTCTACTGTGCCCTTCAGAAGAAGAACGAAATGTCTTGGTAACTGATGGTTGGAATGAGGGTGGGACGGAGCGCCTGGCAGAGCGAGAAGGAGGGATGGGTAGACTTGCTCCCTTTCAGGAGCTCACAACCAAAGTGGGAAGAGAAGTTACAGAAGAAACATGCCACCTAGGGTTGACTGCAAAGAACTTGCCCCCTTTCCAAAGTCAGGGATTCTCGCTGTCCCCTCCTGGGAAGAGGCTGCCCGCATCTCAGAGGGGCAAGAAGATATGACTGGATGAGGAGGGGCTGCTACAATATAACATCGCCATGCTCTCAGGAGAGACCAGATAGAGCTCCTTTATTGGGCAGGGCCATCGCAAAAGGAAAGCGGACATGCCGCAGACCACAGTCAAAAGGCGAGAGTCCTTTGTCCTACGTGTGGGAACTGCCCCCAAGCCAGGCCTACTGGATGGATTTTGGCCATGGCACACTTTGCTCCTACGGTCAAGAAAATGAAAAGCCAAAATGAGAAGTCGTTCAGAGAGAGAACCCTAAATTAAGAATAAAATCGGAATTAAATCAGCCTCTGAGATCCTGCAAACCTCCCCAAAATCTCTCTACACACTGTTATCTGCACATCACTGACTCCAGCTGCACCCAAAAGGCCATCCACATAATTAGATACAGTCTGTAAAAGGATAAAATTGATAGTCACAGAGCTGCCAGAGACTTCCTGTCTTCAAAAATATTTAAGCCCAAGCCTCCTTAAGTCTAATTTGACCTTAAAAATTTCAAGAGACCAGTTGGATTCCCTGAGATTACCAATTGATTCTGTTATAGCTGAGAACCGAGTCGTTCAGTGAATTGTATTTCAACTCATTTCTCTAGACATCGGTTACCAGAAACCCTTTTAATGAAAGCTTTGCGAACTGTCTGTCCATTATGCTGCTAAAGAGCCTGAGTCAGCAAACTCATTCAGATCTAGAAATTTAGCTGGCTCTCATCCAATCTTTAATCAAAAGCGAATGCACTCTCCCAGCCTAAGACGTTTCTATTCTAGCGAGCAGGCTGGAGAAAGCATTCTAGGCGAGCAGCTGCTTCCACATGGAAACTGAGGACGGACACATGTATGTCCTTTTCAAAGTCTTCACTGTCATGGAGCATTAATGAGCCCGGGTCGGGTCAGCCTGGCTGACCACAAATCCTTTTTCTCCTGGACAGAAAATGGAGATGGGTACTTCCCGTCTGTACGCTTCCCGGAGTCTAGAGAGAGAATCAACAAGGAAATGACCTTGAATAAAGGCAGGAAGGATACCAGTGCTTCAGGGAACCCGCGTCCCTTCCCGTGAAGAGCTTGGCGACGGGGTTCAGTAGGTCTTGGGGAGCAAGGAGGGAGCATGAGGTGGAACGAATGACAGGAGAGGACGCTCAGCATTTTTGGAGCTGGGACTGTGCGCCTAAAGACTTGGGGGCGGTCACTGCTCATCAAAACCCCGAGGACATCCATGATGCACTGGGTGAATTCTCCGCTTCCAATCCGGCCAATGCAACTCCTGTCCAGCCACCTACCTGCAATGCCGTCTTGGGTGCTATGATGACCCGGAACAGGTTTGAGTGGGGTTCCCGGAGCAGGACAACCTGGCAATCTATTGCCAAAAGTCGGTCTGTAAAAACTGACTTCCATGGATCAAAGTGATTACTAGGATTCCGTCGTCACCCACGATGGGGAGCATTTTGTTTGGTGGTGCACAGGGTCAGCAAGCGTGCTGGGCCAACTTGGGCAGCAATAACAAAGAGAACTGAGTGGGGTCTCCTCCTGAAGGGGAGGGCAGGTGCCTCATAGAGGAATTCCCCTTAGATCCCTGAAAGCCAAAACCTCAATCCTGAGTGGTTTTAAGGACAAGACCGGGCACTGGTCATGATACCATGAAAGTTTTTGGCCAAAGCTCCCTGCTGTATACACAGACACAAAAAGTCCAAAAAAGGTTAACCCTACCCAGGTGAGTCAAGATTATTTTCACCAGAAGGAAAACAAGAGAGAGTGCTCAAAACCAAACCTTTTAAATGAGATCTCAATAGCCTGATTAAAGAACTACGTTGTATGCCACTTCACACTGGGGTTTTGGGATTTTGGGGTTTTATTTAATTTATTTTTTGGTCTTATTTTTACACTGGGGACAATCTGTCCATTTGCTGGCATGGCTTGTATTTATGTGTTCTTTGCCTAAAAGAGCCCTGGTAGTGTTGTGGTTAAGTGTGCGGCTGCTAACAGAAAGGTGACTGTTGGAAACCACCAAGCCACAGCACAGGAAAAAGGTGTGGCAGTCCCTTTCCAGAAAGATTCCAAACCAACTGAACTTACTGCCACCGAGTCGATTCCAGCTCATGGTGGCCTCATAAGAGAGGGTAGAACAGCCTCGGTGGGTTTCCAAGACTGTAACTGTTTTTAGGAGTAGAAAGCCCCATCTTTCTCCTGCGGAGCTGCTGGTGGGTTCGAACTTCAGATGTCAAGGTTAGCAGCCCATTGCATAACCACGACGAGAGCCTTGGAGTCTCATGGGGCAGTTCTGCTCTGGCCTTTGCGTTCTCTTTGAGTCCGGATCCACTTGACAGCAGAGGAGGATCTGTTGTGGTTTCTCGCCTAATGACTTCCCCATTGCAAGCCAGCACAGACCTTGATGACTGTGTCTGTTCCAGCCAGCGCAGTGCATTCTTCGCAGATGAGAGCTAATAGAGAAAAGATCTCTGTATTGTATGACTCAA
>NW_022103968.1:14501867-14518774 GCF_000313985.2 Echinops telfairi
AAAGCTGGCCACACAAAGGGATTGGTCCCAGCTGTAAGGTTGCTTGGCCCGAGACCCACTGTGGAAGAGACAGACTGAAATAAAACCCCATTATGGTCGAGTCAATTCCAACTTATGACAACTCTATAGGATGTAGTCTAACAGCTTAACAGGGTTTTCAGGGCTACAATCTTTAGAGGGGCAGGTCACTAGGTCTTTCTCCCATTGAGCTTGTGATGAATAGCCCAGCGCTTAACCACTGAGCCATCGAGGCTCCTTAAAGCAGGTTTCCCCACCTGTGGCTGTCGAGTGGACTCAGACTCCTAGTGCCCCTAGAGGACAGAGGAGAACAATCCCCTTGGGTTTCCCAGCCTCCTGTCTTCACCAAAGCAGCCTGCCACACCTTTCTCCCAGGGAGAAGCTGCTGGATTCAAACCACTAACCACTGGTTCGTGGCCTCGCATCCAGCCACTGCACCACCTGAGCAGAGATGGTAGCATTCATTTCAGTAGAGTGCCCTGAATTGGGGAGGTGTGTGATACAGCTCTTCTGGACACCCCATTTCCGGAGGCCTCTCTCTAGTCCAGAGGGAACCCCATAAGCCCTGATTTCAATCGTACGGCACGTGGGTTTCAAGATATGGACAAAAATCTCACACGGTGTCAGATCGAATCAGTCTCTTGAAGGCAAACTCAGATGTTCTTTTTCTAGCAGGGCCAAGGCAGGAAAGAGGCGACGGTCTCGGGGGGCGATCATGAATTCCGCCGAGAGTCATCTAAAGACATGGCCCTCTCCAAACCGGCACGAAAGCTAAGCTGAACTGTCCTTGCAACCAAGACAGAGTGGCAGGGTCAGGACAGGAAGGGAGGGAGCCATGAGTGGAGGTGACTGGGCAAGGAGAGGATGCCTAGCTTGGGAGCGACCCTGTAGATGACTTTAGCAGGGCACCCAGAGCCTCGGGCAGCGGCAGTGAGAGTGAAAGGCTGACACCAAGTTCAAGACACCAGAATAGCTCTCCATCTATTCAGTCTAGTGCCTGTGTTCTTTCCCCCATGTGCTACTTTGTAGGAAGCATTTTCAAAGCTCAGGGAGACATTAAAGGAAACTAATGTTAGCCTGAGGTGGCCCTGATCTTGATCCACTTTGTCCCACCTCCATGTCTATATATAGCCCTTCCTTTGGGAAGCCTTTACTGTCACTACCCTAGTAAGGAGAGGCAAGCAGCTCACCCTGGATTGACACTGGCCTCCATGGTCCCTTGTTCCGAAAGCCCCTCCATTCTGACTTCTTTAGGCAAAGGTTACATGAAGTGATACGTTTCCGTTTGGGCACAGGTTCATTTGAACTGAGTTTCTGTCGCTTCCAGAAAGTTCGGAATAAGACTGGTAATCTATCTAGCTTTTGGTCTTTCTCTTTTTCGCTCATACAAAGAAAGGTGGGCTTATAATAAGCCCACCTCCGAACCTGGAGTTTTCATGCGAGTCAGACCAGACTTGATGGCAGTAAGTTTGCACTCGATGATTAAATAATGATTCTTTCCCCTACATCTGGACCCGTTAGGAGAGGGACTTGGTCTTTTATAACAATTCCAGGGTTGGGGAAAGAGGAGACTAGCAAACAGCACTGTTGCTGCGTGCTGTCGAGCTGATCCCCAGACCCCCCGGACAACAGAACAAACCACGGCCAGGCCCTGTACCAGCCTCACGATGGTTCTCATGTGTGAGCCCTTGGCTGCCCACTGCTGTGTCAAGGGACTTCTTCATTTTGGCTGCCCCTCTACTTTATCAAGCATAAGGTCCTGTTCCAGGGACTGGTCTCTGCTGATAGCATGTCCAAAGGGCGTCAGACAAAGTCTCGCCACACTTGCTTCAAAGGAGCAATCCCCACAAACTCTGCAATGTGACACGGGGCCATCAGAAAGGCCAGGGCCCGAGCCCAGGGTAGGACTGACCCCTCACCTCGCTGCATCCTCTTCTAGTAATTATGGCAACAGAGCCTGCTTGCAGGTAACGCTAAGTGCTTCCTCCGTTCCTCCCTTGGAGATGTTTGATGTGATTGGGAAGTGCCTAGGGATAAGGAGGAGAAAATGGAGCCATCAATCAATAAATGTCTGCCGCATACCTCCTCTGTGAAAGGCCAGGCTTGATGCTGCATCATATCCACGGAGGATTAGGTCCTGGTCCAACACCGGGGAGAAGATCACATTCTATTTGGGGGACGACATGCGCACACCAGCAGACACTTACCCTTTAGAAGGAAGCAAACACTAAAGATGAGTGGATGGGTCAGACAGGAAATACTGCCTGAGATCAGAAGAAACATGGATCGTTGCAAGCTGGTGTTTTCTTGCAAGGACACTGGCCAATGAAAGCCCAAATCAGAATGCATTGAAAGGGCAGCTCTCCCTGGACAGGGCTGAAGATAGAGTTGACTAACAGATCTCCAGTATCCCTGGACCCAGAACCTCTCGAGGGCTTCCAGCAAAGAAGATGGGCCTGGACTAGTGGGGAGGCAGTGAACCTGAAAGAGGGCAGAAGGAGAAAGCTATGTAAAAGCTCTCCTTTCCTTTACACCCAAAAGAATACTACAAGGAGGCTTTCAAATGTCCATAGGAAATGTAATTAAAAGATCATGGAATTTTTCCATGAGATTTTTCAAAACAACTCCTGTTACTCATTGTTCTCGGGAACTGGAAAGACATGGTCGATCAACAATCTGGGGCTCTAAGAGACAGGACCTGAGCCTTGGTGGCAAGGTCGCAGTCAACAAGGCCCTGCAAGGTCAGTGCTCAAACCCACCAGCTGACCCAAGGGAGAAAGATGAGCTTGTCAGTTCCCATGAAGATGTACAGCCTCGAAATCTTACGCTGGGGCACTCGGAGTCAGAATCAACTCGATGGCAGTGAGACAGAGGGTGTGAGTGTGTGTACGTGTGTGCACTTATGAGACTGGAAAGATTTGCACACCTTGAGGGCAACAACATTACAGCAGAATTTCAGTCACAACTAAGAAGTCTCCAAATTCAGATTAAACGCTAGCTAGGGGTTTTAACCACTGAAGAATCAAGATGGATATTCTAAAATTGACTGCACCCAAAGCCCATCTGCTCAGAGTGGGCTGACTCAGCAGTCAGTAGGCAGCCGGAGACACCTGGCCCTCTGGTTTTATTGAGCACTATTGACAGGACCAGGCAGCCATGACAGTAATCCCAAAGCCCCAATTAGCTCTTGACTCCTACTGCCCTTCCACGTGACTGCCACTGCCCAAATGAGGCTGGTCCAGCCTTCCTACAGAAGGAGCAGGCAGCCCAGCCCCAGGGAAGGGCTGCATCAGAGAGCAAGCAATGTGAGCATCCTGGCAGGATGCTGCATTTTCTAGACCAGGGAACACATTTTACTTTTTATTTTTCAAACGAACTATGTGAAGGGAGTCTTCTGGCCAAATGGTGGGGAGTTAAGGAGTGGGTGTGGAATTACAAAGTTGACAACAATCACAGATGGCTGTCTTCAGCTTCACCAAGTAGGAGGCCCGAAAGAGCTGGGGGGAAGACTCCCTGCCGTTCCTGTAGGCTATTTCCTATTACTAATAGAAACAGTGGTTGTTCCCTGGTAAGAGAGACGCCTCCTTCCCTCAAACCTCATAGTCCCATAAAGAATTCTCAGGAGGAGGAAGCTTCGAAGGAACGTGAACCCTCTCTTTCTCCACACCCCCTCACTGGCTTTGTCCAAAATGACTTGTGAACTTGGGGCCTTGGGGAGAAGGGCCGGAGCAGCTGTGGCTCTTGTGTTCAATTCTTTGGATTAGGCTGTCCTCAGCCTACCTTCTCCCCTGCCACCAGGAAGTAAAAAGTTGTACCCTCTGAGATGCACCTCTTGGTTTCTCCCTCTCTGGAGCAAAGACAAGTGAAGAAAATAAAGGACCTGTAGAAACAATCAGTCCAAAGAACTGATGGTAGTGTGTCCTCAGTCGACCTTTTCCTCTGCCACCGTGCAGTAAAAGGTTGCCTGGACCACCCCTGGTCTCTCTCCATCGGGAACAAAGAAGTGTGAAGAAAACGAAGGGCTCGTGGAAACAATTAGTGCAGAGAACTTCAGGATGATGGGAACCTGAGCCACCGTGACCCTGAGACCAGACGATCTAGCTGGTTCATGGTTACTATTATCTCTTGCTCTGAAAAGGATCACGTTAGAAAGTCCTATGGAACAAAACCCAGCATCTGAAGGGAAAACACCCCCAAACAAAAGCCAAGCCATGGCCTGCTGAGCAGATAGAGATTGGTAGAACCTCTGAAACCAAGCAATAGACAGGTCCACAGACGCATCACGACGTTACGGAGCCGGGCACTCACCAAAAGCAGCAGCCAGTTGAGAAGGAAAGGAGAGCCGCTGCTGAAGGACAAGCGTTCAGAAGGTAGGAGAGAAGGAGGAGTGGAAATGGGACGCATGGGAGGAGAGCACGATGATTACTGTCACCTGCCGGTAAAGATGCACAAAATCACACTCACCCTCCAAGCATAAAGGTATGGATCACAGAGATGTGGAAAGTAACTAAGCACCAACAAAATGCCTAGCAACCATTGTATCTCAGAGTTCCTTGGCTGCAAAGAATAGAGAGAACTGTTCTATTTGCAGTGTAAGAGGACATTGGAAAACGTGGAGAGCTCCTTGAGTCAATGGCATCAGGAAGGGCAGGGCAGTCTTTCCATGGGGACCCTGCCATTCGACTGGCCTGGCTTCAGCTTCTTCTGTCCAGCTTCAACCATACCTAAGCAGGATGACACCATGCCCAAGACCCAGCTTCTCTGGAGCTGTGTCTGACTATCCTGGCTTGGCTGTATGCTTACAGCGTGGCCAGGTGAAATGCTGAACAACAGCAAACAACAGATGCCTATTACTTAGCAGAAGGGGCAATCCAATGTTATAAATCCATTGGAGAGAATATTGCACGGTGTGGTAGTTAAATAATCTGGTGTCAATTTGGGACTTGAGAGGATTAAAAGTGAAGGGGTGGAGTCTAGCCTGTCAATTGGATCATAGCCAATGAGGCCTCTGTGTGGGCATGACTTTCTCCTGAAAATTCTGGGAAACCTGATTTTTTCCTCCCTGGAGGTGGAAGATATTTCTCTCTCTCTCTCAGCTCACTCCCTTGGAGACTCTCTACTGACAAGACACATGGCGCTATGCTGACCGACCCTGTGCCTTGGGAACTAGAGAAGCCAGGTGGAGATCCCTGCCAGCACTGAGATACTTACAATGCCATTGGATCTAAAGACGTTATACCCACTGGCCTGTGGTGTATTTGGTGTCATTGCATGTATTTCATGGGTCTGAAGAGGACTTTATAGATTGGTATTGAACATATGGGCTAATATCGGACTTAAGGGCTTGGAATTGACTGGGTTATGATCCTTCCTTAATGTTCAATTGCTCTTTATATAAAACTCTCTCTTATACACACATGAGTTTCTATGGATTTGTTTCTCTAGTCCACCTGGACTAACACACGTTACCTGTAAAAGCTGGAATCTGTATATGGTGGAAATCTGACAAGACGTCAACTCAGATATTTTCCAGCAAGACAAGTGACAGGAAAGCAGTAAGATGGGATCTTGTCAAAGGCAGAACACGGTCAATGCAGTCCAGTTCTGGCTCTCCCAGGTTCTCTGTCATACAATACCATTAGGGAGACTATCTAGGAGTCCCTGGGTGGGGCAGTTACTAATGGGAAAACGTGGGTTTAAATCCACGGAGATGATTCAGCAGAAAGGCCTGGGGATTTGCTTCCCTATGGAATGCAGTTCTCCCCTGCCACACATGACGCTATCGTGAGTCAGAATGCACTTGATGGCAACAGGTTTCGTTTTTAAGAGACTATCGAAGACATTTATAATGTGGTTTCAAACGGAGAAGGCAGGATGCTCAATGATAGGTGGGTGTATAACTGTGAAAGCATAACAAACGTATACAAAGGAATTGGAAGGAAATTTCCCCAAAGTGTTGCCAGGGCTGTGATCCTGCTGAGCTAGGTCCAGTAAAAATACTTGACTGATAGGCTAAAGCCAGAGAGGGGTGTGGGACTGAGAGTTGGTTCTGAAAGGTCCTCTCTAATTTCCATAAGATGAGGCTAGACGCCTCAGACCACATGGTTGGACCCAGAGAAGATCATGCTAAGTGAAGTTTGTCAGCTATAAAAAAACCAATACGTAATAAGACCCCCACTGTAAGGACAAATGCCAAGACAGAGATAGGCAGAGGCTCTCGGGTCATGCAGACATCCAGCCTCCCGGGAAATGGAGTAGCATGTCTGTGTAAGGCTTGGAATCCATGTATTCCCTTATTTGCACATCTGAAAGGACACTTTTCCAGGGGAGGCTTCACCCCAGTTGGGGAGTGCTTCTCAACAGGGGCTGGGGAGCAGAATGAAAGAGGACCAAATAGTCCAGGCCATATGGCAATACCCTATAGTCACCCTAAGGGTGGACGCTCCTACAGTGGTGGTCAGTACATCCTGGTGGGGATTCATGGCAAAGAGGGAGGAGGGGAGTGTGTCTGTCTCAAAGAGGCTGATCTCAGTTCTGTTGGTGAGCAGGGACATGAGGAGGGTCGCTTTCCACTGGGAACTGTTTGGCATTACTTATATGAACACCCTAGGGGAGAATCCGCCCTGTACTACACGGCTAAGCGGGCATTTTTATCTGAGTTTCTTTTCAGCTTTGTTGAACCATGTCCCATACCTGGACTTTATAGATCTTGTCTCCTCAAGGTGTACAGCCACCTCAGAAGGATCTGAGTCAGAAAACCCACTAAGTGAACTGGACTTTACCTTAATCACACCTGTTGCATTAGAGCTGTAATGCCCTAATGAGAAAAGAGAGGAAGACTACTGCCCCAAGGTCATGGATTTGGAAGTCATTGGACGTTGGTTCAAGCCTCTTGCTGTTGACGTTGCCCAATAAGAGGCAACTTAAGACTATCATATATTTACCACTTTGATATTTTCTTAGCTTTTTTAGGACATGTCTTAGTTCTACAGACATAGTCCTATCATCGTGAATGAATGTTATTGAATTTGGTGCCCTGTGTCTAACCCTCACTGTTTTAACAAGATTCAGTCACTTAAATTTTTTAATTCATATTAAGTGAACATCCCATGTAGTTTAGTCTAAAAAGCTCTCCCATATAGGTATATTAGTATTTTAAATTCTATGCCAAAGGCTAGTTTAACAATTGTATTATTAGAATTACCAAAGGCCCTATAGAAGTTATTCATATATTATGTCCCCACATGCTGAGAATGCTGCCACCAAAGGGGAAAGGGGGAGATAAAAACCTGAGATAGACGAATGGATTTGGAGCTTGCACTTAACCATAAGCTCCAACTTAAAAAAAACAAAACCGTTCTTCTGTTGCAGCCCTGCTCGGTACTTACCCTCATGAAGGGATCACCGAGGATATGGTGCAATAGCAGTGTGGTGAGAGATCAGATGGTGTCCAACTATCCGAAAGAATAATGTCTGGGGCCCTAAATGTGCCCTCAAACAAGCTGCCATCAAGGGAGCTATTAGCTAAGCCCCTATGAAAGAAACAGGTCAGCCTGTATGATCCAAGGGTTATAAACAATAAAATCCAAACTCAGGGAAAGGGATTGTGTTAGAGCTTGGGTTAGTCTGGGTAGACTAGAGAAACAAATTCAGAGAGACTCATATATACAAGAGCAATTGAATATTGAGAATACATACTAACCCAGTCCAGATCAAGTCCATAAGGCCGATATTAGCCCATATGTCTGATACCAATCTATAAATTCCTATTCAGACTCATGAAACACATGCAACGATGCCGAAGGCAGGAAGATTGTGGATCCAGTGGCAGTGTAAGCATCTCAGCACTGGCTTGGGTTTCCACGTGGCTCCTCCAGCTCCAGGGCTCTAGTATAGCTCCATGTGTCTTGTCATCAGGAACATGAGGCAGAAAGTGTGTGTGTCCTGCCTCCAGTGAGCGATTAATCTCTGTAGTACCTCCAAAATGCGGTCATCAAGCTGCAACCTGATTGACAGGCTAAACTCCAGCCCTATGCCAATTGACACCAGATTATGTAACTACCACAGAGTTTAACTTCTCAGCACTGTCTCAGAAGGCTATGGAAGACAGTGAAAGCCCAAAACACACTTGCAGAGACCTCGCAAGGATTAAGCCTTCTTTGAATTCCCTCAGGCCATTGACCAGGGATGTGACCTATCCTTCCCCTCAGACAGAGTGCATCTGATAAACTCAGATATTGTTGGGTCAAAGTTTAACATTTTATCATTTGTTTTCCCTCTTGACTCATGTTGAACGTGTTCTGGTTGTTAATGTTCTTTGCGTTCTTCTGGATTGAAGTTTTTCTGTCTTATTCTGTGATTGTTTTGGAGGGATGCTGTCTGTATGGGCATTCTTTATATGACATCCAGCATAGGTAAATATATGGGGACAGTAACTAGATTGATAGTTTCTAAGGGTTATGATAGGGGCGGCTGGGGGACAAAGGGAGTTAACAGCAAGTACACAAATGGAGAAAGCGCTCTGCAATTGATTGTGGTGTTAACTGCACAACTCTCTTAAAACATATTGCAACCATTGTGTGGTATGTGAATTGTTTGTCAATAAAATTGTTTTTAAAAATCAAAACAAAAGAAGAAGATGCCTGGAGGGGAGAGTAGCCAGAGGGAAGGAGGAAGCTGAGAAATAGACAAACCCCGAGTCAAAGGCTAGAACAAGGTGGAGAGTCAGGAGGGGCAATGACTTTGGTTGGATCAAGACTAAATGGAACAGTTCCTGCTTGGGCTTCACAGTGAGAAGAGGTCTGGTGCTGAGGAAAAGGCAATGATTCAAAGGAGATAGCTGGGAAGGACAGCAGGTGATTTTTCCCCCTTTCCTTTTTCCAAACCTTATGCGACAATGTAAACATTTTATGTCAGTCAGAGGATTAGATGAAATCACATTATAGTTTTGAATTGTCGGCTCATTCTATTTATCGTCTCCATGAAAGTGCATTACTGCAGGACCTCCACTTGTACACGGAAGGCCGCAAGGAGTCTATTAAACCCAGCCACTGTCCGTGTTCCTGAATTGTACAATTTTACTGGCCTAACTCACCAGTTACCTAGCTTTGTCGGAATCTGCAAAAGCAATCTTTGTACTCTTCCACAACTTAATGATGCGAGCAGCAATTTTGCTTATGCCTAAATGTAATGACTTCCCATGGTTCGAGTAGGTTCTGTAATCTGTTTGTTTCCGTAAATCCCCAAAGAATCAGAGATAAAGACATTGCCTGGAGGTTTCTTTACAGGTACAGATAAGAGCTCAGGACACATGGAATCCAGGTCAGATAAACCTCTCAGGAACAGAAATGGGAGTAGCGATACCAGGAGGGTAGGAGGAAGGTGGGGAGAGTGGGGTGGAGAAGGGAAACCGAGGGGGAAGGGAGACAGTGGCTGGTATAAGCTATTAAAATAATCATTTATAATTTATCAAGGGGTCATGAGGGTAGGAGGGGTGGAGGGAGGGTAAAAAGAGGAACGGATTCCAAGGGCTCAAATGGAATGTAAATGTTAAAAAACCAAACATACATGGCCACATAAGGACAAATACATTAAATACAACTGATATATGGATTGTTATAAGAACTGTAAGAGCCCCCAATAAAATCATCTTTAAGAAATAAATGAATAACATAGACTTTAAATGTCTGTGGGGTGAACAGTGTTAGGTTGGTGCGAAGTGGGGGGTGGATTGTAACCAATGCCAAGAAGCAAGTCATGTGTGAACTGCTGCTCGGACAACGACTTCATTCTACAAAGGGTCACCCCAACTACAACCAGGAAGTGCGAAACAAAACACACCCCCTCTGGAGGGCAGTTCTCCACCTGGACTCACTGTGAGCTGCAAATCAACTCAACGGCAACAGTCAATCTATTAATCAAATGAAGTGTCTTCTACAGTTTTTGACCATGTGACGACGACGAGGAGTCTGTTTAGAACAAATCACGTGACCCAAAGCGAGGGGCCTGTGGGCAAACAGAGTTCATAGACAGGCCTTCAGAACTTCGTGATGCTGACTTGCAGGCCTGGCGCCCCATGTGCTGTTGATGTTACAAAACAAAAGGCGGTGCTCCTGGTGCCACGAAAGGAGAGCTCAAAGCTTTGAGGAGGAGAGAAAACACTGTCTGTCAAGAGAAGTGATGTCTAGTGAGTATGGGTTTTGAGGGTCGTGAAAATCAGAAGAAATACTCTTCTCATTTCTGAGGACTGTACACATTGGGAAATATATGCTTCCTCTGGAACAGGAGGAGACAAATGCCGTATTGTACAGAAGGACGGTCTTCCATTGCATGGAGCTAGTTACCATCTCCAAGGAGAAAGACTCCATTTTCTGTCAAATGCGCGTCTGAAGCCGTATCGTGAACCTCCCTTGGAAATCCAGTGCTATCTTCTATTCTTCAACATGTCCTTCAAACACAGAGCGATGTTCTTTCCTTTTAAAAATATCTCACAGCAGATAAAGAGAATATCAAGAAACACAGGCGCCGCAAGGGAAGGCACCCAAATATAGACGGGATCCTTTGCGGGGCTGAGAACATCTTGAGAAGAGACGCATGTGTTGAATCTTTAATGCTGTCGTTTTTTTCCTGATGAAAGCTTAAAATCTTAAAACCCAAAGCAGAAAGGCTCCAAGAAAAATTAATTTGTTAAATTAGAAGGGGGAAGAAAAAGAAAAAAAAAGCAGCCTGTCATTTGAAATGATGAATATTGTAATTCAGGGCTTACGTGATAGGTAAAATGCAAATATACCCAGTGGCCTTTGAATGCACCTTTGATGCTCCCTGAGCACTCTTCTCTACAGAGAAATGGGAAACATGCAATACCATCTTTATTTTCTCCTCTTCGTGAGCTATGATCACTAAGTCTGCATCTGTAACGATGACACTAAGCATGTTTACAGAGCCTCTTTCTGCCCTTTCGACCTGTCCTGGAGCTGCTGCTTCTCCTGTCCTGGATGAACACTTGGGCACGTCCTGGACTTTTCTGGTCACTCTTGGGTAATAAAAATGGTTCTCTTAGGCCTTTAAAGAAGAAGCTAGCATGGTCTTAGCTTCATAATTAAAACACCTATTCCATAGAGGAGACCTGGTGGTCTAGTGGTGATAAGTTGGACGCTAACCACCAAGTCAGCAGTTTGGGACGACCAATGGCTCTGAGGGAGAAGGACGTCTCCCAGCAATAGTAACAGTTCTGGAAACTCACAGAGGCAGTTCTAGCCTGTTCTGTAGCAGCATTATGAGTCAGAATCAACTTGATGGTATTGAATTCGGTTTGGGGTTTATTCCCAATAGAGGTGGAACATAAACTCTGCTTTGAAATTAAATAATACACTGATTTTAGAGTATACACATCCTCATCCCCCTAGTCCAGACTTGTGAGAACAAGACTCCTGAGATTGGGGGAAGAGGGTATGTATGTTAGACAGGGTTCTTTAGAGAAACAAAACCAGGACACTTAGGATTTTACATATATTTACATAGATAGATATATACAATATTATAAATAAACAGCTAATTAGTCTATAGAGCAGTACAAATGGCTCAATGCAACTCACTTCCATGAGACAGCTAATACACTGGCAGTCCTTCAAGTCTTGAGGGAAGCTGGGTAATCCTCTGTAGAGCAACTCAAGCTATCTGGCCACAGGCAGCAAACAGCAAGGTAGGTCACCAACAGTCAGCCAGATGACAGGGTCCGACAGTCTCCAGTTCAGGTGATGTATACTCCAGTAGCTGGTGAAGCAGGTCTTGAAGGAACCTCAAACTACAGCGACACAGTCCACAGGTGGGCTGTCCCACAGGTAGTGTAGCATGCAAGTTGAGGCAGAGGATGACCTAAGGCAGCCACACACTGGTCTGATCATCAAAGAGCAAGAGACAAGAAGGCGAGAGGCTCGCCGAGCCATTTATCGCTCTGCCCTTCAATTAATCCCACTTGTGTTCATTGGTCAGGTTGGCACAATAAACCTACCTATCACAATACGCTTCTCATCTTTTTTCTCACCAAGGGCCACTTCTCCTCCTCCTGACTCTTGGATTCTTGATAACCAACTCTTAGATTTCTGGTAAGCACAGAATTGGAAGTCAAGGAGGAACAAGACATCAGGGAAGTTGGAAAGTTCTTACTAGCCTGGGGCTCTGGTGGTAATTTTCATTCTAGGTGAGTTTTCTAGGCTCAGCCAGTGCTTAAAGCTGACTTGTCTTTTGTGACAGTGATTGCTTGAGTCACCCCTACTTCTCATCACTGGGAACATTTTTTACAAACTTTTCTTCACAAGGTGATTGAGCCCAGGTCCCAGTTGCTTACTTCTCCTACAGCGGCCACTCACTCACTGCTATTGAGATGACGCCGCCTCATAGTGACTCTATCGGATAAGGATGCTCCTGTGGGTTTCGAGACTGTAAGTCTTTATGGGAGTAGGAAGCCCAGCCTTTTACCCACGGAGCACCTGGTGGTTTCAAACTGCTGGTCTTGTGATCATAGCACAAGGAATCATCATGGAGCAACCAGGGCTCCTTCAGCAACAAAGGTACCTCCTTATCTCTGCTGTGGTTTGTTGGTTCTGCCCCCTGGACAAGAGCTAAGGAAACCCCAATGAGACCCACCCTTACAGATGGTTTTCTTGACTCGACAGCAAAGCCACCAGACAGCCTGTCTCTTCTTCGGAGTGTAAGACAGAAACTAGAACCACTCTGTCCGCCACACAACAGTTTTCATAGTTTAGTCTCTAGAAGTGGACTTGTAGAGGTCACTGTCCTCTGTCTGAAGCAAAGGACAAGCACCCCCACCTTATTTCCATGAGGGTAGGGATGATACGTATTCATTGCCATGTGACTATCTCTCTCCAAAAATCTCAATTCTGATTTCTCACTTCCACCCTTATACATGCTTCATCAAGGGTGAAATAATACTTTAGAACTACAAAAATTGATTTTCTAACACCTTCTACACATTTAAAAAATACAGTATATATATTTTATGATAGTCTGGCATTCATTCTGGAATTCTGCTGGGGGGGGGCGCGTTGGAAATTTACATTCTGATCGTTTTGCTGTCTTCAGTCTAAAACAAAATTCTACCTTAATGTCTGCTTATATTCACGTTCAAAAGATGTCCGGGTTCAGTCTCAAGACTTCAGAGCTTACAAACACATGTCAGGTATTTGATTGTTCTATGTTTTAACCCAAAGTGGGTACAAACATGATTGTACCCAGTCTTCACTTATCAACTGTCTCAACATCTGACATTGCACACTGAGGGGAATAGCAAAGTACCCAACTAGTTTGGCCCTTAATGACATATGTCTGGCAGTTACGAAGAGCAAGGTGCAAGAGGAGACCAATGCTGGCTATCATGGCCAAGCTTATGGCTCATCTTGGCTGGGCCAGGATCCTCGGTGGGGTGTGAGCAAGACCCCAGGACCAGGACTCAATATCGGTGGGCAACAGAAATGATCAAAAGATGTAATGTAGCAGCTATGTCGTGGTCATCCTCTATTTTCTCATGGCACCAATGTTCACATAACAACTGAGTCCTTGAAACCCAACCATGTTGATAACTGAGGAGCAGGTGTGTCAATTCAATCATGTAAAAGAAAATAGAAAGGTAATGCCACAAGCTGCTTATGGCTCTACTCTCATCATATTAAGCAAATCACATTCCAAAGAAAATCTGTTGAGAACATATTAGCTACAGAAATTATGTACTTTTTAAAAAATTTTTATCAAACAGCCATTGTTTTCATGCCTGTTCATCTCAACGTCCTATTTGCTGCTTCCCCAGAGACTGCCTAGTCAATTACACGGTCTTCCTTGCATACTTACATCAAGGCCAAGAGCAAACTGTTTCAAGCACAAAGCAACAGCCTGATTCTTTTGAAGAAAATCAAATAGGGCCATCGTTTTCTATCTTTTTTTTCCTCCTTCTGCCTGAAAAGTGACAGGATAAGAATTAGGCTAAATAGAGAAGTACAAAGAAGCATGTTCTTCCAGGAGGCTGAACAGCACTATTTTAACAATGCGCTTTCTGATGGGTAAGCAGTGATTTCTTTTGTTTACTAAAATACCTCAATCAATTTTTCTTTTAATGACTTGTAATCACCATGATCGACACAGTGCTGAAGGACATTTCAGGCCTGAATCTTATCTTTCCTTGTGTTCCTTATTGTTCAGAACAAGCACACGCCGTGGTCACGTGATATTCCTTATTAGCTGTACCTGAAGCTTAGCGGATATAATTAATGGATTATTCCAACCCTCTCTTTAGTTGTTCAGTCCCTTTCATGTTTTAAGAAATGAATTGTAATAGTGGCATTATCAGATTCTAACTACAGTGGAAACATGCGAGGAAATAGAACACTCCCTTATTACTTACCATGAGATTATGATAGCACTCGACTAAATGATCATCCTGAGAGAGATCAAAGTCACCCTGGCTTGATTTCCGCCCTTTCCCTCCTATGACTCCCCAGAGGATAAATCTAGATAGCATAATATCCCAACCCTTTGTGAGATTGGCAAATTACCTATCCTCATCTGAAAAGGGACCACAGCAAGAAAATACATGGCCTCCGGCATTCTCCACTACTCGCCGGTCAATTTGTTGTACTGTGGTGCTGTGTGAATATTGCTGTGATATAGAAGCTATGCTACTTACCGTTTACACTCAAGTATAAGCCTACCCGAATATCAGCCGAGGCACCTAATTTTACCACAAAAACTGCATTAAAATTGTGCTGAAACGCTCGGCTTATACTCAAATATATATGGTATTATTTCAAATCTCAGCAAGGGCACCCAGGGTGTGTAGATTGCAGTAGAGCATCAAAACTAAGGCAGATTAGGGGGTGGGGGGCGGGGGGGAAGGCAAGTGAAACCCCTGTGAATAGCAGCAGATCATTGTCTGGTCATCCTTGCCAGAAGATGAGTCCCCAGGGAAAAAGGAACTCAAAACACACCTGGGGAAGAGTTATCTCCATAAAGCAGAGTCGACCTGCATAATGTAGAGGAAGTAAAGTTTTGGGAACCTTCATCTGAAGTGGCATGACTCAAAATGAGCAGAGACTACCGCAAACATCCATTCATAATTAGAATGTGAAATGTACAAAGTATGAATTTTTGAAAAATTGGAAGTTGTCAGAAATGAAATGGAATGCTTGAAGATCAATATCCTAGCTATTAGTGAGCTGAAATGGACTGATATTGGCCATTGTGAGTCAGATAATTATATGGTCTGTTATGCTGGGAATGACAAATTTTGAATCAGACAATTATATGGTCACATTCATTGTCAAAGAGAATCTTTCAAGATCTTTACGGAAGTATAATGCTGTCAGTGAAAGGATAATATCCATTCACCTTCAAGGAAGACCAGTTAATGAGCCTATCAGCAACAGTCATACACCCAGCAGGAATAGCGAAGAAGAAATTGATGGTTCTTTACCAGTCCTGATGAAGTAGCAGGTTGCACGTTGAATTCATAACTTCAAGATCAGCAGTTCAAACCCACTAGCTGCTTTGCAGGAGAAATATAAGGTTATCTACTCCTGTAAATATTTACAGTCTCAGAAACCCCAAAGGGCAGCTCTACTCTGTCTGATAGGATAACTATGAGCCAAAATCCACTTGGGGGCGGTCAGTAGTTTGCTGTTGATCAAATATGCCATCTAGATACATTGATAATTACTGGTGACTAAAATATGAAATTTGGAAACAAAGAAAAATCAGTAGCTGAAAAATGTCTTTGATGACACAAACAACACAAGAAATCACATGGTAGAATTTTGCAAGACCAACAACCTATCCATTGGAAATCCCTTTTTCCAACAACATCAATGGTGATTTTATACATGGATCTTATTGCATGGAGTGGACAGGAATCAACATCATTAACATCAAATGCAAATAAGATTGGCTAAAGATAATGCAAACATGGATGTAGCAAAAGATACATGCCAGATTCAGAAGAGGCTGTGGAAACAGTATATCCTTATTGGTATGCTGCATCTTGGCTGAAAGCAGATATAAGACCAGAAAGATGTGTATTTGTGTATTTATTGATTGTGCAAAGGCATTCAACTGTGTGGATCATAACAAATTGTGGCTAACATTGCAAAGAATAGGAAATCTAGTACATGAAATTGTTATTATGTCCGTAGATTAAGAGGCAGTTATTTATACAGGACAAGAAGTTGTTTTGTGGTTTAAAATGAGCAAAGGTGCGTATCGGGATTGTAGTCTTCCGTCACACTTACTCTTTCTGTAAGCTTAGCAAATAATCTAAGAAGCTGAAAGAGTGTGGCATCAGGCGGGAGGAAGACTCATTTACAACGTGGGGTAAGCACATGCCAGCATCTTGCTTGCTGGAAGACAAAAGGACTTGAAGCACTTATTGATAACGATCAAATACTACAGACTCCAGTGTGGATTGTATTTCAACAATTAAAAAAAACTGGAACAAAAAGCAACATCAAGATAAACAGAGAAAAGATTTAAGTTACCATGAAAGCAGCTGTCGGGAGAACAGAGGATTGCATTGGGGGGTGGGCAGATCTGCTGCAAACTATCTCCTTGATGCGTTACAAAGCAAAGCTGTCCCTTCAACAACCAAGGGCACCTGACCCAAGTCGTGGTACTTTTAATCACCCCATATGCAATGTGAAAGTCAGATCATAAATAAGAAAAATGGATGCTTTTAAATTATGAGGTTGGTGAAAATGATGATAGATTTCCAAAAGAAAAAAAAACACAATTTGTGCTGGCAGAAGTCCAACCAGAAGATTCCTTAGAAGCATGGAAGAGGACTTCGTCTCGTATCCTTTGGACTCATTATCCGGAGGGGCAATGAGTGC
>NW_022103968.1:14519409-14521433 GCF_000313985.2 Echinops telfairi
TCATGAACCGGCTTTGGTTGTCATTCTAATTTAAAGGCTGAGCAGGAAGCTCATACTTTCACTCCAGCCATAGGGAGAGTTGTCAAGATTCTAGAAATCTGACTCATTCACTGTGAAATCGCATGCTGTTGTGACATCCTTTGACTCTTGAAAATAAATCTGGAGGGTGTGGGTTCAGGGTAGTATTTTATTAGCATTGTAGCCTTCACAAATAATCCCCACTTGGCCATCTTTTAAAAAGAGGATTCTTATTAGATCTAGTAAAGGGAATGCATGCTAGCCTGCATTCGGTGATCCACCCAAGCAAGTACAGGCACAAGTCACATAAGCTGTTGTGAGGTGCTGTCCATTTGGTCCCCACTCTCACGGATGCTGTCCGCAACAGGACATACCGGTGTCTGGGCCTGTGCCATCCTCGCAGCTGTGATGATGGGCCTTCTTGTGGCAGCCACCTTGTCCGTCCATCTTGGGGAGAGTCTTTTTTGTTTCGCCTGCCCCTCTATTTTATCAAATATGATATCCATTTCCAGGAACCGGTCTCTCCTGATCACATGTCCAAAGTGTGTGAGAGGAATTCTGGCAGCCCTTGCATCCAAGGAGCCTTCCGGATGTACTTCCTCCCAGACAGACTTGTTTGTCATCCTGGCAGTCCATGATATTTTCGAAACTCTTTGCCAACATCATCATTCAAATGCGTCAAGACTTCTGCTGTGTCTTCTCTATTCATTCCCAGCATTCACATGCGAAGCCCGTGACTTGGGTTAGATGGATCTTCGTCCTCAGAGTGCCAGCTTGGCTCTTTAACAGTTTCATTTAAATATGTCTTTTGCAGCATTAGGTTGTTTAGGGTTTTTTTGTTGTTGCTTCCATGAGCGTTGATTGTGGATTGAGCCAAGCAAGACTAACTCCTTGACAATCTAGGTCATTTCTCCATTTAGCTTGATGTTGTCTATTGGTCCGCTTGCGAGGATTTTGGTTTTCTGTACATTGCGTTGTAATCCATACTGAAGGATGTCTTTTATCTTCATCAGTAAGGGCATCAAGTCCCTTTTGCTTTTAGCAAGCAAGGTTGGGACATCAACGCCTCAAAGGTTAATTATGAGCCTTCCTCCCATCGTGATGCCGCACTCACCCTCACGTAGTCAGCTTCTCGAGTTATTTGTTCAGCACACAGATGCAAAGGTATGGTGAGAGGGCACAACCTCATATACACCTTTCCTGATTTTAAATGATGACTGCCTCTCGGTAAGTTCCATCTAAATACAAATTGGTACTCTGGAATCTTGATTATTCTCGACGCTAGCCATCGTTTGCTAGGCTGCACAGAATCTCATAACTTTGAAAAGTCAATGAAGCACAACTAAACATCTTTCTGGTATTCCCTGCTTTCAGCCAAAGTCCACCTGACATCCACGGAGGACTCACTCGTGGCACGTCCTTTTCTGAATCCAGTGGGAATTTCAGTCAGCTCCCGCTCTTCTTCTACTCTCTTCAACAAACTTTTATTCATGTGTGATGTTCACGATGGTGATGTAATTATTTTGTTGGATAACTCCTGTATTCGGTCAGGTTTTGTCTGCCCATCAAGTATAGCAAGGGTGTCCTATGAGAGTTTCACTGGGAATCTTTACCTCGCTCACCCAACAACTCTGATCTTGCCCCTTCAGACTTCTGTCCCCCAAAACTCAAAGGAACATAATTTGGGACCCTCAAGGATACCCAAACTGCCATTTTGATGTGGTGCAAATCTAAGAGTGCAGAATTCATTAGAGTTCAAAAAATTGAAACATCCTCTTCAGAAGTGCATAGACCTAGATGAAAGATATGTCAAGAAGCAATAGCCTCAATTTTGATATTTGTATTTCCTAATAGGGTCTAGGGTTTTGTGGCAATCCTTTTTGAAGTATACATATGTGTGTAAATATAGATATAGATGATATAGATATAGATACAGATAAAGATATAGATATGCCCACTGAGATAGTTTATTGTGCCAGCCTGGCTGATAAACACAAGTGGGATTA
>NW_022103968.1:14521922-14545798 GCF_000313985.2 Echinops telfairi
TAAATTATCAGCAATTTGGTTTTACCTCTCTAGAGAACCCTGTCTAACACACCCACCAAGCCATATTTCTGTTATTTATGAAAACGTGGGGGAAATTAATTATTTTTATCTGTTCACCTATCTAATTAAGACAATATCTATTGAGCTCCTGCCATGCCAAGGGCGAAGCATCATTAAGTATGATGACTCATCTTTTCACATGAGATGTTTTCTCTTCTTGTGACATGAAAGTGATTCAGTCCTTTCAAAACATAGAGATTGTTGAATGAATCCTAATGCTGAAAGAACAACAACTGACAGGAAGATGAAAGGGAAGCGGAAACTAGAACAGAGTTTCCCGAGCTCTGCCTATTGGCATTTGGGGCTGGTTACTTCCTCGTTGTAGGTGGGGTGGGGGTGGGCTTACCCTGTGCTTGATGGGGTGTTTAAGTAGCAGTACCCCCCAGCCCCTGTCGGGACCATTACAAATGTCTCCAGACATTGCCAGCTACTCTCTGGGGGAACAAAGTCATTCTCTCATTGAGGACTGTTGATAATGTGCCAGATTCTACTCAGGAAATTATATTCCCTTTGCTTCTTCGAGATGACAGAAAAACCTATGCTCCTTGAGATTTCATGCAAAGCAATCACTGTCCCTGCGCCCCTACTTCTGTCACCAGGAATAATGATAATAGGTAGTCCCTTCCTGAAAAGGTCCCTACTGACCCAACGTTGTCAGGGTTAAACTTCTGTGTTCTTTAATAAGGATGTATTGTTGCTTTGAGCCCTTGGGTCAAGTCGGACTCATAGACACCCTCAGCGGCAGAGTAGAAATCAAAATGACCTCGAGGACAGAGTGGAAATGTCCCAAGAGGTGGGTTTCTGGGGCTAACACCTTTTCAAAGGGCAGATCTCAAGGTCTTTTTTCCTGGGAAGTTGCTGGTGGGTTCAAATGATAGACCTTTGGGTTATTAGTCCCCAACACATCACCATTGCCCTAGCAACGACAGCTTTTATTTTATTTTATTTTATTTATCTTATTTTTTATAGTGGTTGTTGAGTCTATCTACAGGAAAATATACACCTAGTCAACAAGTTCTACGTGGATTGGTTACATTCTTCTCGTTGCAAAACCATTCTCACCCTCCTTTTCCAAATTCTTCTTTTTCAGTAACCTCCACTCACTCTCATTACCACTGAGTCCATTCTGGCTCATAGAGACCCTATAGAACAAGGTGAAATTGCCCTTGTGGGTTTCTGAGAGTGTAACTCATTATGGGAGTAGAAAGCCTCATCTTTCTCCTTGGAGCTGCTGGTGGTTTCGAACTGCAGTCCTGGCACTTAGCAGTCCAACATGTGACCACTACACCACCAACCTAGGGCTCCAACCTACATGCACTGCCCACTAAGTTTCCATTTTATTCTTGTGAGTTGCTGTTGTCAGTTTGATCTCCGTAGATAGTTCTTAAAAGAGCACCAGGCTTAAGGTAGGTATTCTTTACGAGGTAAGCTAAATTATTATTGAGCGTTTGTTTGTTTTTGCTTTGAATTTTTATTGGGAATTGGGGGAAGGTTGACAGAGCAAATCAGTTTTCTATTCAATGAAATGCATACATGTTGTGTTTCATAGACATCTGCAATTCCCCTAATGTCATGTCACTCAGTCCACTTCCTGGGCTTCCTGTTTCCATTACCCCTTCTGCCCTACCCCTCCCTGATGACTGAACTTTGTCCTAGGGCCAATGCTGCCCTTTGCATCTCCAACGGTTGGTTATTCCAAGGAATGGGAACTCCCTGATGTTGTTGTTCACTTTATAGGCTCCTCTATTACTTGGCCCTGATGGAACAGCAGCTTAAGCCCCAAGGTTGGTGGTTTGAACCCATCAGACACTCCACAGAAGAAACATTCCACATCCATAAAGATTTACAGCTTGGCGATCCTTAGGGGCAGTTACTCTGTCCGTTAAGACTGCTATGAGTCAGCAGTGGGCTTTTTGATTCTTTATTGTTTGGCTGACAATTGGGCTATGGAGGTGAACTCAGTTCAAACGTGCTACTAAGGGCTGAAGTGTCAGGGGTCCTCGCAGTTTCTAGGTGACCAGTAACCTGGTTTCTTTTATGATTTTGAGTTTGGTTTCATGTTCTTCTATCCAGGACCTTCCCATGTGATTTTTTTCAGAGCAGTTATTTTGGGCCCAGCTCGTTCTTCTGGTATCAGAGCCATGGAGGACGGCCTTGTGGTCTGAGTCCACTGACTTGATTGCTTCCATGGTCTTCAATTTTCTCCATTATTCTTTGCTCAAGATGGAGCAAGACCAGTAGCTGCACCTCAGATGGCCACTCGCAAACTTTCAAGCCCCAGTCACTGCTCATCAAAGTAGAACGTAAAGCATTGTGTTATGCCAAGTGATCTTGGTGCCCCTGAGACTATGGTCCAGATCCCCTGGGCCTAGGAACCCATTCCCTCAAAGTGTTTGGTTAGGGCTGAGAAGTTCTTATCTTTCCCCCCTGTATACTCTAATAGTCATAGGTAGATTTGCAGCATAGGAAAATCATATGTAGAAATATTCTCTGTCAGATATCTATATAGGTAGATATAGATAGATATATAGATATAGATATAGTCACATTCTCCTTCTCACGCTTGTTAAGCTTGTGTGTCTATTAGCAATAGAGTTTGTGTTAGGCAGGGTTCTCGAGAGAAACAAAACCAGGACACTTACGATTAGATAGATAGATAGATAGATAGATAGATAGATAGATAGATAGATAGATAGGGAGGTAGATAGATTGATTGATTTATACAGTGAGAAGTAACATAACAGTTAATTAGTCCACACAGCAGTACAGAGGGCTCAGTTCAACTCACTTTTGTGGAAGAGTTAATATACTGAAAGTCATTCAACTCACATGGGCTGCTGGTCCAAGGTCAAGGAAGCAGACAGTGAAATCGTCCCTCAGGCAAGACAGGCAGAGTCTGCCTGCAGGCAGCACACAGCTGGGTGGGTCAGCAACAGTCGGTGGCTAGCATGGGAGGGAGCTAAGTGAAGCAGGCCCTGATGGGATATCAAATTCAGCAACAAGATCCACCAGTCTCAAGCTCAAGCGATGTATGTTCCAGGAGCATGGTGAAGCAGGTCTCAAAGGATCCTCAAGCTCTAACTACCCAATCCTCAGGTTGGCTTGGCCCACAGGTAGTGCAGCACATGGTTAAGGCAAAGAACTAGCTCAAGCAGCAGCCCGTTAGTCTGACCACCAGGGAGGAAGAGAGGCTGCCATCTGATTGACAGGCTAGACTCCACCCCATCATTCTATTTATCAAGTTGACATGAAGTTATATAACTACCACAGAGTTGATTATCATTATTCCACGATTGTGCATGGAGCTTCAAAAAGATTCATCGATGAACAAAATATATATATAATTTTTCAAGGGTCCATGAGGGTGAGAGGGTGAGGTGGGGGGAAGGATAAAAGGAGCTGATAATATGAGCTCAAGTAGAAAGTTAATGTTTTGAAAATGACAATGACAACATAAGTACAAATTTGCTTGATATAATTGATTTATGAATTGTTATAATATCTGTAAGAGCCCCCCCAAAATGATTTAAATGAAAAAATATCTATTTTATGGAAAAAATCCACAAACTTTTGGATGCACCCTTGTGTAATAGTGTTAACCTCTGTGGCCCTCGAGTCTTAGCCTCCTCTCAGGGTCTTCCTTTGCCTTGGTCATTTTTACTGATCACCCTCTTATTATACAGAGATGTGTACTAACACAGCTTCACTGTCCCGTGCCGTCTCCCTGTGACTAATGTCGCACGAGGGGTTCTAAGCACCGTGATGCAATAGTCTAAGGAGCTTAGGAAAACATCAAGAAGTCGCTCTCTGTAGGTGCTGAGAGAAGATTACAAAGAAACCTTCGAGCAGTGGTCCTCACACTGCGGCAGAAAAACAACCTAGTAACTCATCGAAAACACATATTCCTGGGCCCTACCAGCACAGATTCTGATTTGGTGGGTCTGGGAAAGATCCGAGCATGTGCATTTTTTAGAGATAACGCAGTTATCCTGATGCATTTGGTTCATGGACCTCTCTTTGAAATAACACTGCCTTAATGGCAAAGAATGGCTGCCAAGCTTTGACTAAGACTTATCTCTTCAGACACATGACAGTGTTATTTCAAAGGGACGAAGTCCATCAGTAGGGTAGAAAGGTAAGAGAAACCCTGGGCAAGGTGTGCAGTGCCCATCTCAGCAGCACTGGCCGGGGGAGAATGTGCCCTGTCCAAGGATGCAACCTGTCCTTTCTTGTAGGCCATTGCTGTCTCAAGTGTAGAGAGGGACCGTCTGTGGCACCTTAGCCTAATGGCATTCAGCATTCTAAATGGGTAACTAGCTCTACTTCCTTCTACTGAGATAGCCCTGGAACAGCTTTCCTCTTCCCTGTAGATGGTAAATTGATATCCTGATGGTTTACACCAGGCCTGTGGAAGAGCCGCAGTGAAACGATACTTACTGATAACATTAATTATAATAGTTATAAGACGTCTTTCCATGAGGTTCTCAGACAAGCATAACCAGGCCATCTTTTTTCTCCGGGTGAGCTGGAGGTTGAGATGGGATTACCAACCCCACTTGAGGGAGGACCCTCCCGAGGCTGACGGCAGACTTCAGAAACCTCGCTGAGGGTAGCTCACAGGTGTAACAGGCCACAAGAACCAGGACCCTGGAAACAGAGTTTTAAACTGGTTTATTCAAATTTAAAGCCCTGCCAAGAACTGTCATGCCCGCTCCAGTTATCAAGGAACCCTGGGAGCATGGTGGTTACAAGTTGGGATATGATCCACAAGGTCAGCAGTTCAGAACCACCCGCTGCTCCATAGGAGAAAGACAGAGTTTTCTACTCCCTTAAAGAGTTACAGTCTCAGAAATCCACAGGGACAGTTCTATCCCATGCTGTAGGATCACTGTGCGTTGACATTGACTCGATGGCAATGAGTGAGTGATCCCAGTTATCTGGAGTGGAAATAGAGTCTGAGACTGTCTATCTGGCCAACTCTCAGCAAGAAGTCAAACTGGAATGGACCAATTGGAAGGCTTGTTTGGGGGTCCTAGCTCAGCGAAATGACCAGTTTGTAACAGAGAAAGTCTGCACACACAGGCTCACTGAACAATGAGATTCAAGTCAGCCAGTGTAGTGACTTGGTAAAACAGCACAGGTCAAAGTTTAGGCTGGGGAGTAACGCCAAACTATTGGCGACAATGAAATTCTTGATTTGAATGGACTCGTAGACTAACCTCTCTATTTTCCACACCCATAGAAAAATAGGAGCTGGCATATTTGTGCTTGATGGCATATCCAATCTGACCTGGACTAACCTACTATCGCTTCCGGAGACTGGTGTTTTACCAAAATAACTCAAGTTTAATGTATCGTATTTGCACACTACCAATTAGGAGGCAATCTGTTTTCAACTAATAAGAGCCTCATGAGTATTTACTCAATTAAAATGATAATTTAATTATCCTCTATTGCAATGTGTAATTCAGGGAAATCTATTTGAAGTATGTGCCACACCCCAACACTTCCATTCTTACTCCCTTTATCTTCCTTTGAAAATACAAAGTATTCCTGGACAGTATTCATTTCATCGTGCCCAAGGGTGCTACCACAACTTGCTGTATCTCCCAGGAATGGTCATTTCTTGACGGAGTGAAAATAGTGATTTAAACAAACAAACCCACTGCCATAGTCTATTCCTACTCGTAGCAAAGCTAGATAGGGTTTCTGAAGCTGCAAATCTTCCTGAGAGCCAACAGCCTCATTAGCTATCTGCCACAGACCAGTTGGTGGATTTGAACCACTGACATTGTGGTCAGCAATCCAAGGCTGTTAGGTGCCGTCAAGTCTGTCTCAATGTATTGTGACCCTATGTACAGCAAAACGCAGCACTGCCTGGTCCCTCACCATCTTCACAATTGTTCTTATATTTGAGCCCCTGGTTGCAGCCCCTGTGTCCCTCCATCTCTTCCAGGACACTCCTCTTCATTGCTGCCCCTCTACTTAACCAAGCACGATGTCCTTCTCCAGGGTCTGGTTTCTCCTGACAACATGTCCAAAGTCTGTGATATCAAGTCCCACCAGCCTCGCCGCTAATGAGCATTGTGGCTGAACTTCTTCCAAGACAGATCTGTGTGTTCGTTGTGGGCAGGCCACGGTACTTTCAATATTCTTTGCTAACGTCATAGCTCAGACCCATTGGGTTTTCATCGGTCTTCCTTATTTAATGTCAATATAACAGGGAGTACCTTTACTAAAGAGCCTTGGTGGCCCAGCGTTGGGCTGCTAATTGCAAGCGTGGCAGTTTGAACCCACTGGTCCCGCTCAGAGGGAGAAAGATGAGATAGTTGGCTTCAATAAAAATGTAGTCTAATGGAGCAGTTCTATGCTGTCCTGAGTCCAAATTGAGTCGATGGCAGGGATTTTTGTTCGGGCTTGGTACCCTCACCTGGTTTTCCCCAGAAGGTTGGCTCCTGTGCCAGGTAGTCCTCACTGGCATTTTCAGACCCCCCACAACCAGCACCATGTTTGACTACTGTCTTGACTAGCACCCTGTTACATGATTCTCACTCTACATATCATGACCTACACGGACTACCTCAGCCCTCAAAGTAACATCCTAACTTTTAAACACTTGAAAGAGGGCTTGTGCAGCAGATTTAACCAAGGCCTTGGGGTCATTTGATCTCTTGACAGCTGCTGCTGTGAGCCTTGGCTGCAGATCCAAGCAAGACGCAACCCTTGAAACTGCCACCTTCTGTCCCATCATCATGACGTTACCTATCAGTCCAGTTATGAAGATTGGGGTTTTCCTCATGTTGAGCTGTAATCTATACTGAAGGCTGTAATCCTTGACCTTCGTTAGCAAGAGCTTCAAGTCCTCCTCTCTCTCAGCAAGCAAGGTTGAAAACTAAGGTATGCCTGGCCGAACCCATGTATTTTCGATAGAGTCACATGTATGTGAAAGTTGGGCGTTGACTAAGGAAGATGGAAGAAGAATTGATGCATTTGAATTACGGTGTTGACGAAGAATACGGAAAGTACCGTGGCCGAAGGAATAAACAGATCTGTCTTGGAAGAAGTACAGCCAGGATGCTCATCAGAAGCAAGGATGGCGAGACTTCATCTCATGTGTTTCAGACATGCTATCAGGAGAAACCAGAGCCTGGAGAAGGCCATCATTCTTGGTAAAGTGGAGGGGAAGCTAAAAAGAGGAAAGTCCTCAACAAATGGATCGACACCATGGCTGCAACAATGGGCTCGAACACCAGAACCATGGTGAGGATGGCACTGAACTAGTCGGTGTTTCCCTCGGTTGTACATCGGGGCTGCTATGAGTCAGAACTAATTTGATGGCACCTAACCACAACACCAAGAAATACAGTAAGAGGAGGAGCAATGCATAGGCTTAGGATAGGTAGACTGGATTTAAAGGACCCTAAGAAAGCAACCAGCCAATGTGTCCTTATAAATTATGTGGTCAAGCCCCTGCCCTGCTGGTAACTGTGCCTAGCACAGCCATGGGCGCCAAGTGGACACTCAGTAGAAGTTGCCTTCCGCCATAATCCTTGGAATAAAGCCCCACCGGAAACTCTTCCGTGACCCATCATCAGAGCAAGTATGTTAGCCAACATGGTCAGGTATACTTTCATGTGTCTCAAAAAGAAAAGAAAGCCAACTCACTGGCACTGAGTCCACGTGGATTCGTGGCAACCCTACATGACAGAGTAGAACTGCCCCTGTGGGTTTCTGTAAAGACTGTAACTCTGTACAGGAGAGGAAGCCTGGTTTTCTCCTGGGGATAGGCTGGTGGTTTCCAACCGCTGACCTTGCGATTGGCAACCCGATGTGTCCCCGGGCTTCTCCTTGTGTGTCTGGAGAGGAGAAAGAATTCCCTCTGGCACCTACACTAGGCCCTTCTGAAGTGTTGCCGAGTTGTCACTTCAGAGCCTTCTTCTGGTGGTCGGCCCCCTCTCATCCCTCACACCCATCTTTCCTTCCAGAAGCAATTCTCACTGGGGCCCATTGCCCACCCCCACGCCTCCCCCCAGAAGATGGTTTCCTCTCTCCCTCGGGGATCCATGGGTGCAGGAAGGGCATAGAACCCTGCAGGTTTGGCCACCCTTGGTGGGAGCCTATCCATCTTATTTCCTTCAGAGGGCTGTTTCTGACAAGTCTCTCAGCCATACAAAGAGAACGGCATCATGCCTGGTCTCCATGATCAAGAGCAAGGTTAGTCGGCACACTTCCCATCAGACTGCGGTGCCTTCCAAGAGGGAAAGAAGCAACACTTTTACTGTTGGCATTGAATAAAGCTCTGTGTGTGTGAGAGAGAGAGAGAGAAAGGAGGAAGCAACACAGTAAGTGGAGTGGCCCCAGGGACTGCTGGATCCAAACCTAAATCAAAAGCCATTAGCACTGTCGAGTGGCTACTTGCCCATCTCCATGAAAGGAGCTCATAGCAAAGCCCTGGACTCCTGACAGCTTTGCCTGACAGGCCAAGTCTGAGTTGCACTGACCACCATGCAAGGGCATTAATGGTGAGTGGATGAGCCCGAGGACTGCCCAAGGCTAGCCCACGCTGCCAACCCTACAGAGCCAGCCTCGGGCCTGCAGTCGGGATCATGATGAGCTCCGGCTGGGAGTGTGCCCAGAGGAGCTGGCTGCTTAGTCATGGCACATGGCACACAGTGTTGCTACCAGGTGCCATCCAGTTGACGCCAGCTCCTGCAGCCCACCAAGCCCAAGAAGTGCGACTTTCAGTTAGCAGTCATGTGCATCAACTGCTGGCCACTGCGGATCACCTTATCACACCCAACGGAAGCCCTGATGCATCAGGGTAGAACTGCCCCCGGGGGGTTCTGAGGTTGTCATCCTTTATGAGAGTAGAAAATCTCATCTTTCTCCTCCAGAGAAGCTGCTGGTTTCAAACTGCTGACCTTGTGGTTATCAGCCCAACGAGTAACCCATTACAACACCAGGGCTCCTACACTTCTAAAGGATTACAGTCTCACAAACCCCAAAGGGCAGTTCTACCCTGTCCTGACGGGATTTCAGCAGCTGTGAGGGAAGAGAATCCTTCCGTCAGACACTGAACTTCAGATTTGGGATGGACCAGCACCCACAGCCATGTGAACAATTTCCTTACTGCTCCATGAGTTCCGTGCAACATTGGGTGAATCGCAGAGCCCTGGACAGGAGAGGACAACATCAGGGAAAGAGGAGTGGTTGCTATAGGGACAATGAGCGATACAGTATTTTGGGAAAAGCAGGACATTTGTGGCACATCTTTCCTCTCTGCCTCAATGGGCTTAGTTTACAATGACTCTTTCTACCAGACGTTATTGTCCCCAGGAGCTCCAAAGGGTTGTCGAGGTTCTGACCTCTCAGAAGCAGGTCACCAGGCTTGTTTCTTCCATGTCCCTCTGGAAACCTGCCACTTAGTATCCAAGTGCTTCCAAGTAGTTCACCCTCTGCGCAGAGTGGGGTGCCTTGCTTCAAGGGGCATAAGGACCACGTGCAGAGGACTTCCAACTGCGGGGGCTGTTGAATGGAGCTGGCTGTTTGGCAGGCAGGGAGGTTCCCATCAGTGAAAACTTAGCCCCTCTCTTCTCCAAAGTATGATGCTACATTCCATGGGTCTAGGAATTCCATCATCTTCTTAGATCCCGTCTCTTCCTCCAGCCCAAGGAGCAATTCTCAGCCGAACGTGCCACCAGCATCCTCCCTGGAGTCAAGGACGAAATGGTGTCGCAGGAGCACGGAAGCCAAAGCCCTGCTGCTGCCACTCAGCCTGCCCCCCGCAGAGGCCAGAAACCGTTCTCAAGGGTATGTGTGGAGGATTTGGGTGTCAGATGCTATGCCCGGGTGAATACGTTATGACACACAGTACCGCACCATGGTACGGTGTCATTGAGATGTGGAGCAACTTGTCCTGGTGAGAGGAGCCGTGATCGCAGCCCGCTTGGGAGAAAGAGGTGGCAGTTTGTGTCCCTACAGATTACAGCCTCAGAAACTCTGTGGGGCCATTCTACTTCGTCCTGATGGTTTGCTGTGAATTGGCACTGGCTCAGTGGCAATGGGTTATTTGTATGAAGATCCAGGATGGAGATCTGGGGCAAGTAAATTTCTGCATTCAGTAGCATTGAAATAGAGTAGTTTTATGTTATGTGATCAATATTTCTTTGCATGCTGATAAAACACTTCTGAAACTCCATTATCCAAAATAACTTTTCAGCAATTGCTGCCAGCATTTGGACCCAGGGACATGATAGGAAGTAAACAAGCCTCCCGACTGCTTATCACTGAAGGGGAAATGTGTGTGGTGACCACTGTGCACTGGGTCCTTTTTTTGACCCCTAAGCAGTTTGTGTTTTGGCAATCATTTGAATGTTCCTATTTAAGGATACTCTTGGGGGGAAAAAAATAGACCTCACTGACATCAAGGCGACGCTGACTCATAATGACCCTATAGGCCTGGGTTCTGAGACTGTAACTCATTCCAGGAGCATAAAGCCCCATCTTTCTCCCACGACTGCTACCCTTGTGACACCAGGCTAAGGACCTCGCATTTTTGAAGAGCCATGTACCTTTTAGATGGAAGCACCGCAGACGGAACCACTGCTGGTAAAATGCAGAGCCTCCGAGAAGAGATCAATATTGCTGTCCAGCTACCAAAGCTCACTTCCAAGTGCATTGCTGTGGGTAGACCACTGGAGCTGCCAGGGTTTCGCTCTAATTCCTTGCTCCTCTGGTGCAGATGTTCGCAGACTGGTTTTCTTCTGTACAGAATGAGCGATGGAATTCATCTCATCATAAAAATGGGAATACCCCATGCCCTGAATGAATGCACTTCAGAGGACAGCACTGAAGCTCCAGCTCAGGAAGAGGGGGCGCGTCTGATCAGAGCACACAGGAGCAAATGAAGAAGGAAGGAGAGAGAGTGCAACACAGCCTGGCCCACCAGGTCCCGAGGATAATATTCCTGCTCAGAACAGCCAATGCACAGAGAGAACCACAAGACACAATGTCCCTCACTGACCGTAGCGCTATAGGGAACAATACTGGAGATGCAATGCGGGAATAGGGTCTGATCTGACCCACCACACTGGGGCAAAACACTAAGAGCATGCAACAGAGCAGCAAGGGGAGCAAAGCAATGAAGTTCCCAGGGAATACCAAAAATAGACTTTGGGGCCAGGGTATAGCACCCATCAGACTCGACCAGAAAACAAAAAAAGGTCAACAAATAGACCTGGAACTATTTATAGACTGTTCTTTTTTGTCCTTGGTGTTTTTTGTTATTGTTGTTTTGTTTTTTGTTTTCTTTTGCTTTGTCTTGTTTTTGTACTTATGATTGTCTCTGCGTGTCTGTCTAGATAGGATAGGTTGGATAAACAATCCAGAGGAGAAAACAATGGGACTGACAGTTAGGGGGTGAGGGTGACCAATAAGGGAGAGGGGGAGGTGGGGGAAAGGAAGTGGCTGTTAACCAATCCAGGACAAGGGAACAACAAGTGATCTAAAATCGATGGCGAGGAAGGCATAGGATGCCTAGTAGGGCTTGATCAAGGGCAATGTAGCTGAGAAGAATTACTGAAACCCAAATGAAGGCTGAACATGATGGTGGGACAAGAGGAAAGTAAAAGAAAATTGAGGAAAGAACTAGGAGGCAAAGGACTTTTACAGAGTTCTAAATATAGGCGTGTGCATATGTAAATATATTTATATATAACAGTAGGGAAATAGAGCTATGTGCATATATTTATATGTTAAGTATTAAGACAGACGGACTTTGGGCCTCTACTCAAGTATTCCATCAGCACAAGAATGCTTTGTTCTCATAACCGGCGGTCTGTGATGCTCACCTTCCCAACATGAGCACTGAAGACAAAATGGGTGCATAAGCTAATGTGGTGAAGAAAGCTGATAGTGCCCCGGCATTAAAAGATATAGCAGCTGGGGTCTTAAAGGTTTGATGATAAGCCCACTTGTGTGGGAGGAGGTCAGATGCACAGACATTCCCCCCCTGAGGGTGATCAGTTGCCAAACTGCAGTGGGCCCTGCTCCCTGCCTCTGGGGACAATGGACAGGCTCCTGTAGGTAGAGTTTACACCCTACTGATAATGGTTCCTATGGAGACCCAGGGAACAGGTCAAGGTTGAGCTCCTGAATCTGGGATCCACCCATCTTATCACATGTGCACGCCAGTCCCTCCTCTTCCTGTTACTTGTATGTCCCTGGATCACTCCCTCATTACTGTGTAACCTATGGTGTAACCCCTACCTGTAATTAGTGGGCATGCATGCCCCCAAAAGGTATATAGGCCTGGGTCAGCAATATAGATCTCTCTCTGACCTCTCACTCCCTGGTCGCTCCCCTTTCCCCTCTCCAGTCCAATCTCCCTTGTTCCCTTGCCCTCCTTCCCTTCTCTCTCTCTCCACGTGGACTACCAAGCTGGGCTGAGGTGAGCAATGCTACCATGTAATGTGTCTGACTGCATCATTGTAATATCTCTCATGCTCTCGATGACTTTAATATAATACTTATATATCTCAACCGTACAAATGTGCTTACTGAACCCGTGGGTAGTAGTAGCGGTGGGGGCTATCTCCCACCCTCCAAATTTAACTTAATACTACACACATGGAAGAAGCACATCAGCCTGTGCACACCATGAGGTGTCAATGGGAACAGGAATCAGACATCAAAGACCCAGAACAAAAAATCATATCGCTGTGAATAAGGGGGAGGGTAGAGTGGAGACAGAAAACCCATCAGTAGACAACTGGACATCCCCTTGCAGAAAGCTCATAAGGAAGAGACAAGCCAGTTAGTGTGCAGTATAGCACAGGTGAAACATACAACTTTCCTCTAGTTCTTTAATGATTCCTCCCTCCACTCTCATGACCCCAAATTTGCCTTACAAATCCGGCTAGACCAGAACATGCACATGGGTACAGATAAGAACTGGAGAAACAGGGATTCCAGGACAGATAACCCCCTCAGGACCAATGAGAGTAGCAATACCAGGAGTGGAAGGGGCAGGTGGGGGTAGAAAGGGGGAACTGATCACAATGATCTATATAAAACCCCCTCCCAGGGGGATGGACAACAGAAAAGTGGGTGAAGGGAGACAGTGGTTGGTGTAAGACATGAAAAACACTTTTTTAATTGTCAAGAGTTCATGAGGGAGGGAAGGAGGGGGAAATGAACTGATAGCAAGGGCTCCAGTAGAAAGAAAATGTTTTGAAAATGATGACGGCAACATATGTACAAATGTGCTTGACACAATGGATGGATGGAAGAATTGTGATAAGAGCTGTAAGAGCCTCTAATTAAATGAGTTTTTAAAAATGGGAATAAAATCATCTTGCCTCCTAGACATATAGCAGAGTCCGAGAAAGCGGCTGTGTGCTACGTGTCCAAACAAGACCCACATCTGACCAAGACCACGTAGAGACAAGTCCTGAAGAAGGAAGCTCACGTTCCTCAGGGCCCACAACAAAAGACACACATAAACACATCACTGAACCCACTGCTAGCTGGTCCACTTCACTGTGAGACTCGTGGCAGCCCCATGTGTTTTAGAGTAAAATTAAACTCCACGGGATTTTAATGCCTGTGACCTTTTGGAAGTGAGTCACCTGGCCTTTCTTCCAAGGACTTGAAGCACCGACCTATCCGTTACTGTGTGACTCCTGAACCATTCGGGCCACCCACGCAAAGCAGAGCAGCAGTCCCAGGAGAAGACCTCGGGCAAAAGGACCCCCTTCCGATCCTCTCCTCCAGCACAAGGTGCGCTAGGGAGGGGAGACATGAGACACAGTTACCACCATTTCTCCATGAGAGAGTCTGCCTGTGTGTTGCCGGGTTTTATTTCTCAAAGTCTGCTTCCCAGCTCACCTGCTCACAACCATCTGGCAGAGGGAGGCGGGAGAGGTGCTTCTGCAAAGTGCCTGCTGCACCAGGGAGGGCGAGGTCTGTCCTCCCCGACTGGACACGCACCAATCAACAGGATCTGATACAAGCCAACCCAAACCCACTGTCCTTGAGTGGATCCTGACTCGGAGTGACCCCACATAGAGTTTCCCAGACTAAATCTTTCCTGCTGGTGCCTTCGAAGGGCTCAGCCTCGGTAGCCCAATGCTGAACTCAGCACCACCTGTGCTCCTTAATCAACACAATAGTGTTGCCTCTTTCTGTAGCTCTTTGACAGAGGAGCTCTGGTGGCATGGTGGGTTACGCATTGGGCTGCTAGCCACAAGGTTGGCAATTTGAAGGCACTAGCTGTCCCTTGGGAGTAAGATGTTCCCATGAAGGCCTTTGTGTTGTTTAAATATATATATAGATGTTTTTAATCCTACTCTGCCCACATGAACACTATGAATCAGATGGCAGTTAAGTTGGGGGGTGGTTTTTCGCTTGGTTAGTTGAGGTTTTTCAGTTGTCAGTGCTTTGGGAGGTTTGTCCGGAGGCCTAGGGTGGCACTGGCGGTTTGCAATCAAGCCTCGGACCTAAAAGGCTGACGGAAGGTCTGCAGAAGAAGAGCTGGCAAACTGCTCCCATAAAAATTATGACCCAGAAACCTCGATGGAACCGCCCGACTCTGTCACATCGGGGTCCCCAGGAGTCGGAATCACTTTGGGTTTTTATCTGATGATGAGCAAGGCCCCACTGAATGGCCGGATCCATGCCACAATCGCGCTAGGAACCGGGAATTCTTCTCATCCTCATGGAGTATACAGAGCCAGGAGAACTGTGGGAAAGTTAATGACCTACCAAGGTCACAGCCAGGGTGCCTCCACCAGTGTCTGATGCAAGTGTCTAACTCCCAAGGCGGGCCTGCGCCAACCTGGGGTCCTTCCAACCTTGTTTGGCTTCCAATTGCCATTTCCAGCAGCGTACATCTGCAGGCTCCAGTCAATGGGCTGATGCCTGGTATCTGATACTCTGGTACTTCCCTCCAAGTACCTGCCTCGTGTGTCAATTACCCCATCAGCCTCTCCAAGCAGGAGCATCTGAAAAGAGGGGCCACTTTTTTTTTTTTTCCATGAGCGCAATTATTTATGTGCACAAGTAATTGTGCACATAATTGGCTAATAGAGAGTACAGTCAGCCACATGTGGGCATCATTAGCCACTTGCCCCTCGTTTGGAGGGTATAATTATCAAAGCAGGCAATTTTATATCTGTGGATAATTGTACGTGCAAGAGAGAGAGAGAGACAGGTAGGAAATCCGGTGCTTAATTACTTGTAATGTCAAGGTCTTCAGGAGTACATTTAAATGTAGAGGTGGCTTTCCACTTCAATAGCCTGCTTGGATGGAACAACCATCCGATCCCGTGCAGGAGGAGAGCTGAGTGTAGGGGGAAACGAGCCAGGATGTCCTGTGCCAACCTCAAGCCAGAACCTTGCTCGCCAGAAAACCCCCAGCATCCAATTACCCTGGACGGTAGGTGGAGGCCCACCTCGTGAGCGGCCATCTGCCTGTGCAGACAAGGCAGCCTGTCTTTACCCTTCTCCATTACAGCGGATCATTTTGATTCAGCAGTTTCCACGCTTTCCCCACGTTGAGGTTTTATAATCTCAGAAAAAGCCAGTTGGCTTGGCACAGTAAGTGATTTTGTTCACGGCTGGAAGTGAGTCATTGAAGAGGCTTCAACAATACCTCTAACTAGTCATTCATCTGAGAATGTACATAGAATAATACATTGAGAAGACGTCTCTTTGTGCGTTTTGGGGTTTGGGGGAATTTTCCCCCCTGAGACCTTAAATGGCAGCAATTTTACAGGCTCCGCAGTGCCCCTGTGTTCTGGCTTCAGCAGCTTGGCACAATTTTTCCCACTCTCCCACTCAATCACACAAAAATACACTCGCTAACAGCAGCTCCTAAAAATACATGTCACATGCGAGCTTAAGGGGGGAATGTTTTTTTTCACATGAATTGACTTTTTAGGAATATGCAAGCTGAGTAATTTTAAAAAAGAAATTCCAAACCTCCTTTTACCCTATCACTCTTCCCCTCCAGTGTACGAGAGGCAGGTTCCAAAAATATTTGAAGAAAAATGGAATTGGAAGATAATGGAATTTTTCCCACGAACATTTGGAAGCCTTTCTGCAGGGGAGACCATTTCAGACACGAGTTGGGGCACCAATTTTGGGGGTTGGGACAACCCATGTTCCTGATTCAATGCTGACACTTGCCATCAGTGTGATTTCGGCAAATGTCGGACTCAGATTTCCTCATCTGTAAAATGGGCCTTTCTGGAGTTTAAAATGGGAACCTATTTACACCACAGAAATTAGCGCATATCACATCACCAAGTGGCTTCGCCTAGGAGCTCCCCCATCCCCCACCGCTGAGTTCCTTTACCTTCCTGTCTCATTGTCCAGAGCAGCCCTGGTCGTGTAGTATTGCCAGTTGGGCTTCCGTCTGCCTGGTCAGGGCTTGGAAACCACCAGCAGCCCCAAGGGAGAAAGACTGGGCTTTCTAACTCACATCGCACAGGGGTTGCTATGAGTCCGAATCGACCGGGTGGCAGCGAGGTGGCTTTCCAAAGTTGGCTTTGAGCTGTAATTCATGTGATGATTGTTACTTGCCCTCAAGCCCATTTCAACGGATAGCAACACAAGGTGGCAGAGCGGAGCTGCCCCACGAGGCTGCAACGTGCACAGAAGCAAAGCCCCAGGTCTTTTCCCCACACCAGCGAGCAAGCCGTTGCATGGGTTTGAACCTGCAACCTTTCAGTTAGCAACCACGCACTTCAGCATTGTGCTCACCAGAGCTCCTTAATGCCTATGATACTGCTCGTTCTGTTTTTCTTGCCTCTATGTATGTCCCATGACCTTTAACTCTGATCCCACCCGTCCCTCCCTTCTGCAGCTGACTCCTAATGCACCCCTGACGTTTGACATGGGCAGCCTTCAGCTCCTGGTGTCTGCACCGCCGACAACATTGTATATATGGTCTCCTACGGCCTCTGTTTATTATATTGACATTTACATGATCTCTTAAGAGGGAGTAAGAGAGAAAGAGAGAGAGATTGGTCTTAGGCAGATCTTTTAATGGCTGACCCACTTGGTCCCTTTAAAAATGTTAACCTAGTTTTTATACTAATGAAACCCTCCTGGCAGTGACTCTCTGGTGGCATTTGCTGCTTTCTTCACTCACTTCTAAATGGAATTCTTCATGGTGCATCGCAGTACAAGTCTCTTAATGGAGTGTTTATCAAAACGGAGAAAGTGCTTCCCTGAAAGAAGCAAAGCTTAAATACTGCCTTCTTTAAAGTGGAAAAAAATAACTACCGTGAGGTGCTGACCAGAAAAAGAAGGTATTTCCACATAAACTAAGCCTCGGGTGAATCCCCTCTCACCACAGAGCAGGGATGGGAAGGGCCCTGCTATTGTGCAGAATGTACTGGAAAGTGGATGACTGCAGACGCAGTGAAGTAAAAATTGAGCACCTTATTGTTTGATCTCCTTTATGATCCATTATGAATGTGTTCTAGTTTTTAACATTTTCTGTTTTCTTTTCTATTAAGGTTTTTATCTGGTTTTGCTTTGCTATTCTTGTTGGTTTTTGTTTTGTTCTATTTTTTTTTAAGTTTTTCTGTATAGGAAATCCTGGATAGGTAAATCTATAAAGGCAGTAACTGGATGAAGGGTTGCCTGGGTGTCTGGAAGGTGAGATTTGGGGGAGGGGCAGCAGGAGCTGATAAGAATGAGGACAAGAGGAAGAAAATGTTCTAAAACTGGTTGTGGTGAGGATTGCACAACTCCTCTTGATGTGATTGAACACTGAATTGTGTGACATGTGAATGGTATGCCAACAAAATGATTTTTCTATTTAAAAAAAAGAGGAAAGTATTTCTAGGGTGTTTTATAGCACACCAGCAATTGATGCTGAGCCTTCCTCTCCGGAGTCTTTATGAACCCGGGGCTGGAGAAGCAGCAGCTGCGAGGGAAGAAAAGTTCAGGCTGGAGGGAGAGGAAGCGGTGGTGGGGTGGGGGTGGGCGGGCTGTGTATGAAGTGAAATGAATTTGAGGGATTTATATACAATGGAGATTTCTGGAAACGTTTTCCTTCCGGGTCCTATGGGGTCTGCCTTTCTGCAGGGGACCCAACAGAGATTATGTGGAAGCTGCCCTCTTCGCTCCCTTCACTCAGGCCTGTACTCTCCAGCTGACAAGATGCCCCCCACCCTCACCCCCACATCACCCCACAGGTCCATCCCCCCTACACCCAGCTATACCCCGCAGGGTCACTCTTGTGTCCTCAGAGGGGCCTCTGCTGACATCCAAGTCTCCGATGTCTTAAAGACAGTCCTGAGTCTTACCCAAACTCAAGGACATTCCCAAGGGTCAGGGAATAGCAGTCCTTGACTGTTCTCTGAAGCTCCCTGGGCCTCCTACAAAGGAGCTACTCTCTGGTCTAGACGAGAAGCACATTCACTGAGTGAAATGGAGCAAAACACTGGAGCAGACAGACACTCTCAGGGGCTAGATTGAGACTCCGCACAGTCACGACACTTTGGCTCTCTTGGCTGGAGAGGTGAAGGCCCTGTAGATATGTGTGTGAGCCAGGGCCCTCTGAGTTAGAACCAGTAGGTTAAGATCGCTGCTTCAATAGGGCACATTGATTACTGGTTCAAGATTTTCGTGCTTAATTAAAAATAAATCACTCATAATGACAGAAAGGACTTGGTAGAGATGGGCTCATTAAATAAAAATAAATAAAATAAATAAATCTTGACAGAGTGCTATGGAGCAAACCCTATGGGTCCACAGAAGTGGATTAATTAAACACCAACACACACACACACACACACACACACACACACACAAATCCTGAACAGCACTACTGAGAAAAAAAATGAAGCTGTCAAAGATTCTGTCTTGCTGGGATCCACAATCAGTGCTCATGGAAGCAGCAGTCAAGAGATCAAAGGACACATTGCATTGGCTAAATCTGCTGCGCAAGACCTCTTTGTGGAAAAGCAAGAATATTGCTTTGAGGATTAAGATGTGCCGGACTCAAGCCATGGTATTTCCAAGCACCTCACCTGTATGTGAAAGATGGACATTGAATAAGGAAGACCCAGGAACAACGGATGCATTTGAATGATGGCGCTAGCGAAGAAGAACAAAAGTACCATGCACTCCCAGAAGAACCACAAATGTGTCGGTGCTAGATCTTGGGTCAGGTACCAGTCGGGGGACCTTAGAAAAAGCTTGCCTGCCCCTATCGGACCAAGACAGCTAACTTCAAAGGGCCGCAGATCAATGAGCCGTCTTCTTGGCATCAGGTGGGAACAATCAAGGCACCACCCTACCTAGGAGTTTTTATGGATGGAGGCGGGTTACAGCCCCTGCAGCTGTAACTCCTTTCCCCTTCCTCTTACTTTGCCCACCTGCGGTTTCTAACCACTGGCTTGATTGTTTTACCCTTCCCTCCTGACCAACTTAAACTCTGCTCTCCAGCACAGATAGGTCATCACACTGCTCCACTGCTCGGGTCCCAATGGGGCCGGTGGAGCTCCCCCCGGGAGTTCAGGTCTCCCGTCTCTCTCTCCCTCTCTGCTCCGTCTCCCACCCCGGCAGCGAGGCTTTGCTGACTCCTTGCTGAGTCCGTGAATCTCGCCCCGGGGAGCCCAGAATAAACTCCTCCTGGTCCTTCTCTCTGGCCTGGCCTCGGTGCATCTTTACAGCGACCTTAACAGCATGAGTCCCTTCTGCCTTCCTCTGAGACCACGGGGACATAGTGAGTCCCCAGAGACAACACCGCTAAGATGCCTTTCTTGTAAAAGTTGGGAGGGGGCCTGAGGGAATGAGAAAACCCCAGGGGCTTGCACCAAGAGGGACCAGTTGCCTTCACCGACCAGGTGCTCCAGCCAAACACACCCACACCCTGGCACACCACCACACCCACCTGGGGTGCTTGAGAAGGGAGAGTCTCTTCCTTGACCGCGGTTTTGCAGAAAGGACCAGTCTAGTCAAGTCACCCTGACTGGTGTGAGTACCTCCGTGTGAGTGGGCAGGCCAACATCCCAAAAGAAGTCTCGCTCCCTCCAGCTGCATCTCTAATGGCCTCCTGCCCCCCCGGGCTTCACCTGATTGGGCCCACCCATCCTTATGAATAAACATTTATCTTATGAATAAGCTATATCCCCCTTGGAGACCCCTTTTAAGCCTTGGCACTGTCTTTGCTCCAGGTTGCATAGGACCCTCCTCATCTCTGCAAACACCCTCACCAAGCTTCTTCCTTCTGATAAACCTTTGCCTCTCCCAATGATCCTCAGGCAGCCAGAGGCAAGCCCGCCTCCTCCGTGGATGCTGGCTGGGGCACAGCGCCCGGCGACACCTCCAGAAGCCGGATTGGCAAGCTAGAGTTTGCCAGCAATCTCACAGCAAATGGAAATAAGCTTGTTTCTGACCCAACAAATCTGCTTGCATGTCTAAATTGCTATGAGGATCATCAACACAGGGTCCCTGTTGTGGAAGATGGGGAAGAAGCCTGCGTTCTCACCATCTTGGCTTGTGCTTCAGAAAACCTGGCTTAGGTTGGTTAGGGCCCTGAGCGACTGGCCTATCCTTTGAGCCGTTTCTTCTGCTTCCACCTGGCAGGGGTGCATGTTCTCTGAAGAGAAGATTAATGGAGACCTGTGCGACCCAGCCTTCAAAGCATCTGCCTGCTCGCTAAGTCCTGCGTCGGCTCTCATACTAATTAGAGCAGAACAGAATGCGTGTCTTTCCCTTTTGGTAGAAAATTAAAAACCAGGAAACTGTTTCCCCTTCTTTTGATGCGCCTGTGCAGCAACACCTCCCATATTGAAATGAAGGGTAAAGAAAAACACAGAGGTGCTAATTGAATTCATAGCCACCTCCTCGCCCAGAGCCTCAAATCAGAAGTTACAAAGCAGCTTCCATTCCCAGAATCCAAATCATCCAAAGAGGGCCCCCTTCTTCAGAGCAAAATCTTTTCGAAACATCTGACACAGTCACCAGTCGGATTTGATGCTTGTTCGTGTGGCATCCAAAGCGACTTCCGTAGAGACAAGCACGAAGAAGGAAGAGGACGTTAGCAAACAACCAGTTTATCACACAACCAGTGAGATAATACTGTGAGGGTTAGTTAGAAGCTGCCAGAAGCTCTCAGATCAAGTTAAAAAAAAGAAGAAGAACAGAGATTGATGTGTTTCTCCTGGGAAGTCAGGTGTGACACATTTAGCTCATGTCAAAGCTCTTGAAGATTTAAGTATATTCGTTTGTTAAAAACTTATTAAATAGCTGCAATACAGCACTGTAGCTCTTAAATAAACCTTCAGGGGCAGCTCCGACTTTTTGAGTAGCTTCCCCATATCAGATACTATTCAAGATTCTGTTCATACATTTTGCTGTTACTGCAAGTCATCACGATCCCATCCTACGCAGAAAGACCAAGCAGTAATCAGAGGAATTAAGACTCAAAGCCAGGCCCACCTAACCCTACCACCCACATTACCTTTGTCTTTAAATAATGAAATTATTTAGGATGAGGAGTTTGACAATAACCACAGCTTGGATCACGGCTCAGATAACTTGGAATTCGCTCTTCTCCTTTTCTGAATTGCATATTATATTTTTGATTTTTTTCCCTTTTCAGGCATCTTTTTGTCAGTCTAATTTTTATTTTTCAGATGTATTTTCAAATTTCCATACAGGTTTCGACATGATAAAGTACACTGTGCACTCCAGAAAAGAGGGTAAAGAAATAGTAACCATCACCCTCTTAGTAGCCAGGCGACCAGGTGGGATAGTGGGCGATGTGCTAAGCTGCGAACCACAAGGTCAGCCGCTCAAAACCACCAGCCAATCCGTGGGAGAAAGATGGGGCTTTCTACTCCTGTAAACAGCTACCGTCTTGGAAGCTCACAGGGCCAGTTCCACCGTGTGATATAGTCACTGTGGTCAGCATCGACAGGACGGCAGTGAGTTTCTTCTTAGAAACGCCCCAATCCACTGCACTTCGCAGATACTGTTTTGCACAAAGGAAAGGTTGATGTCAACCCTGCGTGGAGTAAGTCTCACAGAACCGTTTTTTTCAACAGCGTGAGCTCATGTTGCAGCATATGTCACACTTGTTCATAATGCTCTGGCACGCCGAACAATCTGCGAAAACAAAAACAGAATGGTGCTCCCCCAAGGTTTCCGAAGGCTGACCCTGAGGTCAGCAGCCCAGTGCCTTACCTGCTGCACCACCAAGGCCCCTTCCAATAGATGATCCAAAAGCCAAACCATGACTGTCGAGTTGATTCCAACTCACAGGGGCCTGATAGGACAGGGTAGAGGTGCCCCTGTGGGTTCTGAGATTCAGCGTGGGAGTAGAAAGCCAGCTGGTGGTTTCTGACTATTAACCTTGAGGTTAGCAGGTCTAACACCTTCCCAACTCCACCACCAGGGCTCCTGTCTAACCTAACTTTCATGGGCACCCGGAAATTTTAAAATGTGTTCCTTCGGTTTATTGTGACGAGGGCTTTGTTGCAATGGTCTGGACCCGGACCGGGAATACTTGGGAGATTGGCCATTCCTTCGCAAACCCTCCAGAGTGATGGAGTCATTGACGCCCTTTCCGCAGAGTTGCTATCCGACTAGTGGTGGGTTTCCAGGTTGGAACGCACTGAGCTGGAGCAAGGGCACCTCGAGGTATTGAACACAGCATTTGGCAAGGTCCCTGGTGATGGCTGTGTGTGAGAGGAAGACATGTGGGTTGGGGAGCATCCTGCTATTCAATGGATTTCTAAGGAGTTGAGAGCCAGCCCAAAGAATGACTGCCATCTAGCAGCACCATCTCCAGTGCAGGCGTAGAGGGCTCCCTCCTTGTTCCACAGCAGGATGAAGCTGTTTCAATGGCTTGGATATTTTCAGTTGGTGAGAAGCTACAGACAGTGAACACTCTGGGTAACCAGGACCTTGCCAAACTTGTAAGCTGCCGGGGATTGCTTTGAGACAGCAGCTCAGTATATAAATCAGCCCCACCCCCCAAAACCTCTCTAGATAGCATCTGGCACGGGAGCCAGAAAGAAGTTCAATGCTGGCCCAGCTGGGTGGCTCTTGCCCACCTCTGATGGCTCAAGCACTGCTGAGGAGCCTAAGTATTTGACACTTTGCAAGCTTCACTGCTTCGGGGGAAAGTGCTGACAGATGAGTGTGGTAGCGACATGATTTTATGTCAACGTGAAGATGTATAAAAGTGTAGGCGTGGAATCCCACCTGTCAGTCAGATCACAGCCTGACGATGCTTTCCTGGGTGTTTGGTCTTCTTATAAAGAGGACCCCTGGGAAGCTCCCTCTCTCTCTGCCCCCTTTTGCCTCCCTGCCCTCTGGGACTCTGCCACTGCCCCTGAGAGCTGCCAGTGCCCTGTCATGTTTCCACCGACCTTGGATTCACATGACTGCACCCACAGGCCTGTGATCTTCCTGCCTTCTGCATCGTTGTATGGGCTATGTGAGTCTGAAGAGGGACTCGTGGACTGGTGTTGGACTCGTGGACTTAAGTTGGAATGGGCTGGGATGTCTTCTTCATGTATAGTTACTTCTTTCTATGAAGCTCTTTCTTATACGTAAATGGTTATCGCTGAATTTGTTTCTGTACTCAACCCAGCCTAACACGATGAATTCAGATGGCACTTTAGTTTATAACTGGCATCACTCTCTGTAGTATTAAATTTAAAAATGGCGCTGGGGAGTGGGGGGTGAAGGGCCAGTCCCCACCCACTGCTACTACTATTACTACTACTCGGATTCAGTAATACTACTTCTGGGTTCAGTAATGCACAATTGTACGGTTGAGATAT
>NW_022103968.1:14547054-14552315 GCF_000313985.2 Echinops telfairi
ATCCTCATATATAAATATATTTATATATGTACATGCCTTTATTTACACCTCTCTGTATTATTGGCCAGTATTTGGTTAAGGATTTTTGCACATATATTCATTAGAGATATCGGTCTGTACTTCTTTGTTCCTGTGGGATCCTTGCCATGTTTGGGTATCAAAGTGATACTAGCTTCGTAGAATGAGTTTGGGAGTTTGCCATCTTTGTCTATGCTCTGGAATAATTTGCGGAGGATTCGTGTCAGCTCTTCCCTGAATGCTTGGTGGGAGTCTCCTGTGAGGCTATCTGGTCCAGGCGCCCCTTTTCCTCGTGTGGGCTTCCCAGAGTCTTCCTCTGCACACCTCCCCTTTTGCTCACTACCTTTCCCTTCACCCAAGTTAATGCATGGCTACTCTTTGGGGAGTGCCTTCCCTGCCCTTCCCTTCCCTTAAAGCCAGGTACAGCCCTTGAAGCCTGAAATTTATTTATTTTTAAATAAGTTGCCTGCTTGGAAATTATTATAATCTCAAATCGACAGATTCTTTATTGCTCATGGCCTTCACTAGTACCCTTGACTTCGGAATGCTGCCTGTGAGACATCTTCTCTCCCTAGTTAGATATTCTTCTATGATTGTTTCATCCTGGATGGAGAATTCATTGGTGGTAGGGGAGCCCTGGCCACCTAGTGGTTACATGCTGGACTGCTAAGCACAAAGTCAGAAGTTCAAAACCACAAGCCAACTCCGAGAGAGAAAGACCAGGCTTTCTATTCCAGTAAAGAGTTACTGTCTCCGAAACCCCCAGGGGAAGATCTATCCTGCACTACAGGGTTGCTACGAGTCAGAATCGACTGGGTGGCAGTGAGCGTGGTCGCTGGGTGGCACAAACAATTTGCACCTCTCTGCTAACCTGACAGTGGGCTATCCTACCCCTACCCATCCCCAAGTGTACTGCGGAAGAAAGGTCTGGAGTCACCTCTCTGAAGATGACAGCTACGAAAGCGGTTCAACACTGCAACACATGGGGCTGCTAGCAATTTGATGGCAACAGCTTCTGCTTGGTTTGTTAGTAAATAATCGAAAGGTGCTAGAAAAGCATGAGTTTGCAACCGTCTGAGAAATAAAGATAGCCCTGGGGTCTGTGTGGATAATGAATGTACAAAGTGAAATCATATAGTGCAGCAAAAGTAGCCTGAGATGATTTGAATAAAACCAAGAACCCCCAGGTTTTCTAATCATCTGAAGAGTTCCTTATAAAATAATAGTGCATTTTATTTATCCAGGCACGTGTTTACTTGTGAGAAACAATACTGGGTGCCTCCAGTGTCCCACTGAGTGAATCCCACATTCACCTCTTGAAAGAGCAACACACTAAACACAGCCAACGAACTATGGATGTGAACACTCTTCTGAACACCGATATGAACCTATTTCTCACCTCTACTTTCTTCTCTATTTGCAACGCCGTCTGTTCACCCTTAAATCGTTCTACTTACCCAGTCAGCAACTTAATGGAAGCTGCGATGTTTACTGATCTTAGTATCCCCTGCGGCTAGCATGGGTCATACATGGGAGTTTGAGGGGAAGCAACAAAACAACAAAACGTGGTTTCCATGGAGACCGTAGATTCTGACTTATGCTGACTCTGAGGGTATCAGAGTAGAACGTGTGTGCCCCTTGGCATTGTCAGTGGCTGGTTGTTCAGCAATGATCACTACTTGCTAAGTGCCTCTGGGTGGACGCAAACCCAGCCTTTCTGTCAGCCCCTGAGCCCGTGAACATTGATGTTACTGAGGGGCTTCTGGTACACAACCCCCTACCTGATAAATTCTCACTCTGGGAACAGTCATGGCCTGGAACTTCATGGCAGCTGGAATGGACTAGGAACTTAGTCCCGGCCCATCGTGGGCTTTCTAAGCTCTTCTGGACGCCCGGCGTTAGGTTATGAGTGCTTCCTGCAGACAAGAGTCCTTTGGTCCCAGAGAGTCCTTTAGCCTAGCTTGCCTTACTCCCTGCTCCCTCCTGCTCCCCACCGATGACCATTATTACTTTTTTTCTTGTTGGGGTTTGCCTGGTTTCTCTTTTTTTTTTAAAACAAAAATCATTTTATTGGGGGCTCGTACACATCTTATCACAATCCATCCATCCAGTGTGTCAAGCACATTTGTACATTTGTTGCCCTCATCATTCTCAAAACATTTGCTTTCTACTTGAGCCCTTGGTATCAGCTCCTCATTTTCCCCTCCATCCCCACCACCCACTGCCTCATGAACCCTTGATAATTTATGAAGTATTATTACTTGTCATGTCTTACACTGCCCGACGTCTCCCTCCACCCAATACCCATTATTAGGGTCCCGGGGAATCCCAAGTAGAAGGATGTGTGAACTATGATCCTAGCTGCCCAGCTCCGCCCGGGACACCATAGGTGATAGGACACTTGGACAGGTAGAACACCAAAGGAAGAAACCCGGGTCCAGACCGGAAGGGTTAGAAGGGGACAAGCAGAGGACTTGAAAATATCCCTTAGATTTGTCCATCTGGCTGGAGGTCACGGTCATCTTTGCCAAATCGTTGTTAGTCACTAGGAGTTAAGAACATGGAAAGAAAGGCTCTGAGTAAGGTTTTTGTTTTTGTTTTTTGAATCTGTTAGTCCCGAGGAAAGAGAACCTGAGGAGGGCAGCTAGTGGGGAAACAGAGTCAAGGAAATGTGTTTGGGGCTTTTGTTTTGTTTTTAATACCAGGTTGCGATTCAGAGCCTCCCCAGTAGTGGAGTGGGTTACTAGTTGGGCTGCTACCCACAAAGTCAGCTGTTCGAGCCCAGCAGCTTCTCTGAGGGAGAAAGATGAGGCTGTCTCCTCCTGTAAAGAGTTACAGGCTCCCAAACCCTAGGGAGCAGTTCTACTGTGCCCCATAGGGTTGCTATGAGTAGGAATGAACAGGATGGAAGCAGGGCTGTTTTTCTTGAGGGTCGTGACAGTGTAGAGAACATCTGGAGCTAAGGGGAGCTTGAGCCTGTACCCCTGGGAACATCCCGCTTGAAGGAGACCAGAGTCAGGAGAATTGAAGGTCCTGAGCCGGTGACTCTGCAGTAAGCCAAGGTCATTCGGACAGTTTTTTCTTGGACGCACATTTAAGATGATTTGAGTCGTCATGTTCTCTAGGAAGACTCCACTGTAATTATACAAATATTGAATGTTTTCCAAGATTTAAGAGCAGCGGGGGTGGGGGGGGGGCGGGAAGTAATGCATTTGCTTTGAAGTCTTTAGCCTTCAAACTCGATTATGTGAAATCCTCTTCGGAGGGACAGCGAGTGTATGGAAATAAGTGTGCTCTGGCCTCCGAGTGAGGAGCCGTGACTGCTGACAGCACCCGTTCTTCCCCGTGAACTTCTTAAAGGACCAGCAATAATAATAGCTGACACTTAAAAAAATTTTTTTTAATAAATCTGAAATGTATAGTTGATAAAGCACTTATGAAGATGGCCAGACAAAAGCAAGACTCAAGTTTGGCCCGGCCATTCAAAAAGCTGCCCCAAACCTTTCATTTCATTGTCTTTTGACAGCACCCCAGAAAAGTGTAATAGTCACCCCCAAAAACACACAATGAAAGCTCTGTGGTGGGGGGTGGGGGTTGCTCTTGGCTGGAGTGCAACTGGAAGTAAATCCAGGTCTGCTGAGGGTGGGGGGTGTCAGCGCAGGGCTGGCTTGAGGGGAGGGGGCTGCTGGGGAGCCCACTAAGGTGCCGTGTTGTGCTGAACAGCCGGGATTCCTGCAAAGAGCAAGAGCGCATCTTCCCCACCTAGCTGAGCGGCCCCTGGGAAGTGTGGAGACCTCCCTGAGCCTCCACGTTCTCATCTGCCCATGGATTACATTACTGTCTCATTTAGAAGCCCGATGTTAGGGTTCAAGGAATCTCTGGATGGCAGAAAGGGCTCCTTGGTAGACCAGTTATTAACAGAAAGGCTGGCCGTTTGAGTCCACTCAGAGGCCCCTCACAAGAAAGGCCTGGCAGTCGATGGCTGAAAGATGGAAATCCTCTGGAGCAGAGGTCCTCGGGGGAACACGTGGGGTTCACCCTGGGTTGGAGTCGACTCAAGGGCAAACAATTGGATTTGCCGTTGCCGCTGCTGCTGGGATTGATGAACGTAATGTACTCCCCCAACAAGGATCTGCTGAGGACGTGGGTGGGCCAGGCCTCCTGGGTGGTGCAGACAGTATAGTGCTCAATTACTCCTCGAAAGAAAGGTGTGGCGGCAAGATCCCACTCCAAGGTGCTTGGAAGAGAGACCTGGGAATCTGCTTCCCAAAGGCCACGCCCTTGAAGATCCCGTGGGCAGTTCTAGTCTGCACACGTGGGCTCACCCTGGGCAGGAATCATTGCATAGCACCTAGCAAGGACAGCCCCTGCCAGGCTCTGTTCTCGGCTCAGCGGGGAATGAATTCACTGGGAGAAGACCGGTGACAACACAGGAAGGAAGACATCAATAAGGGTGTGGACAGGCATCACGTGCCCTGGGGAGAGTAGGGCGGGTTGTATTTTTCATAGACGCTGGGTGCCTAGCCTCTCCCAGCTGAGCGGCTACTGTGAAAATGTGAGTTTGGCCCTTCTCCAGTTGACAGGTGGATTCTCTGCTTATTCTGTGAACAGGCTGTCTATGCAATATCAAGGCCTGGCATGGTACCCTCAACTTTGCATCCAGGGCAGGACACGTGGCAGTGGATGAAAGGAGAGTCCCCCCGCACAGCACAAAGGGGCCTGTGCCACAAGGCTGGCCTGGGCTGCAAGGCTTGCCTTCTACAGGACTGGACTTGGACTCTGCCCCTTCGCTGCAAAGGCACAAAAGATCCCCTTCAGCACAGCTCTCCAGGGCGCCCTGCTCGCTCTCTCCACATGCCATTTCCCTTCCTTCCTCCACCCCTGGGAACCCTCTCTGCTTTCCGCCAGTGTCCTTACGTGATTCCATAGTCTCTCCTTCCTGGTCTTTCTTCATGCTTTGCCCATGTGTCTCCCCTGATTCCCCACTCCCATACGTCAGTACACTTTGCAGATTAATCTTCGAGAAGTTCAACCTGAAGGCTCTCCGTTTCAACAAAGTCATCAGCTCCAGTCTCCTTCTGGAGGCTAGTCTTTTGTAATCTCACCCTCACCTGCTTTGGGGGAGACAATAATCTGGGGGAGACAAAGAAAATGGTCTTTCCCATTGAGACTCTATTGACTGGTCTTGGAAGTTGAGTGGAATGCAGCTATGATGACATGAAGTTTCTTTTTCTTTTTTTTTT
>NW_022103968.1:14552587-14553687 GCF_000313985.2 Echinops telfairi
GGGTTGGCCAAGGAGTCCTGCTTTGGCTGCTAGAGCTTCATTCTGCTGAATATGATATTCCTGAAATCTCATGGATCTTCTTTGGGTCATTTTTAAATATTTATGTAAGCAATGCTCTGAACACGTGGTCTCTTCAGGTTTCACTTCTCTTGTTGTGAAATTTTTCACACAGTCCAAAAAGCAGGTTTCTGTAAGTTTATTGTAGGTTCCAAGAAATTCCTTAAACTGTTTTATCTGATCGGATTCTGGTATTTGCACAGCCATATTCTGTGGGTATGTTGGAGTCACCTTTTCTGATGCATGAGTTTCCTTTCTGTTTGGGGATAACAGTTGCTCAAGCTTTTCTTGAGTGACTCCAAGTCTGAGTTCTTACGCACAGGTTCCTGCATCCGATACCAATAGAGTCTGGGGGCGCTTGGCTGCCAGTCGTTTGTGCGCAGCGGCAGAGAAGCAGGGTCACGGTGAACGGCGGCTGCAGGAGAGGAGAGAACACCGACATGAAGTTTCTTAATCATGGTTCTGACATTTATGAGGTGAGTGACCTCAACAGCCACGTTTCGTCTCTGAATCTTTCTGTCTCACCCTCACGAAAAGCAGCAGTCTTGCTGGTTTTCCTAGAGTCGATGGGAGAAGTTTTCCAACTTCTTGCCTCAAGCAGCTAATAATCTCTTTGGACAAACAGATCTAATTCATGGCCCCCAGTTTGCATCCCCGCCCTCTGCCCCCAGGGAAGCTTCCTGCGCTCACAGCAACAACATGAATCCTTGGAGAAGATTTTCGTTGTCTGAATAATGAGTTCCCTGGGTAAGGTTATGGCTTAAGAAGTACAGGGCAGGTAGGGACTTATTATTCTAGACTAAGGTCATATAGCAAAATATTTTGCTCACTGGTGTAAGCTGCCTCAGAGAATGACAAACTTTAGAAAGGCAATGGCTCATGTTTGCAAAAGAAAAGAATCTTCTAAGGAATGAAAAGACTGATATTGCTTTTTTTAAAAAAAACTTTTTATTGGGGGCTCATACAATTCTTATCACAATCCATACATCCATCCATTGTGTCAAGCACATTTGTACATTTGTTGCCATCATCATTCTCAAAAC
>NW_022103968.1:14555445-14566332 GCF_000313985.2 Echinops telfairi
CTTGGGAGCTCCCTGCTCTGCTCCCATGGTTGCTCTGCTGCACGCCTTTAGTGGTTTGCCTCAGTGTCGCAGGGTCAGTCCAGGCCAGTCCCGACACTGAGTCTCCAGTGTTGTCCCCCTTAGGACCCTGGTTTTGTTATTTCATCCCTTAATTCTTGTATTTCCCTTTGGTGCATTGCCTTTAACTCCTCTATCGTCTCATCTTTTTTTCTGCATTGCTTCCCTCATATCCTTTATGATTCCAAGCAGCATTCTGAAAATTTCTTCTTATGGCAGGTCAATGGCTGCTTCTTCTATGCCCATCGTTTGGTTCATGAATTCTCCCAGCATTACCTTCTGTTTCTCCTGCGTTTTCATTGACGCTGTTAGAACTGGTTGCTGTTTACGTGTTGTTTTAGAGGAGCCTGGAGCCATCTTCCTGAGTCGAAGACCACTGGGCTCTCTCTTGGGGGACTCGTCTGAGTGCTTCTACAAACTACCTGCCAGTAGCTGAAAATACTGATATTTCATCCTCTGCCTTCCCACAACCCTCCCCCTGATTCTGAATAAGCCCAGTGGTTGATCAACATGAAAACATCCCTGAAATCAAGCACCCCGGAAAGGACAGTGTGTGGAGCGGAGGAGAGCACGTCTTGGGGTAACACGTGATCCAAGTTGGAAGCTTCTCCAGATTTAGCCCCTTCCTCACCTTGTTGGTACTTTCATGGGAAAGGGCTGGTCATCGGATCAGATACTGCAAATAGCTCCTGCAAGGAGGGGTCGCTAGTCCTCCCAAGACTAGTCGTCGCCTTCTAGTACTCTTTGCAGCTCTGCCAACTGGTTATAACTGGTATACATTCTGGTTTGTCCAATGGCCATGCCATACCAATCTCTAAATATTTTTATATCACGCCGCTGTGATGTGTCTTCAGGAACCCTGGTGAGGGTGAGGTTACGAGCTGGGCTGCTAACTGCAAGGTCACCACTTTGAAACCGCCACCATCTGCTCTGCGGGAGAAAGACAGGCTGTCTGCTCCTGAAAGAGCGGCAGTCTGGGAACCCCCCAGGGGCAGTTCTAGTCTACCCGGTCCCAGTGCCTCGCTGTGGAGGCATCGACTCGACGGCAGGGAGTTGAGTAACTTGTATGTGGAACGGGAGGCACAACAGTGACCTGAGCCGGTACCTGGCCCATCAAGGAGACCATGATAGAGTGGGCAAGGGGCACAAGGAGACCAGGATAGAGTGGGCAAGGGGCACAGGAGACCATGATAGAGTGGGCAAGGGGCACAAGGAGACCATGATAGAGTGGGCAAGGGGCACAAGGAGACCATGATAGAGTGGGCAAGGGACACAAGGAGACCGTGATAGAGTGGGCAAGGGGCACAAGGAGACCATGATAGAGTGGGCAAGGGGCACAGATCTCACAGGATGGGTTTCCAAAAGTGATAGCATGTAGAGGACAATGGATCCATCTCTCTCTCTCTCGCTCTCTCTCTCTCTCTAAGATTTAGAAGTCAGACTGATGCCTTAGGAACTAGGTAAGCTCCTGGTTTCTTGCCCAGTTTGGATTGAAAGAAAAGAACAAACCTTTCTCAAGAAGAAGGTATTGGACTCCCTGCTAATGAGGGGAAGAGGGAATCCAAGAATGAATTCGCTCTAAGGGAGAGACATTCTTCTGCTTGCGTCCTGAGTTGTAAAAAAAAAAAGCAGGTCATGATGGCTCGCATCAAACAGTGAGCAGGAGCATCTCCATGCAGCGCGACGGGCAAAGTGTGCCAAGGACCAGAGAGGAGAAAATCTGTTTACTGGGAGAGGTGAGAGAGCATGTCTGAGACCCGCCGTCCAGCCTGCCAGACCAAATCTCTGAACGAACTTCTATAGGCATGAAGCTATTGTCCAAAAGCATGGGGGGGTGGGGGCAAAAGATTCACCTGGCAGCTGGGGGGATCGGCCAGCTCTTTCCATGCAGAACTGAATTCAGAGAAATAATGCACTTTCTCAGCAACCGCTCATCCTCAGCACGAAGTCGGCCTGGGAGAAATGAAAACATGGAATAGAACGCGAGGTGACTGGCAGTTCGACGTGACACGGCTATGACAGGAATGCAGGGCAGCGGAAAGTGCCGCCGAGAGAACCATTGGCACGCCCTGCGCTCAGCCCTGCGCGCCTCCTTGCCCGGTGGAATCTGCTGGGACGTGGCGATGTGGGTTTCCTGCGTGGCAGTAACTGCTGTGTACTTGCAGGATGACTTCTACCCAAGAAGTACTCCAAGAAGACTTCCTGCTGCTGCTATTGGCTGTGTGCAGAGTGTTTCCGGGAGGGGTGTCCTGCCAAGAATGCTGAGATTTCTCTCTCTGCACGGCAAAGGTTCACCACCTTGGAGAAGTGCTGACAGGTAGCGAGTCGCCAGCTGGGAATCGGATTCTGGCAGTCAGCGCCTGGCAGCGTATGCTCTGGTTTTTTGCCAAGGGTCCATGTTTAATCCCCGCCTGATTCAACTTTCTTCAGCTACAGCAGAGCCCAGTCGGAGCCCTGGGGGCACCGTGGCTGTGCATTAGGCTGTGATGCACAAGGGCAGCAGTGCGGACCCCCGCAGCTCTGCCGAGAAAAAGAGGAGCTTTTCTACTCCAGTCCTGCAGTCTCAGAAACTCGCAGGGCAGTTCTACCCGGTCCTAGAGGGTCGCTATGACCCAGCATCAGCTCTATGGCAGTGAACTGGGTTGGGAGGGGTGCCGCAGGAGCCCAGGAATGGTACGAATGATGAGGCACTAACCACAGGCCAGAAAGGGCCTCGAAGGACAGGTTTGCCAACCTGCTTCCCGCAAACCACTTGACAGCAGCTGACAACTGGGGGTGGGGGTGGGGGATCCCGTGAGCCTTCTTCCGTGAATGTCTTGGGTGAGGGCATCAGAATCCTGGTGGAACAAGTGGTTTGTATAAAGGTTGGTGGTTTGAACCCACCCAGCAGTTCTGCGTAAGAAAGACCTGCCTAAAGCCCAATCTGCTTCCATAAAGAAAACTCTATGGGGGAGTTCTCTCTAACACCTGGGGTTGCCACGAGTCGGGGCCACGGAGGGCAGCTAACAAAGACAGCAGCAACCTGCTAGGGCAACACGAGGTGAGCTCAGAACAAAGAGGGGGCTCATGACCTGTCTGCCACCTTAGAGACCCCTGAATCGTAATGAAAAAACATAGTCCTGGATCCCCCTCCTCTCCATGGGTCCCCTTACCTTCACTAGATTTCGTTTACTTCAATTCAAACAAAAGAGTGTCTGTAGGGTATTTTTGTTTTATTTTCCTCTTCTTCTTCATTTTCCATTTCGATAGCAACATCTACCGATCCCTTCAGGGTAAAACCAAAGGAAAACAGATTTGTTCATCCAACCGACAAATATCTGCCCATAGCTTTCGGTGAAGAAAGCGCTCTGTTGGGTACTATGGACGATAAGAAGATGATTACAGCATCATCTTTGCCCTCAAGGAGTCTAGCACGTACTAAGGCGCAGAAGGCATGGAGACAAATAACACAATTAGGCAAGTGTATGATAAGGGCCAAGATGAATTTTGGAAAAAGGAAAGTGTGGGGGAAATGCCAGTGCCCAACAACTAATAGTGGGTTCGATAAGACGCAATTGTACAGTTGAGATATATATATATTATAATAAAGTCATAGAGTATGAGAGATAAAAGAGAGATTGAAATAATGAAGGCAGACACATTTCATGGTAGCATGCTCACCTCAGCCCCGCTTGGTGGTCCACGTGGAGATGGGAGACTGGAGGGGAGGAGAGAGGGGAAAGGGAACAGGGGAAAGAGGACTAGAGGAGAGGGAGCTGAGGAGAGGCTAAGAGAGGTCTTTATTGCTAACCCAGGCCTATATACCTTTGGGGGGGAGTGCAAGCCCACTAGTTACAGGTGAGGACATACGTCACAGGAAGGGGTTGCACTATGGGTTATACAGCAATGAGAGGGGGACAATCTAGGGATATACACGCAATAGGAAGAGGAGGGACTGGGCGTATACTTGTGATAAGAAGGGCAGATCCTAGATTCAGGATGGCAGCCTAACTTTGGATGTCACTGAGGTTTGACCAGTTTTCTGGCTCTCCATAGAAACCATTATCAGTAGGGTGTAAGTCCCACCTACAGGGACCAGACTAATGGTCGTGAGCCTTTAGGGAGATGTAACCCATTGTCCTTAACAGCAGGGAGCGGCCCTACCGGTCTGGCAATTGACTGCCTTCCTGGAGGATGTCTCTAAGCATCTGATCTCCCACCATATGCTGGCAAATAGCCTCTAATGTTTGGCATGTCTTTAGGGGAGACAAAGCTGGGGGAAAATCTCTTTATAATCCCACAGGAAAGCTCTGTGTGAGACTTAATGGAGGTAGAGATATCAGAGTTAGCTTTTAAACGATGGATACAGAATTCAAATGGGTGCTGGACATTTCGGGGAAAGGGAATGGTGCGTGGGAGGGTTCACTGTTATAAAGCAACATTACAACCACCCACGGCCATCATGTCCATTTCCACTCACAGAGACACTACACGTAGGGTTCATAAGACTTTAAATCTACCAAAGCAGACAGCCTCATCTTTTTACCTTGGAATGCCTTGTGGGTTTGAACCTCTGGCCTTGTAGCTAGCAGCCTAACGCCTAGCCCACAATCCAAGAAGGCTCAGTGTAGCATAAGCATTGTTGTTCCAACTCATAGTGGCCCCATGTACAACAGAGTAAAACATCGCCCTGTCCTGGACCATCGTCATAATGGTTCCTATGTTGAGCCACTGTTGCAGCCACTGTGTCGATCCCTCTTGTTGAGAGTCGTCCTCCTTTTTGCTGCCCCTCTGCTCTCCCAGACATCATCTTCACTTCCACTGACGGAGTCTCCTGAGATGGTGCCCGACGACGTAAGCGAGAGGAGGTCCTTCTGAGAAGCATTCTGACGGTGCTGTTTGTTCCACGACAGCTGTGTTGGTTCTTTGGGTCCTCCGTGGTACTTTCAGTAGTCTTTTTCAGCACCCTGGTTCAAATACATTGACTCGGCTTCAGTCTTCTTTATGCACTGCCCAACTCTCTTGTGATGGATAATGCCATGGCTCGGGTGAGAGGCACCTTAGTCCGCAAAGTAACAGTAAGCAGTAAGCACAGCAACAGTTAGGTAGAGGAGGTTGTTTGATTTCTACTGGCAACAAGCCATCGCTCTTTAGGTTTAAAAAAAATAGGTTATTTGTAGTTGGCTGACCCGCCCCCCCCCCAAAAAAAATAACAAACTCACTGCCAGTGGGTCATTCTGACTCCTCGCAGCCCTGCAAGTAGAACTGTCCCTGGGGGTTTCTGACGCTGTGCCTCTTTGTGGGAACAGAAAGCCTCCTCCTTCTATGGAGTGGCTGGGAGCGACACCACTGACCTTGTGCCTGGCACCCCAACACATAATCCATATGCCACCGGGGCTCCTCGCGTCTTAAGCAGGAACGTCGGTTAGGGTTTCATTGAAGAGGACGTTAAAACATGGTTTAAGTGTATTCAAGAAAAGTGTGAGGAGCACTGATCTGAGTGAAGAGGTTCCTCCTTCCGACTCACCCCAGACCTCTGAGCACTCCTCGTCGCTCTCGGCTAAGATGTGTAGAGTAGACAAAGGAAAGCCAGGCAATACCTATCAGCCCAAACTCAAAGCCAACCCCACTGCCACCGTGTCAGTCACGACCGACCCCTAGGGCCCCTGTGGGGCAGAGCAGAACTGCCCGGAGTTCCAAGACAGCCAGCTTTACAGAAGCAGGCGCCTCCTCTTTCTCTTCGGAAGCGGCCAATGGTTTCAAACTGCCAACCTTGCACTTGCCCACGGTACCACCTGGGCTCCTCTATTAGCATGCAGCTGGCAAAGTTAGGATCCGATAACCTGAAGAAAAACCTAGCAGCTCTGTTGAGTCCAATGGCAAGGAGACCATTTGGGGAGAGAGAGAGACAAGAGACCCCAAAACTAAACCCCCTGCCAGAGTCAATGGCGACTCCCAGCGAACCCTGTGGGTTTCTGTGGGAGACAGCCACTGTTTCCAACTGTAGACAGCCCAGTCTTTCTCTGGAGAAGAGAGAGGAAAAGTTGCAATTGTCCTGTCAGAGTAACCTCAAACTCACTCACTGTCTTCCTGGGAATTCTGACTCACAGTGGCCCAAGAGGACAGAGTAGAACTGCCCCTGTTCATGTCCTCGGTGGTAAATCTTTACAGGAGAGGAAAGTCTCATCTTTTTCCCTTGGAGGGGCTAGTGGTTTCAAACTCCTGACCTTGCGATTATCAACCACAGCAGTAACTTGCTACACCACCTAGACGCCTACGGCACCCCATAAATACTTGCTGAATGAAGGTATGCATGTCTGAGTAAGAAGGAGGGAAGATAGAAAAAGACATTATTAAGGGAAATAATTAAGAGAGAAGGTGGTTTAGAAAAACAAAAACTCAAGGTTTCAAATCTGGGAAAAGTGTAGTTTTAATAGGAAGTAGCAAAAGCTGAAGCAGAACTGAATTGGTGTGAAAGATTCTGTGTTAAATACTTAACACGTTAAATATATTGGAGAGATAGCCAACTAGAAATATCTACCGGCATGTGAAGTGAAATGTGGAAAAACCTGAAGTTGCAGAACCAAGAAAGGAAGAACACATTCAGCATGCACGTCTCAAGCTAAGAAAATGGCAGGAAAAACCCCAGGCTTGGGTTGCAATACTGAAGGAGTCTGTGGCAAAATGTTGAAAGATGCAGGAACCATCAGAAATGTAGTTAACTGCTTACTATCGGCCTTCTAGCCATAATCCTCCCTCTGTGATGTCTGGTGGATTCTAACTACAGCTGTGGTTTTAATGCCACTTCGAAGGAGTTACCAGTTATGCTAATGGGCCATCCTCTTTGTTTCCAGGGGAGTCTGATCTGCAGACAGCAAAGGCCTTCACTTCATCAAACCTGTCTCAGTAAGCCCTCATCGCATCAGGCTGTCCGGATGAGTTTGAAAATACTGAACCGTAATTCTTCAAGGAAACCATACGAAAGACCGCAGGCTCTGTAAAAGGAGAGGAAAATTCAGTCCTAGCGTGCAGGAGGCCAGGATTGATTTCATGTTAGTGGGGGAGGAACCACAGCAGCAGGAAAAGAGGATGGGAGCGGCTATACAGCTCGGAAAATGGAATCAGTGTCCCTAGAGTATACGTGCAGAGGTGGTGGGATGGGTGGGTTAGGTTCTGCTGTGTATAGTCTGAACAAGAAAATAACAATATATATATATAATCATACAATATATACATGTATATAATATATACATATATGTGTGTGTCAGTCCTAGTCAAGACCGGGTAGGAGATAAGACAACTAAACACAATGTGAGACCCTGGGACAGAAAAAGGACACCAGGTGACAGCTAAGGAAACCTGCACAAAGTATGAAGTTCATAATAACAATGTCCTCTGTTGGCTTATTAGCCACAACAAATGCAGCGTTTTGATATGCGCTTAATAATGAGGAAAACTGGGTGTGTGCTGTCTTCACCATTTTCTGTGAATCAAAAACTATAATAAAAAGTAAAGTCAATTAAACCAACAAACAAAAGATTCAGTACTGCCCTCGGGACCCAGAAGCCATATCAGACCTCTAGTCACTTTCCTGCTGTGCGAGGTGAGCGGGTAACCTCTCTGTCTTGACAACATGTCCAAAGTCCAGGGGACAAGTGCAGCCACGCTCCCTTCTAAGGAGCATTCTGGCTGTACTTCTCCCAAGACAGATCATTCATTCTTCTGGCCGTCCGGGGTATTTTCACATTATTCACCAACAGTGTAATCCACTACATCAATTCTTCCACCTAGTGAATCTTCCTTATTCAGTGTTCAACTTTCATACACGAGGCAATTGGAAATAACCAGGGCTTGCGTCGGGTGCACCTTAGGGTTCAAAGCGATAGCCTTGCCCTTCAGCACTTTAAAGAGGTCTTGTGCAGCAGATTTGTCAAATGCAGCCCATCAGTTGGTCTCCTGGCTGTATCCTCTGTGTACTGCTTGTTGTTATGGGTCTTCCTCAAATCCTGACACCCTGCTCTACAGAAAGCACAAGTTCTTGGATTACTTGCCGAACAAGAATAGCAAAAGGATATACCCCTGGAACATACTTTTTCTGCTTTTGAATCACACAGCATGCCCTTTTTCTGTCTGAACAACTGACTCTTGGCCTATGTAGGTTCCACATAAGCACAATGAGGTGTTCGGAATTCCCTTTCTTCACACGTTCTCTATACTTTGTGGATGTGCCTAGGTTTCAAATCCTGGCTTCACCACTTGCTAGCTATGAAATCAGGCCATTGGCTTGGTCTCTGCAGGCCTATTGCAAAATAAGAGCTCAGAGCATGTTAACTATTAATTTGGAGTACCTACTGGTTTAATCTTATCCCTTGCTTTATTTATTTCCCAGGCCTCATTTTGCTTATGCTCAATGCCCTCCTATATTCAATCTTTATTCCCTTTAGTCTGTCCTTTGGGACATATTTCTATGAACCATTTTGAGTTTTTAAGTATGTTCATCTTTCCCCAGGCAATTGAGGGTTGACTGTAGAACTATTGGAAAAAAATTATCAGTAATTTTTGGAACATGAAATATAACCATTATACACATGGCTAGTGTCAGGATGTGGCTCTGAAGGTCCCTAGGTTTAGAACTGATTTTAATATAATTTTTAAATGTGTGTGTTTGGGGTGTGTATTTTTTTTTAACCAACAAAAAATCAGTCTGTTGGAGAAAATACTTACTGTATCTACTCGTGTATAAGCCGAGTTTTTCAGCACATTGTTAATGCAGGTTTTGTGCTAAAATTAGATGTCTCAGCTAACATTTGGGTTGGCTTATACTCAAGTATATACGTTAACCAAGTGAAACATTTTGTTTGTCTAGGCTAACCGTGGATCATTTTCACATGCTACAAATTTCCAATATAACCTGCATCTATTGGACAAAAAAAAAATCAATCACAAAAGTGTCCATATTGTATACTCTCCTAATGCTGTTTGCTGTCACTGGATGTCAGAATTAACTCCAGGTTAACTGGGACCTCGTAGACAAAGACTTACCATCTCCTAGTGCTGTGGGATATAGCATTTGGCTTTAATAGGGACAAGAAGATTGATGCACTTATTCTTTAAATATGAGAATGTAAAACACTAGGGGAAATATGAGAGACTCTTATACTGAATAGAGCAAATGAGCTCATCATTTGATAAGTTAAGTCCCATAGTAATGCTTCTTCAGGGGGTTAATACAAAATTTGTTTTAAAAATATTATTTTTTTAAGTACCAATGTCTTGAAGATGCAGCTATAGAATACCAATATTACTGGAAGTGACTGGGGCTGAGGGGGGCTACGTTCTAGATGGTAGATGCTTGTTATTTCTGGCTATGGAAATGCAATACTGAATACAGGTGCCATAGGCATAGTTTGGCGAAGGCTAAAAGAGTCACTAAGATGTACATCCACCACTTGCCTGTCAGTTTGTCTTGCTGTGATTGCTTACGCATTGCTGGATGCAACGTCCCTGGCCTCTTAAATACCATCAGGGTCACCCAAGGTGAACAACTTTCAGAAAACTCAGAACAGACTATGAGGAAGGCGTAGGCTGTCCACTTCTGAGGAATGAGCCACTGGAACCTTATCAGAATAGCAGCAGAACGCAGTCGGTTCTCGGGCCAGAAGGCACCAAAACATGACTGAGGAAGAGCTGCCCTCTCAGCATGGAGCCGACCATGATGACGTGATGGAGTCAAAGCCTTCCGGACCTTCACCTGCTGATGGGACATGACTCAAAATGAGAAGAAAATGCCCTAGGTAGACCTCTATTAATAATTGTAACTTGGAATGTACAGAAGATTAATCTGGGAAACTTGGAAGTTGTCAAAGATGAAATGAACTGCGCAAAGATCAATATCCTAGGCATTAGTGAACTGAAATGAACTGGGATTGGCCATTGTGAATCAGAGCATCATGTAGTTTACCGTCCTGGGAATGACAGAGTCGGGAGGAATGGCGCGTCATTTTCACATCATCAAAAAGAGCATTTCAAGAAGGATCGTGAAGAACAATGCTGTCTGTGACAGGATAATATTTATCTTGATAAAAGGACATACAGTGAATACAGCTGTCATTCAGATGTATGCACCACCCACGAAAGCTAGTCATGAAGAATTCTACCAATTTCTTCCATCTTAACTTGATCAAACATGAAATGAAGATGTATTGATTATTGGCAATTAGAATTCAAAAGTTGTAAAATACGGCCTGGGTGATAGAAACTAAGGGGGAAATTGCATTATGGAATTTTACAAGACCATTGACTTGATTAAAAATACATTATTTTTCAAGAATATTAGCAGCTACTATGCATGCGGACTTCTCCAGATGGAGTACACAGAGCTCACACTGACTACATCTGTGGGAAACTCAGTATCATCAGCTAAAATGAGGCCAGGTGCTGACTGTAGAACAGACCTTCAATTTCTCATGTATAAGTTCCGGCTGAAGCTGGAGAAAATGAAAACAAAGTCCACACGAGCCAAAATACAACCTTGAGCGAATCCCACATGAATTTCAAGAACATCTATTGACCTGATGACAGACAGAAGCCTGCTGAGCTGTGGTGAGGACTTCGAGGACATCGCACATGGGGAGGGGGGAGGGGGAGGGAGCATTAGAGCTGATTTTGATGGCATATATAGGACTCTTTTTATGGGAGTGTATATGTGAATATTATATAAAGTGTATATGTGAATATTCTATTATATAAAGAAAACTAGTAAAAAGAAAGAAACCAAACTTGGCCTATGGTTACCATGGGTGAAGGAGTTCCTTTTAATGGTGGTGGAACAATTTGGAGAGGGATAACAGT
>NW_022103968.1:14566665-14578914 GCF_000313985.2 Echinops telfairi
GCAGGAAGTGAGCCTTGCCAGCTGGAGCAGGGAACTGGCTAAGGCAGCTGCACCCTGGTCTGACCATCACAAAGCAAGAGACCCAAGAACTAGAAAGGCGAGGCTCACTGAGCCATTTATCCCTCCAATTAATCCCACGTGTGTTTATCGGCCATGTTGACACAATAAACTAACTACCTCATGGGTGTACAACATGAAGAGTATAATCAATGCCACTAAATTACACATGTAGAAGTTGTTGAATTGTAAACAAAACAAAACACCCTATATGAAGAAAACAAAAATCCATTAAAACGAAGGAAAAGAAGGAAGAAATCAATGCGGATGTGTGAAGGGACTCTGAAATTGTGCATAATAGTAGAATAGCTAAGGCACATGGAAGAAATGAGGAGAAATTGTCAAAGGGCAGCTCAAGAAAATTAAGTATTATAATGAAATGTGCAAAGATCTAGAGTTAAAAAACCCAAAAGGAAGACCCTGCTCAGCATATCTTCAGCTGAAAGAAATGAAGAAAATTCGACCCTTACATTGCAATATTGAAAGCTTTTCTGGACCAAAAAAAATGAACAATGCAGGAAGCATGAAAAGATGGAAGGAATACACAGATTCACCAAACCCAAAAGAACTAGTTGACACCCAACCATTTCAAGAGGTAGGTTCTGATCCAGAACCAATGGTACTGAAATAAGAAGTCCATACTGCCCTGAAGACATTAGCCAAAAACAAGGCTCCAGGAATTGATGGAATACCCATTGAAATGTTTCAACAAGCTGATGAAGCGCTGGAAGCACTTGCTCAACTATGCCAGGAAATTTGGAAGACGGCTACCTGGCCAACCAACTGGAAGAGCTACATATTTGTGCCCATTCCATAGAAAAGTGACCCAACAGAATGCGGAAATTATCCAACAATATCATTAATATCACAGGCAAGTAAATGTTGCTGAAGACCATTCTATAACAGTCACAGCAGGACAGCAACAGAAATTCAGGCCAGATTCAAAAGAGGACACAGAACAAGGGATATTTGTTCTTGTTGACAGCCGATGGAACTTGGCTAAAAGCAGAGAATGCCAGAAACCTGTTTATTTGTGCTTTATTGAAGATGCAAAGGCTTTCAATGGTGCGCATCATAATAAACTAGGGGTAGCCTGGAGAAGAATGGGAATTCCAGAATCCTTCATTGTGCTCATGGGGAACATGTACATGGATCAAGAGGCAGTTGTATAAAACAGAACGTTCCCCCAAAATACTACTTCGACTAAAATCAAGAAAAGTGTGTGTCGTGGTTGCGTGCTCTCTCCATACTTACTCAATCTGTATGCTGAGCAAATCATCAGAGAAGTTGGATTATGGGAAGAAGCAAGCAGTATCCGAATTGGAGGCAGGCTTGATTAGTAACCTTTGATAACCTTTGATGACATAACCTTGCTTGCTGACAGTGAGGACTTGAATCACCTGGTGATGAAGATCCAGGATTGCAGCCTTCAGTGTGCATTACAGCTCAAAGTAAAGAAGCAAAGATCCTCCCAGCTGGACCGAAATCAACACCGTGATAAGAACAGTCTGAATGTGTCAAGAATTTCAACGTGCTTCAATCAATGCTCATGGACACGGCAGTCACGGAATCAAACAATGGATTGCTTTGGGTAAGTCTGCTGCACAAGGCCTCTGCAAAGTGTTGAAAAGCAAAGATGCTACTTTGAAGACTAAGGTGCGCCTAACCTGAGCCGGGATATTTTCAATGGCCTCATTTGCATGTGAAAGTTGGACATTGAATAAGGAAGACCGTGGGAGAATCTATGCATTTGAATCACGTTGCTGGTAAAGACTGCTGGAAGCACCAGGTCTGCCCCAAGAACAAACAAATGTATCTTGGAAGAAGTACAGTCAGAAAGCTCCTTAGAAGCAGGCCGGCGAGATTTTATCTCACGGATTTTGAACATGTTCCCAGAAGAGACCAGGAGAAGGACATCATGCTTGGTCAAGTAGAAGAGTAGCGGAAGCAGGAAGACTGACAAGGAGATGGACACAGTGGTTGCAACAGTTGGCTGGAACTTAACAACTTTGAGGATGGCGGAGGGCCTGGCAGTGTTTCCTTCTGTTAAACCCGGGGCCCTCAGGAGTCAGAGTTGACTCAACGGCACCTAATAACAATCACAAAACGTACCCCCCAAAAAAACCATTGGATAGCTGCTCCGGTGTATCTACGGAGTCCTTTGGTGCTGCTAACTGCAAGGTTAGTGGTTCCAATCTACCAGTCACTCCTTGGCAGAAAGACAAGGCTGCTCTTGCAAAGATTTACATTCTTGGAAACTCAATTGACTGGCTGGCAGTAGGTTTGGGTTTTGTCATAGGAGACCGAAACCCCAAACCGAGCCCACTGCCCGGAACTGCTTCACAGGGTTTCTGAGCTGTGAATCTTTACGGAGGCTGACCGCCACGTCTTCTGCCCGTGGAGCAGCTAAGGAGATCAAAACGTGCACTTTGTACTTAGCAGCCCACCGGGCCACCAGTTCTCCTTTTATGTGAGACCAAATGATCAACAATTGCTTTATATAACATGAGAAGGGGGCAGGGAAACTCGATGACTGAAACAGGACAAACAGAAGAAAGACCATGAGAATGATCCTGCCTGGTGGAACCCATCAGCACTGTCGTGTTTGAACATGGGTGTAAGAGTTGTTGAATGGGAACCAGTGCAGACTCTCCCTGAAACCACAATAAGATATTCCTTTAAAAACCAACCAACCAACCAATGCTCTGGAAAAAATGTCTATTTTTGTTTCATAGTTCTGCGTGTTTATTTTAATTGAGCTAGTCGCATGGTTGATTCCAGCGACTTCCAGCGATTTAAAGAATACTTACTCTTTAAAAGTCATTTTAATGTGTCTGGCATTAGAACAGAGATCTTTTTATTGCTTTTCGATTTATTCGGTATAAGAAATGGGGCGGGGAATGGGCTTATTTCTTCCCTAATAACTAGCCAATCATCTCAGCACCATACCCCATCTCTCCCGCCTGGCTCACCAGCTACCTTTATGGGACATTTATTGGCTTTATGTGTTTCAGTGTATTCTTGAACTGGATATCTGTCTCATTGATCTATTGGTCTATTCATGCACCAGTTCCAATTGAATTACTGTAGCTTCACGATACATTTTAATACCATGCATCCTTCCTTCTGCTTTTTCCCATTTAAGCTTGGCTTTCCCCTGACAGTAATTCAATTCCTGGGAATTGAAGCTTTTTGCTGCACAACACCGGGAAAGTTCTAGAATGAGTCAGGAGTGCATTTTAAACCTTGTTTAGCACCATGCTTATCTTTTAACAGAGTAGCTTTGTCTCTTTCATTTAACACCATTGTGAATTTGAAGAATGAGTGTTAAGAAACCATAGATGTGCTACCAGTGAGCAGGCTGCTAGCTCTGTCTCCTTCACTCTTAATTATATTAAAGTCTTAACTGCTTCGTAATTGGGGGAGAGGAACAAGCATCCCAGGCAGGCACTATAAAGCAATAAAGGTCTTGCATTTGTCGCCGCTCCCCCCCATTTTATCCCCAGTTCTTTCAGAAATAGAGAATGCTGCTCTATAATTTTTAGCCCATAGAAATACTGCATGATTATTTTTTAAATATCTATTTTCTTCTGATGTTGCTTGTCTTAAAAATAGGTCATCTGGGTTTTTCATTTTGATCTTCTCCTCCTTTTGTCCCTCTTTTTATTTCTTGATTCTCCTTGTCAGTTTTTTCTTAAGACTTATGTTCCTTTTCATAAAGAGCATGTTGGTATTAGCTGCCATTGCGCCAGCTCCTACTGATGGCAACCGAATGGAGAAAGTGCCGCCTGGCCCTATGTCACCCTCACCATGGCTCGTGTGCTTCAGCTCATCAGCGTGGCCAGGGTGCCCACCCATCTCCACAAGTTCTCCCAGGCCCTCCGTGGTTCACTATCAAACAATTGGTTCTCCTCTGGCAACTAATCCCTTCCGAAGACATGTGTCAAATGAGTGACATAATATTCTATTGTGATTCATCAACTTTCTTTTGATTTTTTTTTTGATTCATCAACTTTTATGGACAAAATTTTGGAAGTAGATAGCTAAGCTTCTCTCCTTAGTCAGACTTAGTCTGGATTGCTGTTGTTAGGGTCCCATTGTGCCAGTGCCAACTCAGAGCAACCCTATGGGCAACAAAATGAAACACTGCCTCGTCGTGTGCCCTCCTGTGTGAGGGTGGCTGATGACCAGGCCATGTTGCATTCTCTTGTAATAGGGTTGATCTTTGATCCTCAGAGGAGCCCTGGTGGCATAGTGGTTATGTGCTGGGCTGCTAACTTCAAGGCCAGCCGTTCAAAACCAACGGTCACTCTGTGGTTTCTACTCTCGTAGAGTGAGTCTCAGAAACCCACAGGGACCGTTCTACCCTGACCCACAGGGTTGGCTTGAGTCAGAGTTGACTCGAGGGCAGGGAGTTTGGTTTCTTGGTGCCATCCTCACAAGCAGTACTATCTTCGAGCCCATTGTTGCAGCCACTGAGTCAATCCATCTCGTTGTAGCGCTTTCTCTTCTTCCCTGACTCTCCTGACAGCAAGTCAAAAGTAGGTGACACAAAGGCTCACCATCCTCGCTTCTCAGGAGCTTTCCGGTTGTACTGCTTCCTGTGAGAACTTGATGGGCTAATGCAGCATCAAGCATGGGTCAACGCTCAGTCAGAATTCATTGGCATTCCGGTCCTTTTGGCTCTTTTCAAGGTCATCAACAAACTGAAGTTCGCCAAGTCTGATGATGTCTTCTCTTACTGCCAAGTCTTTTCCTGAGAAACCCAATGGCTTGATTCCTGAGATCCCACTGTCTTCTGAGATTTCTGAAAGATGAAGGACTCTATCCTCAGCCAGCTAGCTGCTCCATCTGTACTCACCCTAGAACGATGCTCTCATTGCACCCACCAGTTGCACACTGATGCGTCTCAGATTGACTCTCCAGCCATGAACTTTCCTTCCAGCCTTACACTCTCCTGACTGCTAACTCTCACATATTATGATCGTTAGGTTTTGGATTAACTTGGTCTGAGGCAGGCTTCTCAGTAGTTGGGCAATCAAGACTTAGTAACCCCCCATGAGGTGACCTAACACAACATTATCACCTTCTGGGATAATGGGATCTGCTCTGAGCAGTCCACCAATTGTATAAGAAGTTGGGTGGGGTGCAACACCCTTACTCAGATCACAGCCCTGGTGCAATTCATTGAAAAGATGCATCCTTGCCGTGCGGCCTGCTTCCTCTGTAAGCAGACACTGTGGAAAAGCTGACTTGCTTTTTTTCCGGGTTTGGATTCAGCATCTGACTCATCAACTTCGGATTTTCTGAACTTGAGTCAATGGTCTGCCACATTGCCTGCCAATCCTGAGAGTTATCAGGGGGCTGCCATCTGACCTTATAACCTTGGATTTATTTGCCTCTGCAGCCACCAGCCTGCTGTTTTCCTGCCAAACGAGTTTATCAGCCCCACAGCTATATATAATATTTATTTATTTATTTATTTATTGCTGGTTTTGCTTCTCTAGAGAACCCAGCCTAAGACAGATACCTAATAGCTTAGTCGAACAGCATAGACATATATCAAAGCCCACTACCCCCAAGTCAATTCCTATACATATTGACCCTGAGGCTGTAAATCTTTATAGGAGTAGGGAACTTTATCATTCTCCCAAGGGGCTGCTGGTGGGTTTGAACCTTCAACCTTGGAGTTAGCCGTCCAAAGATTATGCAAAAGCACCATCAGGACCCCTTCAGTGTAAGACATCACAGATTCTTTAATTGCCCTGGCTGCCCAGACCTCCTTCCCCACGTCTCTCCTCTGTACCACTGTGCAAGGAGGAAGCAGAACCCCCAAAGGGCCCAGCAGGGGTGCGCTGTGACTGGGACACGAGCCGGCCGGTGGAAACAGTGAGCACACGGACACTTGTCTGTTGTCTCGAGACGGGGTGAGGAGGGGAGTCAACTGGGAGCCAGCTGCCCGAACTCACGGTTCATGAGGCAGGCATGACAGAGAGTAAAAGAAAGAATAAACATCGAATCACAGGCTGCTGAGGAGCAGCTGCTGGGCAATCGGCACCAAGGACTGGGGGAGGACGGGCAAGCAGGTCTGTTACTTCCTATCCTAGAACAAGCATGACAGAAAGCAGGGAAGCCACCTTACAGTAAAGTGAATGGCGCATGATATCCCCGTGAGTGCACACAGCAGTCTCAGTGCTGTGGAAATGTGATATTTGGTAGGCTGGTGATTTAATATACAGTCAGTGGAATGTAGAAAAGGGTAGAGAAGCCACCACAGACCCCCCTCTACTTATGAAAATCATAAAAGCCTCAAACCATTGCCATTAAGTTCAACTCACAACAACCCTGTAAGAGAGAGAAGTGCCCCACGGGGCTTCCGGGGCGGTACCCTGTATGGCAGCCGACTGCCACGTCTCCACCCACTGAGTGTCTGGTCAGCTCAAAGCACCACCTTTCTGCTCAGCAGGCAAGTACTTAACCACTGCACCACTAGAGCTCCTTATAACCAGTTCGCCCCTGGCCCAAGTCATGGTATTTTCAATCGCCTACTGATAGCTCGGTTTTAGGGTGAACTTGGATGGGCCAGGGTTTTCCCCTGATCTGATCTAACAGAGTGTGGTCACCTCCATGATGGGCTCTGCTGGGAAGCAGTCAGGCAGAGGCAGGGAAGAACAGGCTAGGGAATCCTCCATCACCTGGTAACAGTCTCCATACCATTAAGGGACGTTTCCTTCAGCATTTGGTCTTCTCCGGGGATCAAATGACAGTATACAGAAGCCAGCTGACTTCTGCTGGATTTGGACCCTGCCTCGGGCCCTGTTATATCGCCTGCTGACCCCAGGAGCAACTGGCAGATTGGTGATGACCTAAGATTCATTCAGCTCAGCACCCACCGGCCTATGGGTTTGATCTGCTTCATCAGCCTGCAGCTTACATCTGACCCATGGACTTGAACCGGACTGGACTTAAACACTTCTGCAACTACGTGACCCATTTCTTGCTCTCAATCTCATCCTCTCTCTAGAGACACACACGTACAAGTGTCACTGCTTTTGCTTCCCTAGAGAACCAGCCCAACACACCTCGCCGACATAGGAGAGCTGGACAAGCAATAAGGAAAATGGAAGAACGGATGCCTTTCAATTATGGTGTCAAAAGAAAGTAAAACAAATTTCTAATAAAAATAAAATAATAAATGATGGTGTCAGCAAGGAATGTTGCATATACTGCTCCAAGAACAACTGCAAGGAGGGACACTCTCGGAAACTCACAGGGGCCGTCCAACCCTCTCCTCTGGGGTCGCTGTGAGTCAGCATCAACTCGATGGTTGGAGGGAGAGCGCCAAGAAGAAACAAATCTCTCTTGGAGACAGTGAGCCGGAATGCACCCGGAAACGGAAGCCGGTGAGGCTTCATCCCTCGACTTTAAACTTGTGACCAGGAAGAACAAGGGCCCGGAGAAGGCCCTCATGCTTGGTGAAGTGGAGGGTCAGCCAGAGAGGTAGACCCACAAGGAGATGGAGAGACACCGTGGCTGCAACGATGAGCTCAAGCAGAGCAGCCACTGTGAGGGTGACGTCGGACCAGCCGCATTTCATTCTGCTGCTCACACGGTCCCTGTGAGTCGGTGCCAATCCAACAGCGCCGAACAACAATAACATACATGCACATACATGTACAGATAGATGAGTACATGCATACTCATCTACAGCTGCACAGACCCCCTTTCTTTCAGAAAACATACGTTTAAAACATCTAAAAACCTCAAACCACGGCCATGGAGTTGATGCCGACTCACATGACCCTATGAGGACAGGGTAGCCCTGCCCCTGTGGGCTTCAGAGACAACAACTGTCCATGGGAGTAGAAAGCCCGTCTTTCTCCCTCGGGGTGACAGGTGGTTTCAAACTTCCGACTTTGCAGGTTGCAACCCAGTATGTACCCACGACACCACCAGGACTCCTTTAAGGCATCAGGAAACTATAAGCTAATATAGTAAAACCTGCAAAAGCCAGAATATATATTCATGGAAAGAAAATTCAAATACTTACCACTGAAAGGAGTGATTTTTAAAAAGTAATAAGAATGCATAATTCAAAGCCAAAAAGTAGACCCTAAAAAAGCAGTCCTCCCAAATTCTGGTGTTCACGTATCATAAATACAGATATTATCAGCAAGCTTACTCTCCGTCTCACTCGCCTCTCTGTGAGATGAGGGTGGTGGTCTTGATAAGGGGCCCTCATGGCGTCGTGGGACACATACTGGGCTGCTAACCTCAAGGTCAGCACTTCAAACCCACCCAGCATTCCGTGGAGGGAAGATGTCCGGTCTCTGAAAACCCACGGAGCACTTCTGCTCTGTCCTCTAGGGTCCCTGGGAGCTGAATCGACTCGGTGGCTGTGGGCTTGGTGGGTCTCTGGGGTCGTATTGGTGGTGACTTCCTGCCTTCTCCCATAGAAGCCCTGGAGGTGCTGAAGGGAGACGTTCAACTGCTCACTGAAAGGCCTGTGATGTAAACCCCCCACCTGCTCCCCCGGGGAAAGGTGAGGTTGTCCGTTGCCACCACGATCGATAGATCTGGAAACCCTACAGAGGGCTGCCAGGAGTCGGAACAGCGGCAGGGCGTTGGATTGGGTTGGGGTCTTCTCCTGTACTATAGAGGGGGCTGTGGGGACATTCTCGTGCTCCTCTTTGTATCAGAAGCGCCCCCGACGACAGGATAGGGCAGAACTGCCCCCTAGGGTGGGTGTCTAAGGCTGGACATCAGAAGCTGACTGCCTCACCTGCTCACCCCCAGCTCCTCGGGGGTTCAAATCACCAAGCCTGGGGTTGGCAGCTGAGAACTTAACCGCTGCACCACCAGGCCAAGTGCCTGACTGCAAACAGCCAGGCACTCAACTACGAGCCACCCCAAAGCGCCTGGAAAGGCAGGCTTGGCCATCTGGTTTCGAAAGGCCACCGCCCTGTAAACCCCCGCGTAACGTACTCTGTCCACCTGGGCCGACACAAGTTGCAACCGACTGCACGGCCACTAAGAGTCATCTTTGCGGCATCGAAGGGAGTTTTCTCGACAGCCCTCAAAGAAGCCTTCAGGGAAAGGGAGGTCCAGTGGGCACATGCTCTCTTCTCACGGGCTTGAGAAGCCACAGGTATTTTAAAAGTATCTTTCAAAAAAAAAAAAAGTATATTTTGTTCCAAAGGAAATGCCTGGAAGTGAACATGGGACCATAGCCCCACTCGGTGACCCTTAGCAATGAAGACCTGCTTCACTGGTGACATTCTGGACTAACATGTCAGATCCTGGGGCCACAGCCGTGGGGAACCCAGCGCCCAGCTTTCTCGCCCCCACCCCAATGAATGCTAACTCTATTTGATCTGTGGAGCCAATAGTAAAACTCTGCTGTCGGCCATAGCAGGCGTATCTTGCAAAAAACTAAAAGCCAAACACAAACACTCTGCCAGCGAGTTGATTGACTCAAAGCGACCCTATAGAACAGGGGAGAGCTGCCCTGTGGGCTTCCGAGACTGTTGACGCTTTACGAATGTGTGGCTCCTCGAGTCTCCGTACTTTGTCATCTGCTCTAACATGACTTTCACCTGTTACAATTTCGGGACAGTAAGGTCAGCAGTTCGAAACCCCCAGCCACTCTGAAGAAGAAAGACAGGCCTTTCTACAACCTCAAAGAGTTAGTCCCTGAAACACACAGGGACCAGTCTACCCTGTCCTATCAGGTCTCTGAGTCGGCATCGAATCCATGGCAGTACGTTTGTTTGCTAGAGCCTCAAACAGCCGACGTTCCAAGCTACTGCTCGGCCGGCCGCACTGAGCTACCTCCAACAGCTGGCCGGCAGTCTGACACACCGACTTTACAGAAGAATCTATGTGCCAAGGTCAAAACATCATGTGACAGTCCTATCAAGTGTCTGGTTTGCCCAGGCTGGTCCCAACCAACACCTACGTTCAATCAAGTCATGCTTGTTGATGTTTGTGTTGTTGTTAGTGTCTAGAGCGTCCAAACAGTTTTCAGTCTACCGGCTTTCAGGCTGGCCTGGCAAACACATCCAGCCCCCGTGTAGAAGGCCTGGCCAAGAGCCTCCGTCAGATGATGGACGAAGAACCTGTGCTCCCATGGGTCTGTGGAATGTTGTAAGAGCCCCCAATAAGACGATTTATTAAAATAAAAACAAATAACATTTCAAAGAAAAGACCCACACCACAGCTCTTCTCAGTAGCACAGGGGCTCGCCATGTGTGGTCCTCGGCCCAAGAGTCCTGGGTACTGTTTGTTTAGTTTTCCTCTCCACACTCATATGCGTTTCCGTTTAGAGGACAAGGATATGGTCATCCTATCGGTAATTCACCCCCGCACACACACACACCCCACCCTAAGTCTTTCACATCATATGACTTCCTGTGTGGATGGGATTCCAACTCTTTGATTTGTTCGAAGTCCTGCCAGATGGACTTAAATTTGCCACACTGAACACCACTATAAAGTATCCTTTTAGCAAGCTTTCTTTCTGTTATTTTGTTGTGTGTGTGTGTGTGTGGTTACGTGTGGTTGTAGTGGTGGTGTGGAGTCTTCCCTTTGTGAACTATATTGTGCCAATTGACTTCATGGCCCTCCAGTGGACTATGACCCCCAAGCACCCACAGACCTGGTGACTCATTTTTCTAAAGTGCTTGGTCATGACTGAGAAGTCTGCATAGCTTTGCCTCACCTGCGGTCTTGCATACGTGGAGACATTGACAGCTCATACATGTGGTTAGAGCCCCGATGGATGGCGTCGTGAGTTAGGAATTGTGCTGCTAAACACACCAGGTGGGCAGTCCCAACCCCGCAGCGGTTTTCTGGGCCCACCTGTAAAGATTTACGGTCTCAGAAACCCACAGGGGGCAGTTCTGGTCCGCTCTATTGGGTCGCTGAGTGGGAACTGGCAGTGAGACAAGTATGTTGGCAGACCTATCACCTGCCACACCTCTCCACAGCTCTGAGGGGAGCCCTCTCGCCGCTACACAAGCCAAAACAAGGCCATTCCCCGAGACGTTACCATTGCAACTTGTGCCTAATGACGCAATTGCCTTTTCAAGGGGAAAGGGAACCATCCAGAAGTGATGAGATTAGAATTTAAGCACACAGTCCCAGCAGTCAGCACTTCAAGTCCAGGGCTGTGTTCACCAAAGTCAAAACCAGTGCAGAGTTCAACAGCAGCAAAACCCGAGAGTGGCCTTTATGACAGCTTGGATCTTGCCTCTCACTTGACTTCATTTGTCCAAGCCCCCCCCGCCCCCAACCCCACTCCAGAAAAAAGGAGGGGGAGAAAAACCCATTTCGAATAATGTGTAGTTATAACTACATTTTCAGCTCGGCAATTTTGGCTCCATTTCCAGCAGTAACGTTTCATTAGAATCAAACATTTCCTAGATGGTTTCAAAGCACGCTGGAAATTTGGTGCTTGGGGAGTTTGTGGGAATCCAGCTTTAACTCCTCATTGCCAAAGAAAACTCAGATTTAATAGAAAAACACTAAAGCAGTGCCCCCAAAGGTTCTGAAGGAGTGGCGGAGAAACGCAACCTGCTGCACACATTAAATAATTCAAATCAATGATGCTTTTAAGCCCTCAGCGATGCACAAACCAATGGGGAAAGCAATCTAATACTTCATGCATTTAGGGGATTGCATTAGAATAACTGTTAGTCTGCTTTTGCTTTTATTAATGCAAATGTATGCAGAGCAGACAGATTGGGATCTGTACAACTTAGCCATGATCGAAACTAGTAATTTTTGAAAATGGGACAGATGTCCAGACTAGTTACATTAAAATGCTTCTCATTGAAGGAAAAAGAAAAGAGCCAAGCCCAACAAACACTCTAATTCCATCCCCTCCTTAAAGAAGGAAACAAATAAACAAAGCCAAGACAAATTAGAAAACAGCTAAATATCCTCTGGTTTCTTTCAGACATTCCTAAAGTTGACCAGCAGTTTAGGAATTGTGGAATAAATATTTCTAGCTTGTATCATTGCACTTCTCTGACCTGGAAGCGCAGAAATGGGGAACAATGGACCAAGACAGGACCCAGAGACTGGCTACCACAGAGGGCATTGACACCCCCAGAGCCTACAGCCTAGTGAGAAGACAAGTGCAGGGTTGAAGTGGAGTGTCGAAGGAGTAACGTATGTAACTAAGATAAG
>NW_022103968.1:14579776-14610424 GCF_000313985.2 Echinops telfairi
GGCTGGATGTTGAGAGCTCTCACCTTGCTTTATGAATGACACCCCACCCCCCACCCATGTCTTGCTTCTCAAGTTCAACAGGTAAGAAGGAAGTGTTTCCCCACTGCAGAGGTCCGGGTTTCACCCAGGTGGGAGGTTGCTGGGACTCTGCTCAGGGGCCCATTGCTTCCAAGACGGAGGGGACGGATCGCAAGAGTCAGAGGTTCGTGGTTCAAGAAGCCTGCATCCTGCCTTTTCACCTGACCATCTGCTTCTGCAGGCTATCATCCTACGAATTTTCCTGTCTCGCTGCCCGAATTTTCCTGTTTCGCTGCCCGTAGGGGATGGCTTCACAGGGAGCCTTGCAGCACAGCCCCAGGCTAAGTGGGCAGGTGAAAAGCAAGCAGATGCAGTGACCCTGCGGTGGGCTGGCTCATCCCCCAGAAGTCTGCCACCGGGAAGCCTGCCGCCTGGAGAAATGCTCTTCTCCACAGGCGGGCCGGCTTAATCTGCAGCACTGACCTCTAGCCTGGAAAGTCGTCCATTTTTATTTCTGATGAAAGTCTGCCAGCGTACGTGAAAGTAGATGACGACGACGGGAACTCACCATCACCATCCCTCAGGGGCAGCGTTTTCAGCATTTGGACAGTTGCTGCACCCCACCCATTCTTTCATTCTGGTTTCTCCTTCCTTCTCCCCCCTCCACGCGGGAGAAAGCTGGGCTTTGTGCTCCTGTAAACAATTAGTCTCAGAAACCCACAGGCGCCATTTTAGCCTGTTCTATAGGGTCGCTGTGAGTTGGCATCAATTCCATGGCTGTGAGGGTTGGTTTATTTTTCAATCTCCTGATTTCTTACATTCTCTTACACCCACTCCTCTATTTCAGGGTATATAACTGTAAAAACATTCTCTTATAGAAATGCAATACGGGATTGTGTCTGACCAAAGTAGTAAGTAGTCTCTAATACCTCAACCCCAAACTAAAACTCACTCCGCTGAACCAATTCCAACTGACAGCAATCCTACAAGGTAGCAGCATTGTTCCCGTGGGAGGCTCCAACTGTAGCTCTTTACTGGAGTTGTATGTTTACTTTTCCTCCAAAGAGGCTGGTGGTTTTGAACTGCTGACCTTGTAGTTGGCCACCCAATACCTAGCCCACTACCCCACCAGGACTCCTTCTCTAGTACCTAGTTCCCAGCAGTTTTCAAGATCACAGGGCTTGAGGTTTCTATTTCCTGTCCAGAGAAAGGCCATACCTCCAATTGCCCTAATAGATTAATTATCAAGATGTCTCTACCCTAAGCTTACATTGTTGTCCTATTCCTGCTCATTACACCCCTGTGGCCCATGCTGAATACTTGATTTCCCCTAATATTATTTACAAAATTGCAAGATGTTTGTATACGTTTAGCTTGTTTTTTCTGACTCGTTGCTTAGCTGAGCTATACATAGTTCATCTTCTCTTATAAACCAGTCCCCTCAGTCCCTTCATCGTGGGAGAGCTTCTCTTAGAAGTTCATCCAGCTGGTTTCTGTAAGCTATCCAGAATCCGATGCCCGTCCAGGAGACAGCTCTCCCAAAGAAAACAGCTCCTGGCTGACTCTCCGAATGCTCGCGCCCAAACCACAAGAGCCGCGCTTGCCGTCATGACAGAAACAAACGCCCTGTTTTCGGCCTCAGCCCTCCTTCTTCCTTGGAAACATCTGTGCTTCAAGGCATCTTTTCTACAGATGTAAGGAAAACAGCACTCTGGAGTCAAAACAGAGACCGCTCCTGGTCACTCTGGCTGTGTGGCGAGGTGAGCCCTGAAGCCCTCAGTGTTACCTTAGATCTCCCTGGGTCTTGGGATTATTGGAGGACCAAAGGAGATTGTGTGATTGTGCAAACGAGATCGGTTTAACTCTATTGGTATGCGCTCCACCCATGCGTGTATGTGTGTGTGTGTGTGTGTGTGTGTGTGTACGTATACCCAACATTCATATATTACTGTTTACATTCCAAAATTCTTCAGTATTCCCAAAGATGGGCTGTTTTGAAATAATTCAATACTTTATAAATTCAAATGTGCCAAGTGTACATCTTATCCCATTTCCTGTGAATTAATAAAGTTCAATATGACGACAGACCAGTTTGGAGTTCTGCGTACCACACAGTCAATCTAATACTGGTAATTTTCAGAGTCTGCACTGGTAACTTTCATCTTTAAGCCTTCATTTGAAGCCCATCCCAATTGTCCCTTTCTAGTGTCTTTAGGTAAACCCATTTACACCCCAGCTAGGTATGGAAAGAAAATGTGTATAAACCTCTGCCCAGAAGGATGAAAAGAAGTTCCCTAAAGTAGAACCCATACTTTTATTATGGGGGAAAAGCACCCTTCCCTTATGCCATCATTCAGTATGACACTGAAACCATGTGACAAGCCACTGGAGCTCCCTGGACCCCAAGTGAGTCACTTGCTTCTATCTTTCTAGCTCTTTGCTCACTCTGTCCCAGTATCAGCGCTCAGGTGTGTTCAACGAGTCTATGAGAACACGACTGGTTAGTTCCCCCAGCCCACCACTGCTGGCGCGGATTCCCTTGCTACAAGTCGACCATCTGAAGTTACAGAAAACCGTGGTCACTGTGTGTGGATGACATAATTTCCATTTAACTGGTTTAAGCAATGAACTTGGAGGTGATAAACAGAAAGCCAAGCGTACTGTAACTCTCCAAGTTACGGGACTACGTTTCTACGAGCGACATTTCTGTGATTAGAGGCTACAGGTGGTATATTTCCTACTTTTCCATTGATGGAGTTGCTCTTACGGCAGATATAAACTTTCAATCGATATAAAATGCAGAATGCAGTCTAACGGGAAGGGCAGAAGAGTCCTCCCTGACATTTTCTTTCCAGCACACTTACTGTGCACAAGGTGAGCAGCTCGATTTCCTAACGACTTTCTCCACTGGCGTCAGCAGCCTACCGTGCTGCTGAATAACTGTTCTCCATCTCTCCTTTCCAAAACCGTCCTTTATAAAGCATCTATGAAATGAATGATTTGTATCTATTAGCTGAGAATTTCATATTCATTCATCTTGCATATGCATCAGCTGTGTAGCATTTGCTTGTTTACTGTTTATTTGGTTCGAAGAATCATGCTAAGCACTTTACCTAATGACCTCACTTAGGCTTTCTAATTACATGAAGCAGACATGGTCTCCACTTTACAAAGGGAGTTAATTAACTGCTTAAAGTCAATAGCAGGTGACATTGGTGTTGTTAGGTGTCAGTTCCAACTCACAGCAACAAAAGAAAGCACCACCCAGTCCTAGAGCCTCCTCACAGTTGATGCCTGTGGCCCAGTTTTAGTCACAGTCAATGCATCTCCTTGAGGGTCTTCCTGTCCTCAATGATTTTACCAAACATGACGATCTTCTCCAGGGGTTGATACCTGATTCATTCTCATGCAGCATTTCATTTTTGCCCAAAATAACCTCAAGACTTATTCGTGATGAAAAAGCTAGCATTAATTGAGGGTCCGATGCCACGTCGGAGGAAGTCAAGGCCACCCTAAAAGGAGGGGAAGCCAAGTAACTTCCTGAGCCCAGACATGAGCTGAGGTCGTAAGGGGGAGTGCCTTCGAACAGGTGACCAGCCCTTCTGTGGAGAGATGGGAAACAGACGAGTCCCACAGAGGCAGTCCCCCAGGAAAGCAGCTAAGGAAAGACTGAAACGGTACTAATTGCTCATGGCACAAGGGAAGTCTGCACCCACCTCCTACTGCTTCTTCGTGGGGCTCCATGAGATGCTCCTGGGAAAGACTGGCAGGCAGGAGACCTGAGAAAGGGCGGAAGATAGGAAATCCTCCCTCCACACAAACCCATGTTCCCAACCACTGGGAGCTACAACAGGCCAACCTTAACGAGCTGCCTGCACAGCAGGCACTTGGGAGGGAAGGGGAACCAAGTCATGGCCGGTAGAAACAAGCAGGGTGGTCCTCACTGTCCCGGGAAACTCTTAACTACCCCATGCTATTCACATTGCACAAAGCAGCTGAATTTCCATTTGAAAAGATAATGAGTCATTACTGATACTTTTCATTTCAATTCACTAGTCTTCAGTATCCAGTAAAGTACTCAATACTCTGCATTTCCTTCAAATTCCCTCTCACATCTGGTAAACTCTAAGTACTCTCAAGACCACTGCCCTAAACGCAATTCTAATAGGGTTGTACGCTTCCAACTTCTCTGCCTTCAGTTCCTGCCTTCAGTCACTGCTAATCTTCAAATAAAGCTTCCATTGAGCCGAATCTCTCCACCAAACTTTATCCCCGTTTGGCTTTCCAGACCCAAAGAACGTAACTTTCCGACCACACTTCAAGGCAACTCCTCCTCCCCATTCAGACTGGCCTCCTCACTGCTGGACTATGCGTGGTGCGCTGCCATGTGTGCGGTTGTCTGCCCTTCGGAACGGCTCTGCTCTGTAACAAGAGCCATATTCCGGCGGCTTCCCCTCCCCAGCTATCCTGACCCTTGGCCTCCCTGTCATAGCCTTCCTGTCCCCAGCAGAGCTCAGTGTTGCTTGCAGAAATGCGTTCTTACTCAATTAAACAACCGAAGCCCACGCCACCGCACTCACTGATGAGTAGCTCTGGTCGTGAGATGTCCTTTCCTTAAGTGAAAGCTTCTCCGGGCCTGCCTAAATACTGTTTCGAAGACAACTTCTGTGTGCCACACAAGGTTCCTACTCATTAGGCACCTTGGGAGCACAACTCACATACTCAAGTCATACGGGAAATAGGACCGAGACACCACCTTTCCATCACAGTAGATTTTATGAGCCAAAAGCTCCTTAATGACCTAGACTCTGGGCTGGCTAATTCCGGGTGTATGAACTCGGAGTTGGAAAGTTACTTTTCCTTCCTATGCCCTAAATCTTCTCACTGTGATGGAAGAGTAAGAAAGTCGAGTCATTTCAAAGCACCCTGAATACATGAATGCTACTTAACCAAATGCCTTGCCATTAGTCAGTGGTGTGATAGGTTATTTCGGAGGAGAGAAAAATTAAATACAATGTTATGGCGTCGCACATCAGCTCAGCTTGCTTGTCACAGCTATGCGTAGGAAATGCAGAATTCCGTTCCTAGCAAATTAGTGAACAACATAGCCTCAAAACAGTCTTGACTATTAGTGATGAAAAATATAGCTTTAATTTTAAGGTCCCAATTCCACTTAGGAGGGCACCTGCCCATGAGCTGAGGTCACAAGGTGAACTGCCTTCAAAAGGGTGTCAAGAATGGGAGACACAGGCCGCTTCACTCTGGGCAGCGTCCCGAAGAGGCAGTCACTAGGGAAGCGCTAAGAAAAACTGACGTCGTGTTGAATTTCTCAAGGTGAGAGGGTTCCCTTGGAAACCCTGGAACACCAGGCACAGGTAGAGTGTATGCATCTCCTCCCCCTGCTGCTTCTTGGCTCTCCCCTAGGTGCTCATGAGCAAGGCTGGCAGGCAGGAGACCTGGGAAGGATCCCGTCACTGACACAAGAAGCTCCTTTGTGAAGAAGTAAATGTCTTAAGCTGCTAGGGGAGGGGAGATGGACTGCTTTGGGCAGGAGGGGAGGAGACACACTGCCTGCCACTGAAGGGAGGGCGGAAGACCCTGCGCCCACACAGAAGATGTTATACCCACAGGGCAGACAGACCTGGCCAGAAAGTGCCATCCCCAAAGTCCAAGAGCACAGGACATGGTCCTGGCGGAACCAAGAAAACCCTGCCCTCTGTGAGCCTCACACCGCGGGTTATTGCTGGAGGGGACAGGAGAAAGCATGGGGTCAGCTTCCATCTGGGGTGCAGGTGCCGGGGGACTTGTCCTACTCGGGATTTGGGGAAAACCTGAAAAGACCTTTCTTTCTGCAACACAGGCCCCCCACTTGCAGTAGCCCACCCGCGACTCCCTGCCGTCTGGGGCACGGAAGACAAGCACAAACCTAAACTTGGCTGGGACGCTGACTGGCCCACCCCAACCTGTCTGGCTGGACCAGAGGGCAGGTGGGTGCCCACTTTTGCAAATACTGCCTCCATTTATTTTACATACGGTATTTGGTATTCAATTAAAAAACAAAACAATGTAAAACAAACATACCATAAAAGGACAACAAAACTAGACTCAGATCTGACTCGTGTTACACACCTATCCGCTGAGGATTTGGAAGTTAAGTATGATGAATATATTAACAGATCTGGTGAAAAGGGCAGTAACACATACGAGGCTATAGGGAATTGGGGCAGAAAGTGTAGAACTAGAAAAAAAAAGATTAAAGAATTAAAGAGAAATGCTAGAAATAAAAATCACCTGGTCCGGGTGGAAGAATTCCTTCAAAGGGTATACCAGCACACCAGACACACGCAGCTCAAGGAATAATCGGTGATCTTGAAGATTGTCGAGAAATCCCCTACAGCGAAACATCGATACTAAAATGATGTGGTCTCTAACTATACTCAGTGGACTTTAATATAAAACTCAGACGCAAGCTAGGTGTCTGTTGTCTATTTATGAAGTACAAAAGAAGACAAATGAATAAATCAGATTTGTTATCAACCAGGTGAGGGGTGATCTTTGGTGATGGGGGGAGGGTGGACGACTAACGACTAGAAGAATTTCTAGAGGGCCTCAGTGGGGCAGGTAGCAATGTTCTGCTTCTTGACATGGGTGCTGGTTACGTCTGGCTTGTGAAAATCCAGTAAACTGTACACAGGCAATTTTCAGCATGTATTATGTCAATCAAAAGTTTACAAGATGTGGATTCTGACTCCTAGTTGGGCTACAAGGTCAGCAGTCTTTCTGGGAGAGACGAGGCTTTCTGCTCCTGTCAAGATTTACACAGCCTGTGAAACCCAAAATGGAAGTTCTACTTTGTCTTCTAAGGCTGCTTTTAAGATGTGATGAAAGAGGAGGCTACTATTCAGGTTTATGAAGAATGTCTTGAGCAGAAAAAAATACGAATTACCTAAATTAGCACCTGCTACTATCAGTTCTTAGAGATAGCATCCCATCGCCTCCATTTTAAAATGACAAAAAAACCCACAACAACCCAGAGGCCCCAAACAGATTAAGTGATTTGCTTAGGGTCAAAAGCTGATTAAACAAGACAGAAATAATCTACATAGCATATACTCTGAATGTTACTATTTCATGAATAAGGACAGCAAAATTATAATGATTTCAACTTCTCCACCATTGTCACTGTCTGAAGATCTTCCCCATGGAGAGAATGTGGCTCACCAGTTGAAAATATGGAGGCATTATTGATTCAAGTGCCATGCAGTCAGTGCTTAACAAATGGTGTTTAATGAATGATAAGGACCAAACAAGAGCTGCTAACACATACTGTAAAGTAGTAGTTTCAAGACAAGCCTTCAATTTAAGTTTTACCTCAAGGCCATTATAATCATTTCAGTGCATAAATCTCCTATCTATAATATTCCTCTGTTAAAACGTTTCAACATTTTAGAATGCTTTATGAACCATATTTTTCCGAGCATCTACATTGATATAAGGCAAATTACTTTCTTCCTTGGAAGCAAAACAATTCGACATCTAACTCACTGATCCTCTAAATGCCATTTCAACTATGACACAAATTTCAAAATGGTCAGAGGCCTAAGACATCCCAAAGACCTGATACAAATCCCCCTTTAAACACAGAGCATCATTCAGACGCCAGGCACCAGTCGCTCTTCTAATCCCCCAGGGATGTAAAAAGAGCAGATCTAATCTGTACAGGCAGCAACCCTCCAGCCTTATTCATGTTTCACAAGTCTATGTAGTGAAGAGCTCATGTGTATCACTTTAACGCTCATAAATTTTAAGGTCATTAATAATATAATCCTATGACCACTTTCAACAACTTTTAAATTAAGACAGTAAGAATTTTCTCTACTATTAAATATATATGTATATGTGTGTGTCAAAAATGAATTTGTGAGGTTCCACGATGAAATATCTTCAGGAATTTCTAGTATTTTTAGAAGTCAGACTTTATTATGTCATGAAGATCTAAACCTAGAAACAGAAGGCACAGATATTTTTCCATTTGGATTAAACCAAGTGGGATGGGGAAAGGATAGAAGTTGGAACTTAAATGCCAGACTCAGGAAGAAAGAAATATTTTACAGATGATTGTTCAACTATCCAAAGCATCTTGGTCAGTTTCAGCATCTTATGAGAATTAAGAATAATATATTTACATTTCAATAAACTTTATTCAAACTCAAATCTGACAACTATAAAGAGGAGAATTATAAAAATTAGCAAATTTTGTTAACAAAATGAAAATAAAACAAAAAAAACCCCAGACAACTGGCTATGAAAAATACTATCAAGTATTTACTGAATAAAGAGCTCATTCAAATGTATAAAGAAACTAAGACAATTGTTAATATAAATGAGCAAAAGTACACACAGACAAGTCACACAAAAGCAAACACTAATTGTGAATTAAAATAAGGAAAGATGCATATGCTTTCTAGAAGTCAAAGAAAAGCAGGTTAGAAGTTGCTAAATTAGCCAAGAGTATTTAAAACCCCCACCTAAACAAACTTGCAGTGAAACTGGTACAATTCATATAGTGACACTAAAGTAGTACAATTCTTGGAAAAATAAGGCAAACAGAACAGAACCTCCAAATTGTTCACTTAAAAATCCCACCCCCTTGAATTTATTCCAAAAAAACTGAAGCCACTTGCTTATGTATTCGGCAACAGGGAAATGGCTTCGACTGTAAATGTTGTGAGGATATGATTCAAATCATCATTCTCAAAAGTATAAATAGTTGGATTAACCAAATGAAAAAAAAAATTAGTCAAAAATTGCAGGTGCCATAAGAGTGAAACCATGTGGATAAAAAAGGGCATAGTACAAAATTAAAATTCCGAATGCATCACATTGGAAAAGTGAAGATTATGGCTCATTTTGTCTTTTGGCAAAAATGTCCCCAACACTTTCGATTAAAAAAAAAATGGTTACCATTTTATAAAGAAAGACACTTGTCTTTTCAAGAAACATCTACTCTTCTCCTTCAATGTATTACACCTGTTGGGTTTTAAGTTGAGAAAGACAACAGAAATACCACAGCGATTTTCTAAAGTCCCAATGCTCCTCTATGTGGCCTTAGCCAGCAATATGAAATGTAACCCATGCCATTCTCAGAAGGGAGAATGCCTCCATGGGCATCTCTCGTGGACATAAACCACAGTACTGACATCTGAATAAAACTGCAAACTTCCAACTAAACGGCCTTGCGTTTGGTATTGTAGGTTGCTGTATCACAAAATCAAACTCCTTATAATTCTGTCAGAATGAGTTCTAAGGTTTTCACTTAACATGTTGCTAATATGCTAAAAATGTTCTTATGACGCATATAGCTTTTTCCTATATGAGTTCATAATAATATAAACTCAGGCACAAACTAAACCCTTTGTCTACATAGTTAAGATTTTTTTGAGTTAGATGTGGCCAGTAGGCATCCACCTTTAAAAGAAAGTCAATCCATAAAAATACAAAGCTCCTCTTTCAAGAGGTTTAATGACTTTTCCATTTGGAAGTGTATCTGAATAAGGAGGGATCTGAACTTCCCACAGGCTAACTGTATCGTACTTTCCTCTGACAAAACTGTGAGAGTTAATTATATATGGAACTTACCATGATGTTATCCAAGTACGCTTTCAGAATTAGGGCCCAGAGAGCCAGGGAACACCGATGGTCATCTGCAGGGAAACACTGGAGAACAACTGCTACTCCGTAGTGAGAGGAAAGAGTGCCCGGAAATGCAGGCAGGGCAGTGATCTCAGTCTATAAATACCCCCTCAAAAGAGCCCATAAAGAGATGGAGAGAAATGTGAAAGACTAGAGAAACCAATTTCTAACTGAAGACTCGTGCCTTGAATTTAAAATATTATGCTAGTTAGTAACTCGGTAAAAAGTGTTGAAGTTCCCAGAAGACGTTCTCATAGCTGCCAAAATATAAGCCCTGGAGCTGCCCTCTGCCCCCTGGTAGAAAGGAGCGGGCTTTAATCAAGCATTTACTCTCTGGCTTACTTCCTGCTAGTGGTAGCAGTAATCATTTGGTTCACTTACAAATATTTATTATAAAAATTTGTTTTCAAGATTTAAACAAACACACTTATGACTGACTAGATGAGTGCTGTCTTGCCAAAGAAATGTGCTTAATAAAAAATAAGCTAACACAAACCGTTAAATGATAGCCAAATTGGAGTTAAAAAAAAAAAAAAGTCAATACAATATGGAGTCACCAGGAAGCCAAAAGAACACTCAATCACATTCAGTTTTGTGAAACCAGCGTCACACTCAGCTCCGGATTTCTTTTTGGTCTGAGTAGACAACAGTATTCAATTCTTCACAGGAAAAGGCTTTTGAAGAGAGGTCAAATTCAGAAACAACATGAAAACATCTAAAAGAACATTCCACTTTACAACAAAGAACTGAACGACTGTAAAGCCATTTATAATGTCTAGCAGATGAACAGTACCCTACCGAAACTATAAGTGATGGATATTTTTCCTCATGCTGGGAGGGGGAAGGGGGGTGTGAAGCCAGGCCAATCTTAACTTGCCTGAATTGCATCACCTTCTGCCTTAACCTCACTTAATGATATAGATTCACAGCTCAGAGGCTGTTCTTTGGACTCGTCTGGTTTGGGTTTTTTAAGTCCCGTTTCTGCAGGGAGAAGAGCTGCACAGAGCTCCAGAGCCCGTGCAATGTCGTCGATGGTCCACTTCTCCTCGGGAAGCGCGTGGTCATCCAGCGTGAACGGTCCCTGTTTGGTTCGGGTCAGCTCGAGCACGTTGGCACAGGAGGAGAGTTCTACGGTGAACAGAAATGGAAAAAACACCCATTAAACAGCCAGCATTGTAGTTATTCCATGCCAAGTGACAGAAGAACTCAATTTCAACGCCTCTCACAACCACCCTCAGAGTAAAATTGTACTGAGTCTCGAAAATGAAGAAATGACTAAGTAGCGAAAGAGTTATTCATAGCTCACCTTGCAAACTGCTTGAAAGCCTACAAAGAACTTAAGTCCGTTTTCCGTAGTAGTCTCACTTGGCAGATAGGTGACCTGCCCAATGTCACGACTGCCGATAAAAGACAAGAGCCAGAACTGCACCTTTTGTCGGGCTGTCCGACTATCATGCCCAGTTTGTTTAAGAATTTACGTGCATTAATGAAAATAACTTTTCAGATGAAATTCATTTTTGCTGATCCCTACCGAGAGTCAAAGTATTTTTATAATGGAGAAACTCTTGGTCTTTACATTCATGACTCCCATCTTTATTCTCTGATCCCTTCTCTTTGCTTCTCTCCCATTATAAGCACCTTGCTGCAGCTGCTGATGTTGATAATTGCATGCCAAAAACCTACAATGCTTCTCCAGCTGAAGGCAGCAGAGTTCAGTTCCTAAGGCAAGTATTCAGAGACAGGGACAGTAGAAAGCTCCCTTTGCCAGCAAAAAGGACTATTACTCTCTAAATGAGAATTCATAATTCATTTCCATACTTACCTTTGCCAATGTCACTGACCAAGCTTCTGATATAAAAACCTCCGCCACATTCAACATCTGGAATGTTAACAGTGACATGGTAAATTGCCAACCTCCCATGAAATCCACTTTACATAGAAATGATGCCCCTAAACAAATGTAAAAATGCACTAGGCAAACAATCGCATGATAAAATATTTATGTGCTAGGACATAAATTATTCATCTAGTAGCATATGTGTTTGTGGGATTGAAAAGTCAAGAGTGTGGAGAAAGCAAACAGCAGAAAACTCATGAGCACATTTTAAATTAACCGGCGAGTCACAGCGCTTTAAGACTGCAGTCTTGTTCATCTTAATAGGTTTTAAATAGCAGAAATCTCAGCTCCACTATCAGGAGCTGTAGGTATACAGATTTGTACATTCAAAAAACACAGCAAACAATGAAACCACCACTCTTTGGAGCGACAGAAATTATGTCTAGGGTAATGCATGACCTGAGAACTCAGCATATTGAAATGTTCTCTTGGAAATATTCCTGAAGAAACCATCAATAATCATTAAAATCATAGGCAAGCCCAGATAGACCTCAATACATATCTAAGCATATTAACAAAAACTTACTGGTTGAGAGCAGAACTCTAGGTCACTGAGCGTTCCTGAGGCCGGGAGGTATTTTATTCAGAAGATACATAGATATAGCTTCTATTTTGCCCTACCAGCTCAGGCTTAAGGACTTACTAGAGATGAAAATGGGCAAGAGGCCCAGCCTGTAAGTGCGCTGGCGTTCTTGCACTATGCTCGACTCTGGTGAAAAGACCCAACACTGGAATCTGTAGCAGGCAAAGCAAAGCATTTATGATTTCAGGCAGCTGGAAAAATCGGAGTGTTTCTTACTTCCAAAAAGATCCTATCTGCTCTGCCAACCCATCTGCTGCGTTTTCATGGACTGGAGCAAAGCATTTGTTCAACTGGTTTTATCATTATCTGTCAAATAGTTTCCATTCAGGAAACCAGGTGGTGGCTTTAAAAAACTGCACAAAATCACATTCTACAGGAATTTAATACACATTAAATAATGCCAGTGGAAAAGAGCAATCACAACAACAACAAAAATACGAAAATAACAAATCCACCGCCATGGAGCCAATGCCGAATGCTAGCAACCCTACATGACGTGTGTAACTGCCCTGGAGGGTCCCAGGCTGCAGATCTTTGAAAGCACGCTACCTCAGCTACCTCGGTCTGAGCAGCTGAGGACCTGCCTCCAAGGCTCCATGAAAGAGCAGTCAGTTTAGAAGGAAAAACGTCTGGAGAAAGTATTTCCACAGAGCACCCTTATCTAGTGTGCATCATGGCATGAAGGGTCACATCAACAGATTAAGAACTTCAGCCTTTGGTGCGTCCCAGCTTTTGCTAGAGACAGGACCCCATCCAGCTACTACTTTCTGTAACCAGATGATAAAATTTCCAAATAGAAACACCGTTTGGGGTTTTCAAATATATTTTGAATATAAAAAACCCAACGCCATCAAGCTCATTCCAACTCCTAGTAAGCCTAAAAGCCAGAGCAGATCTGCCTAGGCTCTTTTAAGACTAAACATTCCGATGGGAGGAGACAGGCTCCTCTTGCTACCACTCGGGTCCAACCTTTCAATGAGCACGCAACATGCAGCCCAGGGCACCTACAGGCTATACAGAAACTCAAATGCATCATGCAAATTCAAATTCCACTATATAATAACTTTAAAAAATCATTTTATTGGGGGCTTTTACAGCTCTTATCAAAATCCATACATCTATTGTGTCAAACACATGTTCACATATGTTGCCATCAGCGTTTTCAAACCATTTTCTTTCTACTTGAGCCCTTGGTATCAAAACTCATTTCCCCCCTCCCCTATCCTCCCTTCACGAACCCTTGATAATTTATAAATTATTATTTTCTTCATGTCTTACACCGACCGCTGTCTCCCTTTACCCACTTTTCTGTTGTTCATCCCCCCTGGGAGGGGGTTATATGTAGATCATTGTGATTGGTTCCCCCTTTCTAATCCCACCTTCCCCTCACCCTCCTGGTATCGCTACTCTCATTATTGGTCTTGAGGGGTTTATTTGTCCTGGATTCCCTGTGTTTCCAGCTCTTATCTGTACCAGTGTACATGCACTGGTCTAGCTGAATTTTAAAGGTAGAATTTGGGGCATGAAAGTCGGGGGAGGGGGGCGCATTAAAGAACTAGAGGAAAGTTGTATGTGCAAGAACTCATTTTGCCCTTATCCATTTTCCCCAGATTTTTGGGATCTTTAGAAATGACTTGTAGTGACAAGGAGGGTCTAGAAAGGGTGGGAGAGGAATATCAGTCTACTCAGATTTGTCTCAAAACTCAAAATATTTTGCTTATGGAGCGGGAAACTAATAGCACTTCTAAACTTCACTGAGCATAAACAATCAAGGCAAAGATGGGTCAGCAGTACTCATAAGATTACAGAATCTAAAATCTTGAAAACACATATCCCTTTCTTATCCCATAGGACTCAGCATTTTATTGTGCTTGGGACTGTCGGCATGGGCTGGGGCGACTTGCCTACACGCTATCACTGCCACTACTCAACTCGTTCCCAGAGCTCTAAGCTAACAATACTTCCACGTAATACTAACCACTGTGTAGTCAACAGGTACCTCATTAAATGTTAGAGGAAAGGGTTAGCAAATTCTAACATTCCTTAAATTCAAATTTCAAGAAACCTCCAATGCTCAACGGATCCATTACAGTTAGGAGAAACGACAGAGCACAAAGTAAAGGTCCCTTACCGAGTGTGAAAAGCGGCGGCTGGAACCTCTGGAGGGAGATGCTGTAGACAGTGACTGGTCTGGCAGGTTTGGCTTCCACTGCTTCCCCTCTCTTCATCAGAGTTGACAGTCTCTGTCCATCTTTCTTGAGGGCAGAATACCTGGGGGTAGAGGAGGGAGAGGGTAAGAACTGAGAGAAAAACCCCAGAAGACCGCATGGACAGGGCGGCTAACTAGCAGCCCTCTGGGGCACCCACCAGTGGACAGTAGCAGAACCTGCATGTCCCACAGGGGAGTCTCGGGCTGGACAGCAGGCAGCTGGCTCGTACTGTGGTGGCTGGTCAGGCTTCAGCACAGCATCCAGACTAACGCAAGCCTCTGAAAGACCTGACAATCTACTTCCAGTCACCAGCCAAGAACACCCTGTGCAGCACATGGAACACTAGCCAATCACCAGTGGAGGCAGTGGATGGTGTAGGACTTTGCTCTGTTGTGCACGGAGGTCGTCACGAGTCACCAGCAACAAATACAGCAGCCACCACCCTTCACCCAGGAAATCCTTCTCACAGACAAGACAGGTTTTCCCGTCACAGCTACTTCATTATGGTGTCGGGGGCTAGCACGGAATAAACACGTTTTGTCAATGTTCACGTTTCACCCTCTCCCAGGAGATAGTCTGTCTGCCCAGTACTCCTCACTCTGGGCCACACTGAGCAGGGTCTTATTTCCTGGAAACACTTTGCCTACAGCAATACATTTCTAAATGAATGGTAAATTAGCAAATGATCTACTGACCAGATCTTTAGCTTCGTGTGATTAAAGTTTATTAAACCACAAACGTTGGACCAATAATGGAGAAAAAACTTCTAAAACGATTTCTATAAATGATAACATTTGAGCAATGACACAACACAGACTTAACATTTTAAAATCTTTACGTTTGAGGCAAAAATCATAAAGAAACATTTCTCCACTAGATGTTTAAATGCTTGTAAAGATTTTTAAAAATGCTAATATATCATAAATTCCAAACTAAAAAAGATATGTCAGTAATATATCCTGTTACATCCTATAGCAAGTTAAAAAGGATTTGCTCGAATGGCAGCATACATTAAAAATAGGGTAGCAATAGTTATATTTTTAATACATTATAACTAATCTATTTTGTCTATAAGAGAACAATAAAGCAAAGGATTATGGGCCCCAAAGGACTATCCCTACACCTGGCAGGCAGTGCCCATCAGGATGAGTATATACATTACCTGGTGCAGGGATAAACGGATCCCTTCACAGCACTCCTGAACAAAAGTGACATCCCTGGATCCAGAACACACCCTAATGTCTACTGAATGACTGCCATTGAGTTGATTCCAACTCAGTGACCCTCTACCCAAAAACCCCCCAGTGCCATCAAGTCAATTCTAACTCACAGTGACTCTGGATAGGATATTCATGGTCTTAAACCTTCTGGGAGTAGACAGCCTGATCTTTCTCTCATGAAGAGGCTGGTGGGCTTGAAATGCTGATAGGCTGCAATTTCCTGCAGTTAGTCATCAATGCTTATCCAACAAAGCCACTTGGGCTCCTTTAGTGACCCTCTAGGACAGACTAAAACTGGCCCAAAGGGTTTCCAAGGCTGGAATCTCTATGGAAGTGGTCGGCCTCATCCGCTGCCAGCCTTCAGCTGAGCACCCACTGTGCTCCCCGGGTTCCATCGAATGTCTGCCATCGATGGAGAAAAATAACCAGTAAACACTGGACCAGCACCACGGTCCTACTGTGACAGGACCTAGGGACAGAGACCACATTCAACCACCTTCTTAAGAGTCTTGGAAGCTCTGCATCTTGTCTGAAGCAGGCTCATCTGTATTTGAGTATTTGCTAAGTCAGATGTACAGCCTGCCTCACAGTGCAGGAAAGGAGCACACTGACTGTCGTTAAGGTGATGTTCACGTCACCAGTCGCTATGACTCCTGTCGACTACACAGGTGTCACACACAGTGGAGCTGTGCCGCCTAGGGTTTCCAGTGGCTGACTTCTCAGAAGAGGATCACCACACCCGACAGACCCCAACCCCCACCCTGTTGGAGTACTCAAAGGCAATCATGAATCGCTGACACCAATCACAGCACTTACAGAGGGGGTACTTGCATTATATTCCCAGTAAATTTCTCAAGAATGCCTTCAATATCTTCTTGGGTTATTTTATCTGCCAAAAATAAAGGGAAAAAACAACAATAAATCAACCATAGAAGCACATACGCTATTTTGCCTGCACCAATAATTATGAAAATGTATCTTAAAAACAAATAAGACTCCCACTACCATAACTCGAATTCGACCTTGCAAGCCTGGCCAGACCAGAGGAGGTACACTGGTACAGATAGGAACTGAAAATACAGGGAATCCAGGGCAGATGAGCCCTATAGGACCAGTGGTGTGAGTGGCAAAACAGGGAGGGTAAAGGGAGAATGGGTAGGAAAGAGGGAACCGATTACATGGAACTATATGTGACCTCCTCGCTGGGGGACAGACAACCGAAAAGTGGGTGAAGGGAGACATCGGACAGGCCAAGATATGACAAAATACCAATTTATAAACTATCAAGGGCTCATGAGGGAGGGGGGAGCGGGGAGGGAGGGGAAAAATGAGGCCTAATGTCGGGGGTTTAAGTGGAGAGAAAATGTTTTGAGAATGATGTACAAATGCGCTTTACACAACTGATGTGTGTATGGATTGCGATAAGTTGTATGAGCCCCTAATAAAATGTTAAAAAAAAAAGAAAAGAATTCCAACAAAGTATGTACAACGGTGTGTGTTTTATAGGCCAAATTCAAGCCAGTTAAAATGAATAAAGCATACACATTGAGGAGATCAAAGGGGAGAAAAGTGTTCCATTATTCATCACCAAGACAAGCTTTCTTTGGCTCCCCCCGGCCCCCCCATGCACACAAACAGATCATCTTAAATGCACTTGGGTGGCTGTTCCTCCAGCCTTTGCAGACAGAGAAAAGTCTAACCCAGCTATGACGATGCCGTGATCAATAACCAGGCGATCCAAACCGATGAAAACGAAATCCATCAGGGCTTTTCTGAGTCTCTCCGGGTGTCCTACATGCAAATAACCCGGCATTAACGTGGCTCGAAAAATCACTATGCCTTACCTACATCTTAATTTTTACTTGATAACTTTCAAAATTCTTCTGCTATACATTGTTATATTTCCATTCAATTTCATCTCCCAGGGAAGGTTTATTTATCTGTCATCCTCCTCTCTGCTCCTGGACTAGCTCTGTTCTCTAAATGAACACTCAGCCAGGTGGCTGACTTTACCTCAAAATGGGTCAGCACAGTAAAGAAATAAAGCATGCCGGCAGCAAGAATGCTCACATGCTTACGAGGCCATTCTTTCCATAGTGAGGCCCCAAATGGATGAACTGAAGTGTCTACTATGTGTCACCTAATGGTGTTTCGCCTACTGTTTTGATACTCTTTCAAAGCCAAGATGCTGTATTACAGCCCTATCATTTTAAAAAATGGAAAGTAACAAACACACTGACACATTTAAGCATTTGGGATTTTCACACATATTTTTATATAAATCCTTATACATATTTGATAATTCAAAAATAAAAACGAAATCCTAAGAGGCTATAACTTGTCTATTCTGTCCATGGGAAAGAAATGATGGTCCCACTCTTCCCCTTCACTTTGTGGGAAATTTGTTTTAAATGGGTTTTTCCTCTGCCTCTATCAGAGAAAATCAGGTTGTGGGAACCATGTTAAACAAGAACTAATTAATGTGCTTTGAAGTGCTGTTCTAACAGCAAAATTTGAATGTAAAAGCCAGCCTGGGATATGGGGCCCAGATCTGAACATCAGCACAGCGAGCCAGCCTTCACCTCGCTGTGACCTTGATGCCTCACCAGCTAAGCCTGAACAAAAGGCTGGCCTCTCCAACACAGAAGAGCGAGAGAACTCAAAGGCATCGCTCCCCATACCTAGCAGCTTCCTCACAAAGAACCCTCTCACGCTGCGGCCGTTCTGTTCACACCGTTTCTCAAGCAGATGTAGCTCATGACATCAGTGAGGATTTTTCGACAAAAGAATTCTGACAGGACTGCACCATTACAACAAACAGACTGGGGGCAGCACCTTAGTTGTGCAAACCTCAGATGTCCCCAGCGTGACATCCAGTGCCCCCACGGTGCTGAGGGAACTGCTGAAAATGCCACAGCTGTGAAGATGGAGATGGCTCATAATTTCCCTGGCCTCACATTTTAAAGCGAGATAAACCACCACGCTCTACTGCTGAGCTGCTCGCCTCGCGGAGGTGGCGGCTAAGGTGGCTCCGTTGTCCTGTTTCTGGCATTCCTTCCTTCCTCTCTCACTGGCATTCACGATGACAGGATATGCTCTTTCTCCCTTTCCACAGTTCCAGACACGAGCCACCGAGCCTGCCACTCGTCTCCTTTCTCTGACTTCATAGCTCAGGCTTTGATGGCTTGTGCTTCTCATCCTACAGTTAATCAAAACACACTGTGTAACAGTCACCTATTATATATGTAGCTAGTCTTTCACCAATAAAATTCTAAGCTCCTTAAAGACAGCTTTCTTCTATAAGATTAAACGGTCCTCAAAGCATTCCCGCTGAATTTAATTTGTCAAGGAATACTATAACAGGATCGTACGCAATTTGAAAGAAGTTAAAAGTCCTGTAGACCAACCATCCATCTGATATTTGAATCACTAAACTGAAAACATATCAAGTTATGTTATAATAAAAGCCACACTGTCTTATCATATGGCCTGGTGATGCCACTCCTAGGGATATAATCAAAAGAACTGAATTAGCCAAGGGGGTTTAAAAAAGTATATGGAAAATGGAGTGAAGAGATCATGAATTTTTCCAGTAGCTTTTTGAAGCCTCCTTGTAGCCAGGCAAAAACGTATGCAGAATGTTCACAAGAGCATTATTTCACAGAGTCAAACTGTGAGAGAACCACATGTGGCATAGCCACACCACACCGAACTCACTGCTAGCAAGTCAATTCTGACTCAGCCACTCGACAGGGTGAAGTAGACCTGGCTCTGTGGGTCTCCGAGGCGGAGGGCCCTTTCTGAATTTTGGCAGACCGAGGAGCCTCTCAAACAAGCCTCTGTGACTCAACAGTGACACTGAATTTGGGGAAACATACCTGAGCAAGAGTCTATGGGAATTACAGAGAAAGAGACAACAGTTCAATTACACAGGTCTAAAGCAAGTTGATAAAGGACAGCTTTTCAACCCTTCCTGCCGAGACAATGAAATCCACGTACAAAGAAATGACTGATTCACACTTCATTCCACAAACTAACTCTACCCGGACAAGGAGGGGAGCCATTACAGAGGGGAATGAGGAAGCTTCTACAGGATAAACTCACTTGCTATCTTGAGCATGGCAATAGCTTCATGAGTGCCCAAATTCTTCAAGCTGAACCTTTTAAATATGGACAGTTTTCTGTATACCAGTTATACCTCAGGAAGGTTTTCTCTGAGCTGGACCGCAGCCACGTACTGAGGTCCTGGCAGGGCAGTGGTTCTATGGGGAGATATACACTTGCGTATTTGGAGGTGGGGATAGGAGCTACAGTTTATGCTTGGATAGTTCAGGAAAGGTTATTTGCAAAGTTTTTGTTAGATTATTTCAGAATTAAGAGTAAAATTATGAGGAACTATTATGAATGACTTTATACCAATGAGTTTGAATAAGGTATATGAATTCCTGGGGGGGGGGATTTCTAGAATGACACAAGACATTTTAGATATATTAAATTTGATAACTAGAAAGAAATCCAATCTATATTTAAAAGTCTCCCAATAAAGAAAACCATAGAACTAGATGCCTTTATCAGTTAATTAATTCTCCCAAACGTTTAACAAGACTATTAACTTGACACACACTCTCCCAGACAACAGAATGCACCTCATGAAGTCAGCATCGCCTTGCTATCCAGAACAAAGACACAAAAGGAAATGAAAAAGAAAGGGTAATCTTACTCAGGACATATGCAAATATCCTGATGTAAATATTTGCAAACCAAATCCAATTTATAAAAAGGATAACACATCCTGACCAAGCTGGGTTTATTCCATAAATGTAAAGTTGATTTAACATTTGAATAAGAACAAAAACTAATATACGCAGAAAAAACTTTTGATAAAATGCAATGTTCATGCAAGATGGAAGTAAAACAAAAAAAAACAAAACAAAAAACCTCAGCAAAAGCACCTCCTGACTTTAATCAAGGGCTGTTAGAGCAACAAACAAACAAAAATAAAAAGCAACAAACAAAAACCTGTGGTAACATCTGTAAGAAATAGATGGAAGATTTGCTCTCCATCTATTTATAAATCTAAAGATTTATTCTAAAGCCGGAACAAGAAAATGGTTTGCTGTTAGCATTTAAAAAAAAAAGAAGCCAAATGTACTGCCATGGGGCCGATGCCTGCTCATAGTGACCCTATGGGGCAAGGCTGTCACTCTCTCCAGGAGTAGAAAGCCCTGCCTTCTCCAGAGGAATGGCTGGGGATTCCGAACTGATGGCCGTGCAGTTCTCACAGCCCAAAGCATCACCGTTACACCACCACAAAGATAAGAAAAAGATCAATGTAATAAACAGACTGAAACAAGTCCATGTTTGCCTGCTACTTCATTTCTAACAAGGGAGGCAATAGTCAACTGGTCTCCACACAGAACAATGGAAGGTTACAGTGCAGGCTCATTCACGTGTCATAGCAAAGGCAATGCAATCAAGCCTTAATCATGAGGGGAAATCTGCTCATGACCTTTGAATAGGAAGTGATTTCTTAAACAGGACAATTTAAAAAGACTAACCATTAAGAAAACGATGTGATCAACTGGAGTAAATTAAATCCAAGAGCTTCTGTTTTTCAAAAGACACAAATAAAGGTGGCAAAGGGCCAGTCAGACAGGAAGAAACAATATATGCAACAAGTTTAACCCAAAGATCGGTCAGGTCCTTGGTATACAAAGAACTCGTACAAATCAATTTTTAAAAGGCAGGCAACTCCAGAAAAAGTGAAACAAAAACAATCAAGAGACCTGAACAGGCAATACATAAAATAAGATGGCCTAGGGCCCAAAGCACATGATTTCATTCATTAAATCAATATCACAATGAAATACCACTACATAGTCACCAGAGAGTTGAAGGGTAGAACTCATACATAACGCTGGTGAAATATGCAGTTATATATGTAACAGTCAAGCTATTTGGCAACTTTCCAGTAGAGTTACATAAACACTCATCCTACGCCCAAGCAATTATATTTGGATATGTCCCCAAGAGAAATTAGTGCACTTAGGAACCAAAAGATAGGTATAAGATACACACAGCCGCTTTACTCATGGACCTCTACAAGGGAAAACCCAAATGTCTACCAACAGAAGTGCGCGCGCGCACACGTGTGTGTGTGTGTGTGTGAGTGTGTGAGAATAAAGCCACATAATGGCATGCCACATAGCAAAAATAAAGTCTGAGACATCCATACAACATGGGTCCCAAAAACATGCTGAGTGAAAAAAGAAAGACATACGAATGTACACTATACACCCCATACACAGTGGGGCAAATCACGAAGGGCAAGCAACAGAGCACACGGGGTGCAAAGCAAGAAATCGTCAAGGAATCCCGAAAACAGACTTCTGACGTGGGGAGCAGGGCTTGACACCTCACCAGACCCATTCTAATCAGAAAATATTCACAAGGGTCAGCAGACAGACAGGAACTATTTATAGGCTTTTCTTTTTTTCACTTTCATGTTGATCTATATAAGACAGGACTGTTTACAATCCCGCGGAGAAAACAACGCGGGACCAACAGTTCTAGGGGGACATGAGAGAGGTGGTGATGGGGGAAAGAGAGGGGGGAGCCAACACACCCAGGGACAAGGGAACAAGAAATCTAAAAATCAATGGTGAGAAGGGCGTAGAACGCTTGGTGGAATTTGATCATGCGCAATGTAGCCGAGAGGAATTACTGAGAGCCTAATGAAGGTCAAACAAGATAGTGGGACAGGAGAAAAGGGAAAGGAAAAAGAGGAAAGAACTAGGAGGCAAAAGAATTTATAGAGGTCTAAATATAGGCATGTATATATGTAAGTATATTAATATATGATAGGGATATAGATCTATGTACATATATTTATATGTTAAGTATTACGGTAGCAGATGGACATTGGGCCTCTACTCAAGACCTCCTTCAATCCAGAACACTATGTTCTAATAACCTGGCATTCTGTGATGCTCACCTTCCCGACATGATCGCTGAAGGCAAAATGGGCACATAAGCAAATGTGGTGCAGAACGCTGATGGTGACGGCAATTACAAGATATAGAGTCTGGGGTCTTAAAAGCTTGAAGTTAAACAAGTGGCTATCTAGCAGGGAAGCAACAAAGCCCACATGGAAGCACAGCAGACTGTGTGATCAGGAGGTGTTGGCAGGATCGGCTATCAGGCATCAGAAGACCCAAAACAATCAATCATATTGATGCAAACAAGGGGGGTCGCAGTGGAGACCCAAAGCCAATCTGCAGACAATTAGACATCCCCTCAGAGAAGGGTCACAGAACGAGTCAGCAGGGTGCAGTACAGTGTATAGCACCGACAAAACACACAACATTCCTTGAGTTCTTTAATGCTCACCCCCTATCATGATCCCAGTTCTACCTTACAAACCCAACTAGACCGGAGCATGTACACTGGTACAGGTAAGCGCTCTCAACACATGGAATCCAGGATAAACCCCCCAGGAACAGTAACTGGAGTAGTGATACCATGATGGTATGGGGGAGAAAGAGGGAACTGACCGCAAGGACTGACATATAACACCCAACCCAAGGGACAAATAACAGAAACATGAGTGAAGGGAGACTGTGGATGGTGTAAGAAATGAAAACAATAATAATTTATAATATATCAGGGGTCCATGAGGGTGGGCGGGCAGGCAGGAGAGGAACTGATATTCAAGTAGAAAGAAAATGTTTTGAAAATGATGATGGCAACATGTACAAATGTACTTGATATAATTGATGTATTGTTATGAGCTGTAAGAGGCCCCAATAAAATGATTTATATAAGGATGTATGCTGCACAATACCACTCGTATGAAGTTCAAAAACATGCAAAACAAATCAGATGACAGAAGGCAGAATAACTATAGGGGCGGTGAGTGTCTTAGAAAAAGCACAGGGTATCTTTTTGAGTGATGGAACTGGTCAGTATGTTTATCACAATAAAAAAGTAAAGTGCACAGCGGTACAGATGGGAATTAGAAACGCAGGGAATCTACGACAGAGGAACCTCTCAGGACCAGGGGTGACAGTGACGATACCAGGAGGGAAGGGGGGTGTAGAAAGGGGGAATTGATCACAGGGAGCTACATATAACCTCCTCTCTGGGGGACCGGGCAGCAGAGGGGTGGGTGAAGGGAGACGCCGGGCAGTGTAATATAAGATACAATAATAATTTATAAATTATCAAGGGTGCATGGGGGAGAGGGGAGGAGGAAGGGAGGGGGAGGGGAAAAAAGGAAAATGAGCGGATTCCGGGAACCCAAGAGGAAAGCGAATTTTGGGAATAATGAGGGCAACAAATGTATAGATGTGCTTTACACAATTGATCTATGTATTGTGATGAATTGTATGAGCCCCAATAAATTGATTTTTTTTAAAAAGTAAAGATAAGAAAAACGAACGAGGTGAGAATCCCCTATTGCTTAAGAAACTGTGTTAAGTATTCAGAGCATCATTATTTGCCCATCGACTGTTGGACAGAAAGTAAATCATGGTATAACCCAAAGGAACCTATTGCTATGTAGTCGACACCACCTCACAGTAACTCGGGCCCACAGGCCAGAGCCAAACTGCTCTCCAAAGGGCTCCAGGGAACCACTCCACAGGGAGTTGGCTGGTGGATTCAAATTGTCAACCTTTTGGTTAGCACCATAACCCTTTATCCACTGGGCCCTGAGGGTTTCTTCATTGCTACATAGTATACTATACTTTAAGGTGTCCCAGTGGTTAAGCATTAGGCTGCTAACAGAAAGGTTGCCAGTTCAAATCCACCAGCTTTGTTGGAGGTGAAAGATGAGGACTGTCTACTTCCATAAAGATTTCCAGCCTCGGATATCTTTTGGGGCAGTTCTACTTTCTCAAAGGGTTGTCATGAGCTGTGAGTGGGTACAGAACAACACACATGAATAACTACAGCACATTAAGGATCAATCTCATAAACAAAAGTGAAAGAATCCATTATCTTCTAAAGAATATAATCCATTATCTAAAGAAATATATAACCTCCTCACTGATCAGCCATCTCATTAATCTACATTTCATATTTACAACAGTAAAAAAAAAAATCTACTATCTTGCTCAGTAACAACGTACATCTCGCAACTAAAAACCCCAAGGTGTGAAGTATGGGCAAGAGGAGCTGTGATGGTTCTGGCTGTGTCAACTTGTCGGGATCATGAATTTCAGTGGCTTGGCAGCTAAGTGACGACACAACTTGGCAGATGGGTAATGATGCGGCCTTTCTCCATTTCCACAAAATGCCCCGGTCTTTGGAACTTAACCATGTAGGTACCTGGGTGTATTTTCCTCGATTCTATTCATATAACGCTCCAAAACAGGTAAAACAATACAGTTGATTTGGAACTATTGTCACAGCAATGTTCACATAGGCGCGACGAAGAAGTGATTGGAATTTGTATGGAATGGCAGGGGGCAGTAGGAAATCTCTACACTGACTAGGGTGGTAGCTACATGAATGTTTGCTTTCACAGTCCATTGAGCTGTGCATTATGTTGTGTTCACTTTTCTTTACATGTGTGATATTTTATAACACTAAAAGTCTAAAAACAAACAAATCACCACAAGATCAATATGCAGTCACATGGGTCCCTGCTATAATGTGTACCCAATTCAACTCTTCCACTTGTTAGGAGCCAGGACAGAAAGTAATTTCTTGCTTTCATTTTATTGTCTATTTAATCAAGTACAATGCTTTGCTAGAAGGTAAATGTTAATAGGGCAGGTGGAACTATTTTAAACATGAAGAAGGTTGGTCTCACGACTATCGGCAATAGGCAATATAGAAGATGGCAACTTAAACACAGAGGGAGGCCAGATGCCTAAAACTACATTCAGAAGTGGTGACATTAATTTTTTAAAGTATTGATGAAACTACTATTTGTCAAGTTTGGGTGCTATAGCAAAGAAGTTATCTGGAATGATATTAAAATCTTCCATCAACTGAAGTCTTCTTAAAGTCAGCCTGCCTATTTGAGCATTCCTCTATTTTAACACCAGTCTACATGGGATCCAAATTCACAATACATATTTGAAAGACTGGATAGAGACCTTCTGGGGCAATGAGTTTGTTAATATGAGAAGGTGCAAATGGTTCTACAGTTGGAAGAATGTAATTAGTTTCACTAAGTTTTACAAGTAGAAACTCTTTCACTACATATGCTCTCAACAAAGGAAAATTAGAAAAAAATTTCCTTTAAAAAAAGTGGCAGCATGAAACACATGGAGCAGACACACACGCACGCACGCACACACCAGAAAGCCTACAGAAAATTCACAATTGGTGATACGGTAATGGTTAAAAAGTGGATGTGTGAAACCGCAACTCTTGGATGATAAATAACATGCAGACTGGAAAAATTACTAGGGGATGGTTTTACTGATCATAATGCAGTCACAGATAGAATGTAAATAAACTAAGGTGGCTCTAGTGAGTCTTTTATTTACACACAAACAGCTTTCCCAGTGTTATTTTTCTAAATTCCAAAAGCACAGGAACAAAATCGGTCTTAGCCTGGCATTTATTTCAACTGCTAAGAACTATGAAAACAGGCAATGGTTAATCATAGGTAAAACCTAATTAGAAACGATTTCTACCCACCCACCCCCAGTCCCTCATCACTTACTAGAAAAAAATATATCCTGAGCCCCTGTTCTCAATGTTTTTGGTAAGGATAATTCTGAACATTCAGGGGGAAAAAACACACACACAAAAACTGACATAAGAAAAAGAGAAAATTATAATAAATCTTTATTAATAAACTCCTACTATCTCTTCAACATATGATGCTTGAGAAAATAGAACATCCACTTGCAAAATAATGAAGTTATCTTACATCTTAATCAAACATTTAACTCAAAATGGGTCACAGACCCAAATCTAAAGGCTAACGCTATAAAATTCTTAGGAGAAAACATTGAGGGAAATCTTCAAGGTGTTGGGTTTGAAAATGGTTTCAAAATGCTCAGGCAATGAAAGAAGAAGCAGATAAATTAGACTCCATGAAAAGTTATTTCCATCAAAGACTACTACCAAGAGAGTAAAGGACCAACCCCTTAGAACAGGAAAAAATATGCATAAAGTATGTATTCTCATAAGGGTTTTACTTATCAGGGTATACAAAGAACTCTTACAACCTAAAAAAAAGACAAGCAACTCAGTTTAAAAATCGGCCAACACAATAGTTGGCCAAGACACATTAGGGAAAAATATATGAAGAACTCAAGGACTGTAAAACAGGCAAACAAACAAACAAACCTGGCATGGTAGAGAACAGAGGGATCCCTGACACTGCTGGCCTGACACACACCATATGCCAAGAAGGAAACCCAGTCTGAGGCCGCCTTTTAGCAGTACAACAGAGTGATACACAACACAGAAGGCGTTACTAACATAATCTGTACCCTTCTTAAAAACCATCAGTATGAGACCAAAAGGTGAACAGTGTCTGAGACGCAAATATGAAAAAAGGGCAAGGACACAAGAGTACAGGTCAGGAAAGAGCACAGTTAAAGACGTTGTTGACACACTGAACTAAGTAGAACACTGAACAGTTTGTGTGGAAATGGTCCAGGGGGAGGCCAGTCGGCTGTACAGATTTCTCCCATAAGGTATAACTCATATCGCCCCTGTGGATCAGAGCAGCACTGTTTTCTCCAGCAAAGCAGCTAACGGGTTTGAATTACCAACCTTCCGGCTTGCAGCTGAGCATTTAATTACTGCACCTGAGATATAGTCTATTAACATGGCCCTTTCGATAATAATCGCTTATGTGCTGTAATTAGAATTCAGGGCTCTCTTCCCACTTGGGCAGAAGTTGTTACAGGGTTCAGGTGGGGTTCACCCTGACCTTAGTAGATGGTGATCAAGTACACATTCTTTGTTTCCTCGAGGGCATCTTTCTATTTTACTGAAGGGTGGGACTTAATATGCCATCCTTGGGGGTATGATTGGCTAACAGACAAGACAGGAAAAAAGCACAACAAAAACCCATCAAAGCCTTTTCTGTATGAGAGTCACCTGAACACACAGGAAAATCGCATGTCCAAGATGTGTGTCTGAAGTGGCAGAAGACAATGAGGCTGGATGCATCAGAGACTTTGGCAAAGAGACTCAGAGGAGCAGAGGCTAAGCTGTGGGGTAGCTTTTATCTGGCCCAAGACTGTGGGGCAGTGAGACACTGTGTCAGGAGGGCTGGCTTGCTGGTCCACAGAGGCGGGAGCCAAGGGACCATGTGGCTAAGAGGCCGAGGACTTGAATGAAACTTGGTTGCTGGGAGGAGAAGAGGTACTGCTGTGAACCAACAGCTGCTGCATCCTTACTGTTTACTGATCTTGACTTGCGGTAACCTATTAACTTCCCTAATAAAGCCCGTAATGAATATTGTAAGAAAAATGTAGTGCTACTCTGAGTAGTCTGTGGTCACTGTAATGAACTATGGAACTCAGAAGAGATGTAGTAATTTGGGAGGCCTGGGTGGTGTCAGAACAGGTAAAGGATGGAGGGATATGCACCCTGCTCCCTCACTCAGGGCAATAAGGAAGCTGGAGGAGGTCTGACATGTCCACCTTCATACTGTTTACCACCATGGTCTCCTAATAAAAACACGGAAAGGACCTGAATAGCTATTTTTCCTAAGATATACAAATGGCCAATAAGCACATGAAAAATATTGACGGACACCATTGGTCATTAGAAAAATGCAAATCAAAACAATGAAATACATCACACTAACCAGATAGCCATAATTATTATTATTATTATTTTAAAGGAAAATAAGGTTGGCAAGCAAGCGGAAAAACAGAGACCCACTGCTGATGGGACAGTTCGGAGATGCAGAGACTATGGCCAGTAATGTGATGGTTCCTCAAAAATACAAGAGAGCTGTCAGCTGGCCCAGCAATCCCACTCCTTGGGCTAGACCCAGAAGAAATGAGGTGCGTGGGATAGTCACAGCAGCATTGTTCACTACAGCCAAGAGGGAAAAAACCACCCCCATGTCGACTAACGGGCAAATGGACATAGTGAGGTATATAAAGGAAGAGCATTCAGCCAGGAAAAGAAATGGCAGAACAAAACCAAACCAACTGCCAACAAGTCAATTCTGACTCATAGAGACGTTATGTTCCAAAGCGGATGAACCTTAGAAGCAGGCTAGATGAAATAACCATGACACAAAAGAACAAATATTCTAATATTCCTACCCTAGATCCCTAGATGAAAGACAAGAAGAGGTAAATTCACAACTAGAAAGGAGACTAAAGTTTCCCTGGGGCTAGAGGCAGGCGGGAGGGAGGAGGTTTTCAAGTTCTGAATTCACAGAAACATTTTCAGAAGGTCAGAAAGGAAGACTCCATGAGAGCAACTTCATACCATAAGGCTTTTCTTCTGTGACTTTCCCGGTAGAGTCCAGAGTATCAGTGGCCTTCCCAAGTTCTCCGATGGCTATATACCTCTAGAAGAAAACAACCAAGAAGAAAATTAGCAACCAAGTAAAGAAAATATTCAGCGTATTTTGAAGTGGGTATATACATTTTGTTAGTAAAATCAGCATATTAAAAATTAAGGCAAAAATAAGAGACACCCATTGTTTGTTTTTGATATGCAGGAAGTAATGTGAAAGTGAGGTACATATACAGATACTGCCCACACTAGCCACATGAAAGAAATGCCAGATTTTATTGATAATTGTGGATTACAAGTACTGATACTTTATACAAATCTTCTAAAACCAGTTTTAGTTTTGCTTATAGAAAACAATTATACAATAACCTCCCACATAGCCACCCTCATATTATTAAACCACACAAAATTAAAGGTCATAGGAAAATAAATCCATGTACCATGGCTTGTATGAAGTCACTTAAATCTCAGTTAAGTGCTGTGCCACGCCTTCAAACAAAAGTTAAAGAGGGAGAAAGTAAGCAAAGCGAGTGCAGCAGAGGAGGTAGCACACAAACCACTACAGGTACTTCCTCGGTGCAGAGAAACCCACGCTGCTTAACCTCTGCAAGGGAAAAACTCACTTCCAACAACAAGCAGGCATCTTACATTCTTAAGCGTTCTTTGAGGACATCACCTTCAAATGACATAGCACAGAATCACTTTTTATTTTAAAATGGAAAGAACAGTAAGTACCTCATGAGAAGGAGCGTAATTTAGAATGGGACCTGGCCCTCGTTTCATTACTGTCATTTAATAAAAAGATCTGTCTGATTCACAGAAACGGGGCTCAGCTGGTTATACTGAGTCCCTAAGGTACAGTAATGCCCCAAGACGCTCTAGACTCTTGCCTTCACCGTCTAGTCGTGTTAAGAAAAGCACACTGCAGTCTTGTTCCAACCAACCCACAGTGCCTCGCCTCGGTTAAACTCATGGAAACCGTACAGAGAAGTGCTATTCTGCACGCATGGGGCCTCCAGGAGTCAGCTGGTGCAGGCAATAGTACAGACGACATCAAGTTGTTCCCAGGAACCTCGGCAGCCACGTACTCAAGTGCGCACTCAAGCCCACAATTCTTCCCAGGGCTACAAACAAGTCGACAAACAACACTCCCGAACTTTAAAAACTACTTTTGCCAAAAATAGAGTCGACATACACCCTGCTCACATACCCAGAGAATCAATCTGTGAAATGTACACTTCCCCAAACTGGGTTTCTGTAACAAACCGCACCTGGGATTTTCTATTTATGCCCCACTGTCATCTGAGAATCAGCGATTTTATGGTTTGACATTCAGTTTTCCAGCTGACAAAATGGGTTTGTGACAAATTAAACTGAAACCAAAGTCAATGAATGATGCAGGTACAGTTTCAGTCATCATACTTTATAAAACTTTCAAATAACATATTTGGGTGTGTGTGTGTGTGCGCGCGCACAGGGCAGAGGGGATTGTTAAGTATAGAATGAATATTCCAGTGAAATCAACATATAATTTGTATCTTGGGGGAAAAAACAAATATTTCTTAACAT
>NW_022103968.1:14613171-14624024 GCF_000313985.2 Echinops telfairi
CTACCCGAGGCTGGAGAGGGCTCACGGGAACTTTCACACGAAAACAGGCTAGGAAGAAAGGCCTGGGGCTCTACTTCCAAAAGTCAGTCAATGAAAACTGATGTCAACTCGACAGCAGCTACCAACCATTAAACATTTAACAAATGCCTTTTGAAATATGATTAAATTGGGGAAAAAAAGTTTGTTTTTGTTTAATTATGGGCACAGCAGAGCTTTTGCTTCAAAGACTTTCTAGTCTTCATGTGGCTAGTTGCTCGGAGGCAGTGAGTGAGTTTTTCTGAGTCTTAGTATGAGGGGGCTTTAAAATGTTTCTAGAAAAAAACAAAGGGAAATTCTGTCTGAGGCACTATTGTGAAAGTCAAGAAAAACGTTTCACCCCAAAAAAACATTTTCTGACGATGACCAGGGATGAGAAGGAACACGAAGGTAAATTACTGGCTAGAAGGTTGATATGTTAACTTAGGTGAGAGGGAAAACAGTATCCAATAAGAAGGAAGTCAGCAAAAAGATGGGGGCAGGGAAGACACTAGAGGCGAACAGAATGAAAGGGCAACAGAAGTCAATAGTGTTACGTACACAATCCTACAATAACGGCATCTCTAAGTAGAATCATGAAGAGAGCCACAGGCTGTGTGGAATAGTGGGAGTCTACTCATGAATATCCACAGGTTTTGGAGGAGGTACCTGTACATGGGTGATTACCTTTGCTGCAAATGTATTCACGAATGTGGTGGAAGCATGCCGGTAGTAGTTATTCACAATGCTTAAATATAATGAAATACCTTAATGGATCGAGGCTTTGAAACGAGGGGCTTGGGACCACATTCTCAGAGGACATCGGGTTGGCATAAAATAGTCCACAAAGTTCTACATCAGCGGTTCTCAACGTGTGGGTCACGACCCCTTTGGGGGGGTCGAACCCTTGCACAGGGGTCACCCGATTTATAAGAGTAGCAAAATGACAGTTATGAAATAGCAACGGGAAAAAAAAAAAAAGAAATAGCAACGGAAATAATTTTATGGTTGGGGGGTCACAACGTGAGGAACTGAAAAAAAAAAAACACTATTAAACAAAAAACCACGAGGAACTGTATTAAAGGGTCACGGCATTAGGAAGGTTTGGGGTCTTAAAATGAAGGGTCATTTATGGTGAACTACTGGTTCTACCAGTGTGTGTCTATTCAACCAGTGGGTCTCAATGATTTTGAGTTTTGGTGCACATTTTTCTCCCCCTCTATCCAGGACCTACTGATTCTTTTTAGAGCACCTGATGGTGGTAGCCAGGGAGGGGCGGGGGAAGATCGTCTAGTTCCTCTGGTCTTCAGGATTGATGTTTCCAGGGTCCACTAGTCCACTGGGCTAATAATTTCCATGTGTTCAATTTTCATCACTTTCCTCCAGACAATGAGTGACCGATAGTTACCAATGTTATACAAACTGATCTTGATGTCCTTAGAGAATGTGGTCCCAAGCCCCAAGTCCAGCGGCTCATTCCTTCAACCAACTCACAACAAAAAGACAAGGGGATTTTTTCCATGAAATTTTCGAAGCTCCCTCCTATTTTTAATCTAGATGTCAGGGTGTTCAATATTGTAATTAGTGCTCGAGAGTAATGAAACTTGTTCATGCATGTGACATGGTTTATTTTTTAAATGACTTAAAATCTACATCTAGGTTATTAAGACCATTTTCAGGAAGTAAGAAAAATAATAAACATATAAAAACAAAACAAAAACACTTATTCTCATATTCTTACCTTGGTCCCTGATAGCATATTGGTCAACATTTTTGTGCCCCTTCCAACTCCAACCACTGCAAATCAAAGGAAAAAAATATTTAGGGCACTTTGTTTTATGAATATCTTAAAAATATCTACATTACAAAAATCTTAATTCCTTGGCATATATGTGAGGCTAGAAAGAGCATTTTTCTTAACATAGTTTTAGAATTTCTGTTACTCCAATCGGTCGAACTTACCAGACAACAAAGAAATCTGGAAAGGAAAAGTAGGGGAAAGATAGCAATTTTGTTCTTTCTCAATGTGCTAAACTAAATTAAATCGTTTCTCTTTAATCTCAAGTAAAGGTATTTTTCCCAACATTAATAAAATTCATCATTTGGAAAAAAGGTAGAAACCTCAACCCAGTCAATTAGACAATTGAGGGTTTCAGAACTACCTCCAGATGCACTCGCTGAAAAGTACACGGCGGTTTACCACTGAGGAAGGTCTTTGACAGAGCTCCTTACACGAAATTCATCACCACAGCCAATGAGCCGCTTAAGGAGAATTCATGCCCACCACCACACAATCAAGAAAATAGAACACATCAAACTAATACACGGACTCGGCAAGGACACAGTGGAAGTAGGGAGAATTTCTTTACGCTAAGATAAACCAAGTATAAAGTACAACCCTGGCCCATGTGTCTCTTCAGTTTCAAAGATTCAGTACCCTTCAGCACCTTCCGTCTGGTTTGGTTGGGAGGAAACAATCACTTCTTCATTTAACAGCTGGCAATTTAAAATAAAAAGGGAGTACTGTCATCAATTAATACAGCTGGGTATAAAAAAAAGTTCACTGTCTTCAAGTCTAAGCTAACTTATAACAGGGCAGGGTAAAAGTGCCCCTGTGAGTTTTGGACATTGAAGCTCTTTATGGGAGTAGGAAGCCCCACCTTTCTCCCTGAGAAAGCCTGGTGGTTTCAAATTCCGGACCTTGGGGTTAGCAGCCCAGCATTTAATCAGTGCACCATGAGAGCCCCTCAGTTGGATAAAAGAAAAATATACCACCATCACAGTTCAAAATCACAAGAAACACGGAAAAATGAATGGCAATCAAACAGATTTTCCATCAATATTTGTAACCGCTATCATCATGTGGGTTTTACTAGTAATCATGGTGAGTACATTTAATAAAATGAAAATAATCCTATTTCAGCTCATTATAAAGATATTTCTTGCCAACATGGGCTAAATAAAAACTTTTAGGGGGAAAAAGATTATTTCTAATTTTCTTCACCAATTATAATCTCTTACAAAGGAAGACCTCACTGAAAACCTCACTGCCATAGCGACCTTATACCAAGGGCAGATCTGCTGCTCTTGGTGCTGAAACCAACTCTTCACAGGAACAGAAAGTCCCATCTTTCTCCTGAAGATTGGCTAGTGGTTTCAGACTGCTGACCTTGCAGTTAGCAGCCCAAGGTGAAACCACTCCACCACCACAGCAAAGCCCTCGTCACACATAACCAGGAGCACTGTGTTGGGGTGCTAGCCACAAGGTCAACAGTTTGAATCAAGTGCTCCACGAAGAACAATAGGGCTGTCTTGTTCCTACAAAGTTACCACCTGGGAAACCCAAAAGGGCAGTTCTACCCTGTCCTAGAACGTCATATGGACTTGATGGGGGGGAAGTCTGAAATCTCAGCCATACAGAAATACAATGATTTCTGTAGGCGTGTGCATCTTGAACCATTAAAATGATGGTGACATCAATCAGTAGGTGATCATTCAGAGTAGACTGAAAGCAGGGTTTGGGCCAGTCTTCCTAATATTACGTGGCAGTTACAGATGCTTCATTCATCTCTTACCCAAAACTCCTTTGGCTGCACTGTCTAGGGTTCCTCCGTGTCCAATTTTGAATGTCTGCTTTTTCCTCTTGTTGCATTTTGGAAGCGGCATTCCAGCTTCTAAAAGAGTAATTAGAAAACACAAAAGTAATTACCCCCAATCAAGTAAATAGGCTCATCAGAAACATAAAAGGAAGAAGGGTGGATTAGTCACAAAACAGAAAAAGTATTCTGCAAACTAAACATGAAGGTGTGCTAACATTAACCAAGGTATGGTATCCCCCCAAATAGTTGCCTAGCCACCGGAATTTTCTAAGAGAAAATAAAAATTTTCTAAATGGGTAAACAGATTGTGCTGGCAGTCTGCAGCAATCTGAAGTTTGGTGCACTAAAGAGACCACCATCAGCAGACCTCATTAAGGATTATCCAATGCATGGCAATCTCATGACAGCAGAATAGAACTGCTCCACAAGTTCAAGGCAACAACCTTTCTGACACAGCTCTTCAGGATTGTATCTCCAGCAAACCTCACGGTGAGTTCAAACCCCCAACCTTTAGGTTATCACCTAGAGCACTGAGCCATTTGCCCCAGCCAAGAAAACCCTGTGGAGCATGTGAGATTGCCATGAATCAGATCAACTCTTAGGGCACTGGGTCTGACTTAGACAGAAGTAATTACGGGGTTTGGCTTGTGCGTGGGGTGTGGATGTGTGGTTTGCCCTGGGGCCCTAAGAAGTCAGTTCCTGTCTTTCATGGAGAGGTAGAACAGGATCAAATGTGGAGCGTTGGACAAGTTGGCTGAATAGCTCAAGAGCTACATCTGTACAGAACGAACTTCTTACCGTTCTGGGCAAAAAGTTAGTTTTGAAAACATCACAGGCTGCAGAAAATACTACGGTGAAAGGGATCAGAACTTTCACATCCATGTCTTTATGGGCTAAGCACCAGCCTGGCTTACTGTAGGTGCTCAGTAAACCTAGGGTTTCTTCATGCTTCTGTCTGAAAGGAAATGACCGACTAGGTCGATGAACTGCCCGTTTGGGTTTTTCTAGTTTTCTCTCGCGGTATCGGAAGAGCCAAAGGAGTTGTTGTTTCCTTGTTCCTCAAACTGTGGCCTACTCTACTTAATACCACTATCACCTGGGGCATCGGCTTAAGAATGCAATTTCCTCCAAAGATCCTAGATCGCTAGAAACACTCTCTGGGAGGTAAAGGTTGGTGATCTGCATTTATACAAGCGACTCCCAAGTAATTATGGCCGCCAAAATGGGATAATAACTGTGAAAAGTCTTGGCTACCTAAACAGTTATCTGTATGTTCAATCTGTTTTTAAGAGCATAACTTCAGGGGCACTGAATCAGTACTTCCTCTCGGTGGAGTTCCTGCACGTGCAACAAGCTAAAGGCTCCTGAGAGATCAGATTACAGAATACCGGTAGGCCGAAACTGGTGTGGAGTGTTTCCCGCCCCCCTTGAGAATGCCAACTGCCAGCTAGGCTACAGGAGTTCCCAAAGGGCCGGTCCAGATGCCCCAGGTTTGGGTGCACACAGTCCAGGGGTGACTCTCCCTTCCCCTCCGTGCAGCTCTCAAGCCATCCGCGTCGCAAAGGGCTCCCGCGCTCTCTGCGGCCTTCCCTTTGCAGCGGGGTCTGGGCCTGGTCCCCTCCCAGGCCTCAGTACCTGCCAGCAGCTTTTCCTTTAGCCGATTCAGCAGCTCGGCTGAAGTGGGCCCTTTGGGCTTGTGCACGGCGAACACGCCATTCAGGGACAGCAGCTTATTAGCCATATCAGACTTGGCGTCACCGGCGTCCGATCCCGCAGCGGCTTCAGTCGCAGGCGCTGCCGCAGCCGTCGCGGCTGCAGCCACCGTCGCAGGCTTGGTGGCAGCCTCCGCCGAGGCGGCCGGAGTGGCGGTCGCACCTCCCGCAGAAGGGGCCGGAGTGGCGGTCGCAGCCTCCGCCGAGGCGGCCGGAGTAGCGGTCACTGCCTCCGCCGAGGCGGCCGGAGTGGCGGTCGCACCTCCCGCAGAAGGGGCCGGAGTGGCGGTCGCAGCCTCCGCCGAGGCGGCCGGAGTAGCGGTCACTGCCTCCGCCGAGGCGGCCGGAGTGGCGGCCGCAGCTTCTGCCGAGGTGGCCTCAAGCTCCGTCGGAGCCGCAGCCGAGGAAGCCGGGGTCTCGGTCGCAGCCTCTGCCGAAGCTTCGGACGCGCTCTCGGCCGCGGCTTCAGCCGTCGCCGCCGCTGCTTCGGCCGTCGCGGCCGAAGCCGTCGCGGCCGCAGTCTCAGACGCGGCCGCTTCAGCCGAAGCTGTAGCGGCTGCAGCCGTCGCTGGCGAGATCGCGGCTGTTGCTGCAGCCGTGCCTGAACTTTCAAGGACTGGAGCTGGGTCTTTTTCCAAAGACAAAGACGACGACGCCATCGCAGCCTCGGTAGCCGCCATACTTTCTTGGCCTAGTCCTCTCTTTAATCACGGCGGCACGCGCTGATGACGCAAAGAGAGCGCGACCAGCATTCCCCCTACTCGCCTGTTCTTTCCCAGAAATCGAAGCGGTCTGGAGGAAGAGGTCGTCGCGGGGGTTTGTGGGAGTTGTAGTCCTGGATTTTTCGGAGCGGTCCAAGGGGTTGCCATGGCTCCTAAGAGAGCTGATGGGAGTAATTTTCCTCTTAAACTCCTGCTTGCTTCATCCTGAGCCTCGCTTGGTGCCTCACAGGTCATTTGGGGTTGCAATCTTAAAACTGCCAACCAAAACACCAAGTTTGTGTATTTTTTTGACGGGAAAATCTTTTCACACATATCCCCCACTCCACAACCAAGAGGACCCGCGTTCTAGCACTCAAAAACAAAATCTCCCTGCCATCTATTCAAACCCGACTCATAGCAACCCTTTCGGACAGGACAGAACCCCTGTAGGTTTCTGAGACTATAGCTGTTTACAGGAGTAGAAAACCTCGTCTTTCCCCCAGAAGAGGCTGGGGATTTCGAACAACTAATCTTGAGGTTAGCAGCCTAACTTGTAATCACTGCACCACCAGGGCTCAAGCATAGAAAACTGAAAAGACAGATTTTTGTCATCACTTGTGGAGAATCATTGCGCTTTTCAATGTCTCGTGCTCCCAAATTCACAATTCAGATTTAAAATATATCTGAAGGTAAATGCTACTGGAACGAAGAATCTGTTAACTTGATCTTTTCTGTACCCTGCCAGCTACTGGTACCTGTACCAGTACCTGTACAGATACCAGTTGCTCTGGGTGGACGCTGACTCATGAGGACCCCGGATGTGTCAGAGAAGAACTGTGCTCCAAGGAGATTTCCATGCTGGGTTGATTGCTTTGTTTTGTTTTGTTTAGAAGTGTGCCAGGCGTTGTTTTTTTTTCTGGGACGCCTTTAAGTGCACTGGAATTCCAAAGTTTTCCTTTGCAAGAAAGCATATCAATCGTTTCTCTTTAAGAGACACCTCACAGGTTGTTGACGAAATCTTTGGCAACTTCCATCTTTTCTCCATTTGCCATGATCTGTATCGGTCCAGTTGTATTTTGGTTTTATTTACATGAAGTTGTGATCCATATTGAAGCCTGCGATCCTTGATCTTCATCAGCAACTTCATTCAGGTCCTCTTCACTTTGAGCACACAAGGTTGTGTTTGCTGCATATCGGAGATTGTTAATAAGCCTTCCTTCGATCTTGATGCTGAGTTCTTCTTCAGACACTAGCTTCGCCGATGATCCGCGCGGCATAGAGATGGAATAAGTATGGGGAGAGGGTACAGCCCTGACACACCACTTCCTTGATTTTACGCTGTGCAATATGCCCTTGTTCTGTCTTCACAACGGCTTCTTGATTCATGTGCACGGTCTACAGGAGCACAAGAACGTGTTCTGGAATTCCTGTTCTTCTCAAGGCTATTCATAGTTTGTTATGGTCCACACTGCCTAATGCTTTTGCGTAATCAATGAAACATAAGAAAACATCTTTCTGGTATTCTCTGCTTTCACCCACGCACAACTGGACCTCAGCCATGATTGTTCAATGTCCTACTCTGAATCCAACCTGGACCTCTGACAGTTCCCTCTCGACGCACTGCTGCAGCCATTGCCAGATGGTCTTCGCTGCGGAAGCACTGAGACCACTGGAGGCGCTCACTCGTCTATGCCAAGAAATTTACAACTACTAGGCCAACTGACTGGAAGAGAACCGTATTTGTACCCACTCCAAAGAGAAGGGACCCAACAGAATGTTCAGATTATAGAACAATATCATTGCAATATCACATACAGGTAAAATGTTGCTGAAGATGGATGTAGTTAGGCGCTAAAGGGTTGGTTCTGACTCAACGCAACCCATTTACAACAGCAGGAAACACTGCCAGTTCCTGCACCACCCTCAGGACTGCTGCTACGCTTGACCCCATTGGTGCAGCCCCTCTGTCAATCCACCTGCTGACGAGTCTTCCTTTGCTCACTGGCCCTCTCTTTACCAAGCATGCTGTCCTTTTCAGGGGCTAATCTCTTCGGCTATCATTTCCAAAATAACCGAGATGAAGTTTCACTCGCCTTGCTTCTAAGGAGCATTCTGGCTCTACTTCTTCCAAGACAGATTTGTTTGTTCTATTGACAGTCCCTGATACTTTCAATATTCTTTTCTAACACCATAATACAAATGCACCAATTCTTCTGCACATATAGAAATACTTAAATAAATATTTGGGAGTAAGTAAATGAAAACGAGTTCTTCAAATCCCCAAATAGACTTTGAAGCCATGCCATGGGACAAACAAGGGGCTTCTTTTGAAGCCCTTTATAGACCCTTGTCTCGTCCTCATGGTAATGCTAAATAATTTTAACACTTGTAATACCAGGGGATTGCAAAAAGCTCACTGAGAATTTCCACCATCCTTTAACTCAATTTTCCCACCAACCTTTTGAAGCTCCTTATACTTCTTCTATGAATTGCATTTCTTTGTAGTGCATTGCTTAGATATCAAAGGCTTTATTGCAATCTGCAAGCCTTGCTTTCAGCTTGAAACCCTTTCTCTAAAAGTGCTTCCCTCCTCCACAAAACTCAAAAAGTGTTCGGATCCTGGCCCGGGCCCAAGTAAATGGATATTTCACTTCTTTTCCAGACACATTAAATGCCTCTGTGAGTATGATGAGCTGGAGAAAGTTTGTCTTCAGTGCTTCCCCACAGTTCCTTACAACTAACTCTTCTCTTCTTACCCCCTCAGATATTCATATCTCAGATCCTAATGTCTGCCTGGGGCCCCTGGTGGTGCTGTCAGGTAAGCATTTGACTGCTAACCACAAGGTAGGAAGTTCAAACCCATCAGCTGCTCCTCAGGAGAAAGAGAAGGCTATTTGCTCCTGTAAAGATGGACAGTGTCAGAAACCCTACATTGGGTCAGTATGAGTCCCAATCAACTCGATGACAGTGGGTTTGGGTTTTTGTTTCCTTGTGATATCGCTTAGCTGCCCCCAAACTCCAAGTATGGGATACTATTTGAACTTGGTCCCATCCATTCAATAGATACTTGAGTGAACAGTTGTTTTAAATACAACATTCATTTCTTTCTTCCTATATTTTCAACCTTCCCCATTTCAATCAGTTCACCACGCTCTCATTAAATCTTTGGGGGAGTTTTTGCAGGCTGCGAAGCTGAAGTTCCTGAAAGGAAGTCGCCCACTCTTGTCTATTATAAAATCCTAAGCTCATGAAAATGATTGTGGGCGCGTTTGTTTGGGGGCCAGTGGGTTTCAGAGGCTGTAAGTCTGTACGGAAGTAGGCGGGCTCATCTTTCCCCTGCAGAGCAGCTGGCGGAGTCAAACCACTGACCTTTCCACTAGCAAACCTGCACTTAGCCCACTCTACCACGAGGGCACCTGCGCAGGAAGGTATTAGGTTGCAACAAATAAAACTGCTGTTTTTAAAGCCAAATGTTTGAATACCACAATTTTCATCTACTTTTAACATCTGATCATAGTTTAATGAAGCCCTCCTCTTAGGCTATCATTTGCATTTTTGCAGAAGAATCCAAGAGGCACGGGTCTTGATTAAGAACGTGGAAACATTCCGAAGCTTGCTAAATCACACCATCCCAACCTACACTTTCTTGACACTTTGTTCCATTGGGTTATGCCAGTACTTTCTTATGGCTTCTCCCATACAAATAAATTAGTGTTCCATCTCAGCTGACTCATTTGGCAGTAACAGCTAGTTCACCTGCCAATTCATTGGCCAGCTCACATAACCTTTCTATTAAAAAAAAAAGAATGTACATTTTCACATTCATAAGCAAAAAGAAGCAGCTTCGTGCCAGCCTGCCTTTGCTTCATGGCAGCATCCTCGGAGTTCAAGGTCAAGCCAATGTAAAAATTTTAAAGGACAACTCAACTCACTGCCATCGAGTCCATGCCGACTCATAGTGGCCTCCAGGGCAGAGTAGAACTGCCCTGTGGGTTTCCTAGACTGTAACTCGTGATGGGAGTAGAAAGCCCGTCTTTCACCCCTCGGTGCAGTTGGTGTTTCATACAGCTGACCTTGCAGATAACAGCCCAATGAGTAGCTGCTATGCCACCAGGGATCCTTAAACGGCAAAGAGCTGGGAAAGGGGACATGATGTAGAAGGGCTTGAGATGAGAGCCATGTATAAAATAAAAGCACTCCCTGTTAGGGGACTTGGGAGCGGGGGTGGGTCTATGGTGAAGTGAAATTATTTGGTATGGCTCTTTTTTGTTTGTTTCTTTTCAGCCTATTTTTTTAAATTATTAAAAGATCACTTTATTGGGGGCTGTTACAGCTCTTATAACAATCCATACCTCAATTGTATCAAGCATATTTGTACACGTTGCCATTACTATTTTCTAAACATTTACTTTCTATTGAGCCCTTAGTATCAGCTCCTCTTCCCACTCCACCCTTGTGACCCCTTGATAAATTATAAATTATTATTGTTTTCATATCTTACACTGGCCGCTGTCTCCCTTCCCCCATAGTTTCTGTTGTTCATCCCCCTGAGGGTGGGTGGGGATTAGATTATGTGTTGATCATTGGGATCAGTTCCCTAATCAATAGTTTCTTTCTTTTTTTTAAACATTTTATAAGGGGCTCGTACAACTCATCACAATTCATCCATCCATCCATTGTGCCAAGTATATTTGTACATTTGTTGCCATCATCATTTTAAAAACATTTTCTTTCTACTTGAGCCTTTGGCATCAGCTTCTCATTCCCCCCGCCCCTCCAACCCTCCCTTCCTCATGAACCCTTGATAATTTATAAATTATTATTAT
>NW_022103968.1:14624853-14638952 GCF_000313985.2 Echinops telfairi
TTTTATTTCCCCATCATCATATATAAATATATTTACATATGTACATGCCTGTATTTAGACCTCTATAAATGCCCTTTGCCTCTTAGTTCTTTCCTCAATTTCCTTTTACTTTCTTCTTGTCCCACTATCATGTTTGGCCTTCATTTGGGTGTCAGTAATTCCTCTAATTACATGGCCCTTGATCAAGCCCTACCAGGCCTCCTACACCCTCCTCACCATCGATTTTGGATCACGTGTTGTTCCTTTGGGATGACACGGTTTCTTGAGCAGGGAGAATGAACATGGAACCAAACAGACATACACAGACAATACAGGACTGCAGCACAAAGTAGACACCGACAGAGATGGTACAAAACTGCAGCAGCCTTGACAGCCCGCAATGCTTTATTTTATGTACTAAATACTGGCAGTGTTCCCAGACAAGTTTGCTATTCCCACACTTGAATTTCTCATAGCCTTGAGAGTGAGTTCCGTATTTCGGCCCATACCGTTTGTTTACACACTACCAGGGAAATACTGTTTGCAGCTGCTTCCACAAACTCCTTACCGTTTGCAGTAAGGAAGCCGTTTATGAGAACCAACTAGGACAGACGTTTGCGTACTGTCCTAGACAGATACATGACACGAGACACAGTGCTCCTCTCATGGCTCCTTCACGCTTGTCCCTGAGTTGGTTTACCCCCACTTCCTTTTCCCCACCTTCACCTCTACCTTGTACCCCCAGAACCTCTCCCATGTGCCCCCCTCCCCAGAACCATGGGTCCCGTTGTTTCCCATTGATTTGGTACGGCTCTTCTAGCCATAACCTTCATCACTCACACCAAATGCCCGAGTCACTCACGGCCCTTGAGTCATTTCCCACTCGAAGCGACCCCGTGGGACAGGGTAGAACTGTGAGTTTCTGAGACTGTAACTTTTAACCGGAGTAGAAGACCTTGTCTTCCTCTGAAGAGCAGCTGGTGGCTTCCAACTGCTAAGGGTGCCACTGAGGGATACAAATAAAGCGCCTGGGATGGGTCAGGTTCACCACTCAGCCAGGTACAAAGTGAGCCATCTCAGATGCGCAGATAGAGTTCCCACCAACAGAAAGCAGTGCCAGGACTGAAAGGTACCCAAGCTTCCAGTGGCAGCAGCTAGACATCAGGAGCCACAGCAAGAAGACCACGAGGAGCAGTGGGCACCCCCTACCCCCAAGACATAAAGCTGAGTGCCTTCAGACAAGAGGCTGGCTTGAAGAGGGAGGTGCCCTTTGAACATTTATGAGCACCGCAGGAGCTTCATAACACTTGCTGGTTCAGGCCTTGGCTGACTGGCTCTGGAGAGACGTGCCCGCTGGCATGATGGGGAAGAGGCACTGCAGAGGAAGTACTGCATCCTTACTGTTTTCTGATCCTGCTTCTGGTAGCCTGTGAAATTTCCTAATGAACCCCATCATTGTGACCGCTGCCTGTGAATTCTGTGTGGCCGTGACAATGGCTCATCAAACCCAGCAATCCAGTAGAGAGTGCGTGGGAGGGATGACTGGTGTTAGAATAGCATAAAGAAGGATGGAGGGTGGAGGCAAGTCTCTCCTCTGCCTCAAGGCAAGCACCCACTCCCAGATGTGGAGTTAGAGCCTCCTTCTCTCTACTAAAACTAGAGAAAGTCAGACATGGCCTCCCACGCCATTTCTTCGAGGTTTCAAAAGAGATCCCTGCAATTACTCCTCAACTCTTCCTGAGTTCATTCAATGAGCATAATTGATTCCCTGCAATGCATTCGGTGCTATCGAGGGACATTCAGAGCCTTTAATAATTTCTTATTTGAAATGGATCTATACAATTATAAATATTGAAATTTTATTAAATTTCATGAGTAATATCAGCATATAACTGACTATGTACGTTAGGGAAGCTCCAAATACAATCAAACAGACTACTCTGGACATGATCAGATTGAATTTTTTTCCCAACAGTCTTATTGGCATATAATTCACATATTGTATAATGCAGTAGTTCCATTATATCAAAGAGATCATCACCAATCGGTTTGAGAACATGGTCTTCATTCTTGTACTCATTATGAGGTCCCCATTTTCCACCAGCTTGCCTGCCATGGCCCCAAGGAGCCATTCATCCGTCCAATTATTGCCTCTATAGATTCACCTGTCCTGCATTGCATAAACAGAGAAACATCCAAAATCAAACAGGCCCAAAACGAACAAGAATAACAAGGTGAAATCGATTAAAATCTCAATAAAAAGAAAATATTAAAAAACGAGAACACATTTAAATGGATCATAGAGGGAGGAGATAGAGTGCTAAATTTTAACCTAACTCAGTGGTTCTCAACCTGTGGGTCGCGACTCCCCCTACTTTCCCCACTGATTCCTAACAGTAGTGAAATGACAGTGATGAAATAGCAACGAGAATAATTTTATGGTTGGGGCGGGGAGGTCACCACAACATGAGGAACTGTACGAAAGGGTCGTGGCATGAGGAAGGTGGAGAACCCCTGACCTAACTGCATTTGCAACTCTCCATTTTCCAAGGCATTGTTTATTGTGGTGGCGGCTGTGCTGCGATCCGACATCCATGAGTTCGCTCATTGGTACGGTACATACTTATCACCGACCTGCTCTGTGTTGGGCGCAATGAAGCACACCGACACGGATCACGGCTCTAATGTCGTCATTCACAAACGGCGCGGGGGCAGTACTGTTTGTGTCAAATTTTGAAGTGGGCCCCTGGGTTTGGAACAATCGAAGCCATTTCCAGATTCACTTTCCAAAGATGATGCACAAATGATCTCAGCGGAGGAGTTCACGCTATCATAAAGCGTGTGTTCCAACAAAACCTGCAACATCCTAAACCCCAAACCAAACCCACCCCTGGGGAGTCCCTCTCTGCTCACAGCGACCCTCTAAGACAGACTGCCAGGGCCCCATCTGGTTCCCAGGGCCGTCCATCTTTACAGAAATCAACCGGCACATCTTTCTCCTCCTTCCTCCTCCGGGCCCACCTCAGCTGATGAGGTGGTCCCTCCAGGTATCAGCTAAACGCCTTAACCGCTGGGCCTTCCAGGCTCCTTCCAAGCTGGGGAGACAGCTGCTGTGGCTCCCCTTGCCTTTGAGCCTCCAACACTTCTCTCCGCTGAAAGAAGGGTTTAAGGCTGGTGTCCGGGGTGATGGGTGCTTTCCATGCTGAGGTGGAATGAGAAGAAGCCTTTCATTGAGCCTCCCCTGTGAAAGACGGGGGTTTCTGCTCCTGTAAAGAATTCCAGCCTCGGTCTCAGTTCGACCCTGTCCTTGTGGGGTCACTATGAGTCAGCATAGTCTCAATGGCAGTGAGTTGGGGGTGGGGGTGGGGGTGGGGTGATTTAGTGCCTGGAGGCTGTTGGAAGGAGCTGGTTTTACATCTCTGCCATTTGTTATCTCAAAACTCCTGAAGGCTCCATCCTTTCCTATCACTGCTTAATTGAATTTAGAAAAGCATGATCTTCCTTTTTAATATTTTAAAGGTTTTTAAATATAAGATTGATTGGGGGGGAGGGGAGCGCGGCTGGAGAACATTTATATAAATTCTTCCTAATCCATTAACTCAGTATCTATCCCACCATTTTAAAAATAGCTGAATGTTTTGGCCAAGTTATAAAATAGAAATATGCTCTCGTTGTGGTTAGGCTTGAGTATGGAAAAATATCTAAGCCAAAGAAAAGCTGGAGAATGAAATCCTAAAATGACTTCATAGTGGTGGTGTTAGGTAGCAAGATAGGGGGTTGTTCCTCTCCATGCCAAGGGGCCCCTACAGGAAGTTGGAAGCCGATAAAGGCTAAAGGGCATGCGCCAATTCAGGTCCCTTGCCAGGGAGGGGTGGGCGGTACCCTTGGATTGGCCCAATCTAGGCGAGGTGGGCTTAATTCAGACGATGAGGTCAACCAGTGCTGTCGACCACACCTCCTAGCCGCAGGCCCCAAAGGGCTGGAACCTGGAGACCATCACCCTCTTTTCCAGCTGCTCCTGTCTTCCAATTGGTCAGGCCACAGTCTCTCTCTCTGGCCTCAGGCAGCCACGTGTGGGTGTACAGTGCCATGCGGGTGCCTGTGGTCAGTTCACCGTAGCACCTGAAACGTCTTCTATCCTTTATAAAAACCCACTTGGCTCACAAATCAGGCTTCGGCATGAGTTCTTTCTCGTGGGAAGCCAAGAACCGAGGTATTCCCCACCCGAGAAATCTAACAGTGGCACTGTGGAATAGGCACTGGGTTGCTAACCTGAAGGTTGACAGTTCAAATCCCCCAGCCATTGCACAGGAGACCAATGAGACTGTCTGCCTCGATAAAGATTTATAGTCTCGAAAATCCTCTATTGGGGGTGAATTGGAACCAACTCAAAGGCACTAGGTTTAGTGTTGCGTTTATTGTACATTGCACTACAAGGGGGTATATTCAGGCAGTCTGAAACCACCAGTTTGGGCGTTCTATGTGTGTCTTGGAAGAAGTATAGTCAGAATGTTCCTTGGAAGACTTGGTCTCACAAACTCTGGACATGTTCTCAGGAGAGACCAGTCCCTGGAAAAGGACATCATGCTTGGTCAAGTAAAATGTCAGTGAAAATTAAGAAGCCCCCAAGGAGATGAATGGACACAATGACTGCAGCAATGGGCTCCACTATTAGCACATCTGCGGAGATGGCGCAAGGCCAGGCAATGTTTCCTTCTGTTGTCCATTGGGTCACTCTGGGTCAGAACTGACAGCCACGAACAACAACGTGTGATAGTTAAAGAGGGTCTGTCAATGTGGCTGTGTCGTGATTCTCAGTGGCTTTGCAGTTAGGCTGTAGTTAATCCTCATGATGAGATCTGATCAAATGTAATCGCTTCTATATGAGATCTGCTAGTAGCCACCAAATCAATCGAAAGGTAGTTTCCTCAGTGGTGTGGTCAGCGTCCAATAAATGTGGCTGGCAAGAAGTCCTAGCTTTTCCCTGGATCTAGATCCTGGGAATCAGCAGCCGCGCCATCTTTACCTACTGACATTGGATTCATTTGAAGTCACAGCCAGCAGCCTGCCATCTAACCTATTAATCTTGGAGTTGCCTGCCCTTGCACCTACTTGATTAAGGAGAAACCTCCATCCTTTCATCTGACATGGGCTTGGAGCTTGCCAGTCTCTACAACTGCGGGAGTCATTTCCTTGAGATATGTGTGTGAGCTTCTCTAGCCAACCCACCCTAAAATACAATAAGAACACATTTGGCTCCCGCGCTAGCAATCAGCTCAACAACTCCTGACGACAGCCTCATTTTATCGAGAGACCTTTTCTTTTCTGCTCGTAGCTTCCTCCATCCTCATCTCCCCACTTCATGGCTTTGTCAGTATACCTTAATCGAAATAGTGTTTGCAGTAGGACTTCCCGAGCCCTTAATCTGTCTCCCATTTTAGAAGGCTGAGAGAAGACATTCCGAGAGCTTATTTTCCCCTGGCCTCTGAGTCATCCTGTTCTCTTCTTTATCGATGGCGTTGCTGCCTGCCACCGAGTTAGTTCAGACGTGTCGTGACCCTGTGTCCAACAGAATGAAATGCTGCTTGTTCCTACATGATCATTGCTATAATTGAGCCCCCTGTTGGAGCCACTGTGTCGATACATTTTGTTGAAGGTCTTCTTTTTTTCACTGGCTCTATACTTGACTAAGTATGCTGCTCTTCTCCAGGTACTGGCCCTTCCTGATTACACGTCCAAATGATGAGATGAAGTCTTGTCACCCTTGCTTCTAAGGAGCATGTTTGCCATCCTTCTTCTAAGGTAGGTTTGTTTGTTCTCCGGGCAGTCCATGGTACAGCCAGTATACTTCACTAGCACCATCATTCAAAGGCATGCATTTTTCTTCAGTTTTCTTTATTCATTGATCGGCTTTCACACGAGGTGATTGCAAACACCATGGCTTGGTTTAGACACAGAGTTCAGTCCTCAGAGTGATATCTTTACTTTTTAGCACTCTGAAGACATCTTCTGCAGATTTATCCAATGCAATACGTCATTTGATTTCTTGACTGCTGCTTCTTCAGTGACAGATAAATGAGCAGTCTGGGACTCTCTCTGCTGGCCTCTGGGGGCAGGGTCAGCATGCACTTTGTGTCCTTGAATTTTTCCATGAAGGATACAAGCTTGTCGCCACCAACCAGCAGAAAATCAACCCTACCAACTTCAGTTAAGGTGTCCCTGTAAGCAGAAAATGTTTTCATGATCAGGGCACAGCTCTGAACATAAGGAAATGACACATGCCACTGAAATCTTAAATATATTATCATCTAGGGCTTGGGAGAAAAGGCTTCATTTTAAAAGGTTTTATAAAATCACATTTTCTGTCAGTGGTAGCATTTGAGTACCAGCTGCAATAACCAATGTCTTAAATGCATGACTTGGCTGAGCACTCATGAATAAGCCAATTTTGAATCCTTGGTACATAAATTGTCCAGGATGTTACTTCCAAATTTAATTTCTATATTCTGCCCACAGATCAGCCTTGAAAGAATCTTAAAGCCTTGTCTAATTCTATAAAGTAGTCTGCCGAGATCGGGTAAAGGACACAAATTTCAATCAACATGCTGTGTAGATCAAAGCACTTTAAGGTCTCTTCAACAACTGTCACTAAGTCATCTGATCAAAATTACAGACAGGCTCAATGATATGTCCAAACGTATTTCTATCTTCACTGTGAAATAGGAATGAAAACTCCAAGGACACTTTACCACATCAGGCACTGGTCCCTAATAAGGTCTGTTCAGCAATCATCCTGAAATTCGCTTCATCCCAGGCATCTTGCTAGAGCTAATCTGGGGGAGATGGCACATTTGCTTGCTCATGTGTACAAATCTATTTTGGTAGATAAATTCCAGTTCATGGCAACCCTGTAGAACAAAATTAATCTGCCCAGAGAGGAAGGACAGCTACCTTTAACCAGAACCAACTCTTGGTTGATGTCCAGAAACACAGAAATGAACAGCATCTGTTTGTCTAAATAAAGCCTTTCTTTTCCCTAAAAAAAAAAAAAAAAAAAGACCATAGTCATTACAGAAGAAGACTGCCACATCTTTTTGCCACAGAGTGGCTGCTGAGTTGGAACTGTTGACCTTTCAGTTAGCAAGAGAACACTTAAACCATTGCACCACTAGGACTCCTTTGGTCCATTTCAGTACTCACCAAAGCAGTGGTAACAAACCCAGTGGTCAATGAGTAATTAATCTGTGAAGGAAGGAGAATTCTAATGCTGTCATTGCAAAATCTTATTAATAGATACGATAGCTTTTGTGTCAATTGCCAGATTCTCAATGCTTTGGCACTGAACACCTAGTGTTCCCCAAGACCCGACCTACAGCAATGTCACCACAGCCAATCAGTTGTAAGAAGATTAGAGTCAGCTGCAACATCTTTACTTCAGTCACAAGTCTGAAGCGATCAATTGGAAGGCAATTTCTTTGGTAGTATAGCCTGCTTCCAATATGGGCGAACACTGTGGAAGAGCTTACTTACTTTTTCTTGGGTCTGCATTCTGCATCTTGCTGATCAACTTCCACTTTTTAGTACTAGAGTCAATGGCCTGCCATACTGCCTGCCTGTTCTGGGAGTCATCATCAGCCTGTTAGCTGATCTGCTGATGTTAGACTCATTCACTTCTACGGCTATAAATCTGACCTGCTAACCTTGGATTCATTCACCTCTGCAGCTACCAGCCTGTCATCTTCCTGCTTAGGTTCACCATCTGCTGTAGCTATGAGAGTCAGAAGCCTTCAGGCTAATATCTAACCCACAGACTTGACTTGTCTTCTTCTTTAATTGAGTGAGCTATTTTGTTGATGCATATGGCTTTCTTGATACAGCTCACTGATTTTACTTCTCTAGAGAATGCCAGCCTAAGACATTTTGTTCTAGGAGTGATTCTAGAGAAATAAAATGGAAAGGATGAGTTTTCTAAAATGGTTCTCAGGTCTGATTATTTATGAAAGTACTGATAACTCTGGTTCCCATTTGTACTGATTATTATACTTCTATTCCTAAAAAGGGCACTATTAATCCATTGCATGAGATTGCAATGTTAATGTGCAAAGTATCACCACCAATCGATGAAGTATTGGTGAGAAATGAGGTTCTAGGTGATTGTGTGTTTGATATTTTTGAGTAAGTGTATTAGCATGAAAAGAAAAGGGAAGCTGGTTGGCTGGAACTATTCACAATCGACAAAGTGGCAAAAGAAAAGGATGAACTAAGGTCTTCAGAGCCACAGCTCAAGGACCACATAGAAGACTTCAAATTTCCCACTTGTACCCTGAAAGAAAGCCTATTTCTTTTAGTAATAGTGCCAATATTGCTGCAAACCAAACGGACAATGTTACCATAAGAGTGACTGGGGAAAAGGAAATAATCAGACTGTTCAAGGATTACTGGACACTGGATCCAAATTGACACGAATTCCAGGAGATCCAAAACATTTAAAAGACCCACCAACCAGAGTGGAGGCATATGGAGGTCAACTTATTAAGGAATCTTAGCTCATGTTTGTCTCACAGTGAGTCTGTAGGTCCCCAAACCTCTCTTGGAGGTGTTTCCTCAGTTCCAGATGCATAATTGAAATAGACATATTCAGCAACTGGCACAACTCCCATATTAGATGCAAGAAAAGTGGAATACATGCTATTATGATAGGAAGAGTCAATGGTAGGTTGCTGACAACACTCAGGATCAACAGGCAATAAGACAAGCTGTTGGCTCAAGTACAATGAACTGGAGGTTGAGGAGTCCGATACAAGATTCAGAGCCAGGAAAAAGCAAACGAGCTAGTCCACGGCATCTATTGAGGTGGCAAGCAGACCACTGAGGAGAGCTCCTCAGGGAGGGTTTACTAGGTCTTTCTTAACTGCCAGTAGGAGAGAGAGATGAGGCTGCATGCTCCTGCAAAGATGCAAAGTCTCTGAAACCCAAAGAACGCAGTTCTACTCTGTCCTAAAGGGCTCTGAATGCACTTGATGGCAGTGGGTTTAGTTTTTCAGTCTTGAAAACTCCAAAACTTTGGAGAATCCTGGCCCCGCCAAGGTGACACAAAACAAGGATCACTGTGACCTTTGGCAAATTATTTAATTCTCTGAGCTTTTCTCCTAAACTGTCAGAGATTGGTCACAGACTTCTAAGGAGCTCTGATGGCACTGTGGGATAAACATTGGGCTGATAACTGCATGGTGGGTGGTTCAAGCCCACTAGCCACTCTGAAGGAGAAAGATGAGGCTATCTGCTCCCGTATAGATTTACCGTTTCAGAAACCCAAAGGAGCAGTTCTGCTCTCTCCTATAGGATTGCTGTTAAGTCAGAATCAGCTCGATGGTAGTGGGTTTGGTGTAATGACCTCCTCTCAAGATTGTTCTGAAAATTAAATGTAACAATATGTAAAATGCATCTGGAATGACAGGCATGTGCAATAAATGGAACTGTCATTGATATAAATGGTTGCTAACTAAACCGGGAGCTTTTGAGGCAGATTGGGGGCGGGAGGGAGAAAACCACAACTTTAATTATTAACTATTTTTATAATCCCAGCTCCTAGCTCAGCACTTGACAATAAATTATCATGGATCTAAAGAAAGGAAGGGGGCACAAAAGAAGGAAGGAAGAGAAGGAAAAAGACAGGCAACGTCCACAATGGTCAAGTTTCTCTTCCTTTAAGGAGTTTAAGAAAGTACTTCATTAAAACGCACAAAAATTGGAATGGGTGCAACATAAATCCCTTGGTTAGCTGCCAATGAGGGTTCAAAGTGAGGTCACTGTCCTTTATTTGGCATTGGATACTCGCTACGACTAATCCACACTGCAGTCACGGAATACCCATCAGTCCATGGGTACTTACTGAACAATGTTCCCAACATTGTGCTAGGCATGAGGCAGTGTGATTTTTGGACACACCCACTACATTGGAGAAAGCAACATGACCTACGCAGGCATCCTCTGGAAAGCTCCAAAATGTGCATAGCCTCAAGAAAACACACAGGAGTGCTTGTGGTTGCTAATGAGCAAAGGGAGAGAAAGTGTGTGTTAGGCAGGGTTTTCTAGAGAAACAAAATCAGGATACTTATGATTATATTATATATATAAAACTATATATATATATATATATAGTTATACACTGAGAAGGAATATAATACCTAATTAGTCCACACAGCAGTACAGAGAGTTCAGTTCAACTCACTTCCTTGGAACAGTTGATAGACTGGAAGTCCTTCAACTCACATCGGCTGTCAGGTCCTAGGTCAATGAAGCAGACAACTGAGTCCTCCCTACTGTAAGGCAGGCAGAGTCTGTCCACAGGTAGCAAACAGCAGGATGAGTCACCAACAGTCAGTAGCTCGGAAGCTCAGAGAAGCAAGCCAGAATGGGATGTTGAACGCAAGCAATGCAAGGCTACAGGATCTACCAACCTCAAGCTCAAGCGATGTACGCACCTGCAGCACGGTAAAGCAGGTCTCAAAGGAACCTCAAGTTCTAGTGACATGATCCATGAGTTGGCTTGGCCCACAGGTAATGTAGCTGACAGGTTGAGGCAGAGAACTAGCTAAAGCAGCAGCATGCTCAACATGCTTCATTCACCTCTAGCAAGAGAGAGGGGGGCGGGCCTTGCAGAGCCATTTACCTCTTTGCCCTCCAATCAAAGTGCGACCTGATTAATCCCATGTGTTCCTATTGGCCAGGTTGGCACAATAAACCTATCTATCACAAAGCATGCCCAAGGTTTCCAATGTGTGGCTCTAGGTTGGGTCTCAGTCTTCCGGAAGGCTAGTCTACTGGAACCGTGTTTGCTGGGCGGACCAACGTGTAGGGGTCAGCTAAGTGAGATGATTCATAACCTACCACTGCTCAGGATTGCTGATGAGGACTGCAGGGCACAATTTTCTTTCCACAGGTGACCTCAGTTATTTTTGGCATGTGCTCTCAAAACGTGGCCACAGATGTGCCAGGAAATGATACTAGTCTTTGGCCTTTGGCAATCACAGTAATAAAAGCTGCAAGTGGGTAGTAGTGTTCAATACTCATTTCAAGATACAACCTTTTTTCTTCACTCTCTTTTTGTAGTGAATAATTGCCAACAGAGAAAGCACATGTTAGGTCTTTGCGCTGAAAGATTCAAACCCAAGCCATTTCCAATATCCCCTGTAAGGTGTGTAACACAATGCTGCTTTTCTTGTACTAATGAGAAAATAAAATAAGGCTTTTCTGTGATTTTTAAAAAAACTTAACTTGGTATTTTCTTGCGGCACCAAGAAAACACTCACCCATCTATCAGCAGCAAAGCTGGAAGCTGTGAGGGCATGTAGTACGGTAATTACCTCTCCTCTCCAGAGAGAAGGGATGATGGCCTTTTCCCTGGAAAGTCCCATCATTCACTTTTATTTCTAGGCATAAAGGAACCTGTTCAGGTGTGCCAGGTCACTAGAGAATAGCCATATGCGCCATCATGGTGTATACGAGGGAGTACCCCCCCAAAATGGAATTTTTTTCAAAGCTATGTATTTATATTTTTGACCCTGAATACATTTGTCAACTCTGCGATTCCCTTCTTGAAGACATTGTTCAAACGGCTCAGTTTGGATGGCTGACAGCACCACCCTCATTGTTTTCTTCACCTCTTCTACATCATCACATTGCTGTCCTTTCATGTCCCTCTCCATTTGTGGAAACAAAAAGAAGTTGCACAGAGTGAGGTCAAGTGAGTCAGGTGTGTAAGGCAAGAAAGGCATGCTGTTTTTTGCCCAAACTGGTGCACTGAGATGGCTGAATGAGTAGGTGCGTTGTCGTGGTGTCAAAACCTGTCCCCCGTCTGCCACAAACCAGGCTTTTTTTTTTTTGTCTCATGCTGTTACGAAAGCTTTTCAGAACCTCTAAATAGAAGGTTTGATTAATAGTCTGACCTGGTGGAATGAACTCCAAATGCACTATCCCCCCTCACAACCAAAAGACAAAAGATCATTGTCTTGATCTTTGATTTCACTCGATAAGCTTTTGGGGGGTGAGGTGAAGATGGCATCTTCCACTGGCTTGATTAATATTTGGTTCCAGGTCCGTAGAATAGCACCATGTCTCGTCATCTTGGGGAAAAGGTCTGGGGAAAGGTCGGAGCTGTGTTTTCAAAGCATGGCATGTTTCCATTTGACAATCTTTTCCCGGGTCAGTCAGAACCCAAGGCACAAATTTGGCAGTGACTCTTCTCATTCCCAAATCTTCCATTAAAATTCGCTGAACCAAGCTCCAAAATAGTCCAGATAACTTCCCCATCTCTTCAATTGTCCTTTGTAGCTCTTTGAGCACAAGGGCACAAATTTTGTTGACATTTTCATCTGTTCAGGAAGTGGACAGACATCCACACAAGGTTTGTCATCAATCGACATTTCACCTTTTTTGAAATGAGAAAACCACTTGTACACTTGAGTTTTCCCATAGCCCTGTCCTTGTAAGCTGTGTTCAGCATCACAACAGTTTCTGTGACATTTTTCCTGAGAAGAAAACAAAGTTTCACAGCCACATATTTTACTCTTAAACTGGCCATCACAAAAAACAAGGTTGAGGGAAACTGCATTTACAGAAAAATTCACTGTGACCAGAGAGAACCTTCCTAGGTGATGCCACTGGGTGCACTAACTCAGAGCAAACTGTGAGTTGCTCATTTGGTGGGAAAAATATGTATCATGAAATATTCACCCAGAGTAGCTTTTCTTCTGTTTTGGGGGGGAGCCCCTTTATATTCCAACAAAGAAAATCTCATTTTTGTCATGGTGAGGTTAAGAAGTTCCTTAATTTCCATGAACGGATTTGTCTTTGGTGGTGCAGTGTTTAATTAGATAAGTCTCTCTCCCTCTCAACTAAATCAAAGATGGTATGAATATTTGAGATACTGACAAACTACTAAAAGCGTTTTTCCCTTTTACTTTCCCCTTCAAACTCGTTAAGCACCAAAATTCTATGTATGAACCTAGAGGGACAGCAAGTAGAATAAGGGTTTCTGGGGGTGAGGGGTACACTGGAGGTGGGGACGGGAGTAAAAGGGAGCTGATGTCAAGGTGTTCAAGAAGGAAAAGAATGTTTTGAAACTGATGGTGGTAGCAATTGTACAATACAGCTTGATATGATTGAACTATGAAATAACTCCCAATAAAATGGTTTTTTAAAAATAATAATAAAATAAAATGGGGGAGAAACGTTTGTGGAAATTGGAACCTCAAGGACAATGGACTTTCCGAAGTGTCCTCAGATAATTAGTAATGTACAACACATTGTCTCATCTAGAACATCTGCATATTCGTCCCATTATGACAGAATAACAGTGGGAGTCCAATGCTGGAAGAATCAGATCACCCAGGGGAAAATAAATGAAATACATTTCACAGACCTTTGATTTCCTCTGAACCCAGTAGGGCTTTGATGCCTGGTTTAAATTTATAAGATTTATTATTAGTCCACTGACAATAAACATATGCTCATATTTCAAGAACTAACAATACTCTAATTAAGAATCGAGGACGGGATGACTATGACACAGTGGAATGTGGGTCTTTATGAACTTTCAAAAACATTTTTCACAATCTGAACAACCAGTTATTTAGGGTCGACGATGGATCTTCTTTTGGTCTGGCAAGATATAAAAGAGAAAAAGGAATCCTATAGTTATCTTCTTCCTTTGTCAGTGATAAACGAAGGTAGAGATTTAGGTCCTGCCCTGACATGTACACACACCAGTCGCAGGGAGAGTCGCTTATGAAAACTTTGAGCAGATTTTGGCCTTGCATTGAAACTGTGATGAGCCCCAGCTGTGTATCCCTCCAACCACCCATGGAAGCACGGCCCTTCATTTAACATCATGTCCCAATTTCCTAATGACATCTACAGATACCCAGCTCCAGCCTTCTTGGTTTGTCTCCAGTGACCTCCCAGCCTTGGGACATGATTTAAGGCTTCAAAAATGAGACATGTGAGAATGACGAGGGCAATGAATATACAAAGGTGCCTTACACAATTGCTGTATGTATGGATTGTGATAAGAGTCATATGAGCCCCTAATAAAACGATTAAAAATGTAAAAAAAAAAA
>NW_022103968.1:14639052-14640759 GCF_000313985.2 Echinops telfairi
TATACAAAGGTGCCTTACACAATTGCTGTATGTATGGATTGTGATAAGAGTCATATGAGCCCCTAATAAAACGATTAAAAATGTAAAAAAAAAAACAAAAACAATTAGGAAAAACTCAAAGTAACTCCAAATAATGAGTAAGTCCAAAGGAGAAAAAAAAAATGAGACACGTGCAAGTTGATGTCACAGTGCACCGTGTTTCTTCCTCTTCTTAGTCAGCCCCTCTGACACCGGGCTGAGGCTGGTTCGTTGCCCTAATAAGATGTAATGGGCCCAGAAATGCTATAAAGGACTATAAAGGCCTACGTTTGGTTCCTTTATAAGAAGCCCTGATGGTGTGGTTGGTAAGTGTTAGGCTGCTAACCACAATGTTGGTGGTTCAAATCTGCCAGCCACTCCTTGGAAGAAAGACGAGGTGGCTGGCTGTCCCTGTAAAGATTGACAGCCTTAGAAACCCTATATAGGGCCACTGTGAGCTGGAATCAGCTTTAGAGCAATGGTTTGGGGTTAGTGCCTTTACAATCTTTTTTCCCCTCACTGCCATTGAGTTGATGCCAACTCATAGCAACCCTATAGGATGGGGAAGAACTGCCCCTGTGGGTTTCTGAGACTGGAACTCTTTATGGGAGTCGAAAGCCCTGTCTTTCTCCCACAGAGCAGCTGGTGGCTTTAAACTGCTGACCTTGTGGTTAGCAGCTCAAAGAGTAACCACGGCACCCCCAGGGCTCCTATAGGCAAAATACCAGGAGAATGGTTAAGTTGGAAGGCTTTTGAAATGGCATCAGAAATTTAATGATCATGGAATCTGCTTCCCTCCCACCTTTTCCTGAAATCAAGCAAGAACTTGGATTTTCATGATCTAATAGACAAAAGAGGAATCTTCATATGCCAAAGACGGCTACTTGTCTTTGCAACATTCTTTTTTCTAACCCAACTAATATGTTATTAGATCCTCACAAACCTTGATGTACACTATATAGACTCCCAAGTGAGATGTGTGTGTGTGTGTGAATCTTCTTAAAATCTAAATTGATTCAGAATCACTGGAGTGGACATTCAAATTCTCAGCAGAAGATTGAACTCGAATGAACCGGTTTCCTAATCATGTTCATGTATTTGTGTGGTCAATAAGAATAAACACTCATCAAAAAGGGCTTCCTAAAACACCCCCTTTGAGATCATCTTATCTGGAAGCACAGCATCCATCTTTTCATGCTGAGGGTGTAGACCACTCACCAGAGATGGTAGACTCGATAGAATGGGCTTGGGCTCCTGATAACTTCCTGGCACTACCAAATTGTGTCAGGCTGAGTGGACTAGAGAAACAAATCCACTGATGACACTCATATGTATAAGGAAGAGCTTTATATCAAGAAGTGATTATATTATCAAGAAAGCATCCCAGCCCAGTCCAACTTAAGTCCATAAGACCAATACGAGTCCATAAGTCCCTCTTCAGACTCACACAGCCACATGCCATGATCCAGACTGCAGGAACATCGCAGGCCCGGGGGTGCAGAGTCTTATGGGTCCAAGGTCGGTGGGAAATGGCAGAACTCCAAAGCTCCAGGGTCAGTAAGCAGGAGTGAAAAGCGGAGAGAGCGGCAAATTCCCAGGGCCGGCCTTGTGAGACCACACCCACCAAGAGGTGCCATCAGGCTGTGACCTGATTGACAGGTTGGGTACCACTGCCACATTTTTATACAT
>NW_022103968.1:14640859-14666554 GCF_000313985.2 Echinops telfairi
GCCTTGTGAGACCACACCCACCAAGAGGTGCCATCAGGCTGTGACCTGATTGACAGGTTGGGTACCACTGCCACATTTTTATACATCTTCAAGTTGGCATGAAATTGTGTCATGACCACACACACACAGACCCGGGAATGCCTCCATCTAGAATTTTATATGACAAACTAGCCCTCCTCCATTTTAGCATAGCAGGTAACCAGTTGGTCGAGTTGATTCTGCTTCATGGCACCACCACCCCGCCCCCCAAACATGTTAGGTCTCTTTGGTTGGCACAGGCCTGAAATTCCTAACACATTCAAACAATGCTCACCCCAACCTTGGAAGGAATTATGATGACTGATCTCATGTAGCCTGAGGAGGGGCTGCTCAATCGTGGACAACACCCAGTTTTGTCTGGTTCCAAAGCATACCCTTTTAACTATCGTGCAACCAGGTAAGTCATACTGGGACAGCCAAACCTGGGCGAGGGAAGAAGGGCTGCTTCCTAGAAGCAAGAGCCAGGCCGGTGAGCATCGGCCACGTGTGGTAACAGGACACAAGATACACAATCAGGCAGACAAGAATTGCTCCTTCTGTTTTTCAGCCCTGCTCATTGCACTTGAAGTATTTCTGAGCTTGAAGTCTCAAGATTCAGTAAACAGCACGTGTGTGTGTGTGTGTGTGTGTGTGTGTGTGTGTGTGTGTGAGGTATCTGGCCTCCTCTGGCTCCCCTTTTGCCAAGAGGTTGGGGTCAGACATGCTGCCAAGCTCCATCCTTCTTTGCCTATGCTGACACCAACAATTCCTCCCATGGCACTCTCCTTCTATGCGCGGTTTGGCAATTCATTGCAAAGGTTACATGGAACTCACAGACAGTACTCACAATGACGGGGTTTATTAGGGAAGTTAATGTGGTGGTTAGGTGCCATTGAGTCAGTTCTGACCCATAGCAACTCGATGCACAACAGAACGAAACCCTGCACAGTCCTGTGGCATCCTCACAACCATCCCTATGCCTGGGGCCATTGAGGCAGCCAGTTCATAGGGATCAGTAAACAGTAAGAATGCCATCATGGGTCCACAGCAATACCGCTTCTCAGCCAGCAACCAAGTCTCTCTCCTGTTCTCAGTCTCTCAGTCATGTGGTCCCTTAGCCTGTTTCCTTCTTGGACCAGGAAGCCACCCTGTCACTCTGCCTCACAGTCCCCTTGTCTGGGTGCTGCTCCTCTTGCTCTGTCCTGTAGTCCCCGAGCCCTGGCCTTTCTCTCTCTGTTCCTTCAAAGATGGCTCATCCTTTTAACCAGGGGCTAGGGGGTGTGAGCGGGGAGTGTGCAGGCATGGGGAGTGATAATGAAAACTGACCAAACTCTCTAAGAGTGTTATGCATTGCCATCCAGTCCATTCGGACTCATGGCAACCCTTACAGGGCAGAGTAGAACTGCCCAGTGGTATTTCAGAGACCGTAATGCTTTCTAGGAGTAGAAAGCCTCGTCTTTCTCCCGAGGAGCATCTGGTGGTTTTGAACCACGGATCTTGCAATTCACAATCCAACTCATAACCACTATGTCACCAGGGCTCTCTTTTGCATAGTCCCACCCACCCACTGGGTAGGATGGGTAGGAGTTACAGAGTCGTGAGTAGAAGAGGCATGGGAAGGAATTTCATTCCATCACACAAGGTTAAATAAAAAACTGTGGGGCAGTTAGCTCACTAATTGAGTTCCTCTAGATGCCAGTCCTGATAAGTCAAGTCCCGTAAAATAAATTCTATCTGAATTAACGGGTTTAATTGTCTGCAAAGTCCAAATTGACCAAATAATTGCAAGTTAATCCTTGCATTTAATGCTGGGCTGATGCTCCCACTCCAATTAGAAATGTACTGTTTGCAGTTCACAAAGTTTGAAGCCTCCATTTAACAGGTATGTCTTGTTTCATCAGTTTGAATACATGTCCCATTTGTCTCAAATATAAATCAGCTGTGGCCCTCTAGCCAGGTTACCAGAAGTCCAGTTTATCCCAGGACCCCTCTGGCCCTCAGACGTCTCCAGCAGCTCCAGCTTCTCACTGGCCTTCAGAGAGGCCCGGGGTTGCTCTGAACGCCTCATAACAGAGACGGCAAGAGACACGGGCTGGTGCTTCCATCACTGCTGTGCAGGCTGGTCTGACCCTGTCACATAACTTGAGTGAAGCTATGAATTTATTGTGTGTGCCCCACTGCCCCCGCCCCCCAAATAAATTACGATTGGCATCTATCTCCCTTTGCCTAAGGATGTAATCCCTTTGGCGAACAGGGTTTCCTTTTGTTAATGAGACCGTATCAGTGAAGGGTGTATTAAAACCGAATCACTTCGGAGGTAGAAAAGAACAGAGCAGACACACAGCAAGCACGAATATGGGGAAGGTGGCTGCCATGTGATGGTCACCAGAGAACAGAGGAACACTGCGCTGGACTAGAATCTTCCCACACAGGGAAAGAGACTTCACCTAGAGCCAACCCAAACCAAACCCACTGCCATCGAGTCCTTGGGGGTTCATAGCAACCCTATAGCACAGGGTAGAACTGCCCCTGTGGGTTTCCGAGAGTTTAACTGTTTGTGGGAGTAGAAAGTCTCATCTTTCTCCCTTGTCTTTCTCGTCTGGTGGTTTTGAACTGCTGACCTTGCAGTTAGCAGCCCAACGCATACCCACTATTCCCCTATGGCTCCTTTGCCCTGAATTCAGACTTCTGGTCTGAACTGTGAGACTGTAAATATCTGTTCTTTAAAGCTACACACTTAGGAGATGTCTGTTACTCCAGCACTTGATACCGCAGACACCTGGGTAAGGGGCAGTTGGGTCCAGACATGAGGTCTCAGCATAGAGCCCAAAGTATCAAAACCCATGGTCATGAGTCAACTGCAGTTCAATGATCTTCGTGCTCATCTCAACCTTTGTGCAGGCCGACAGCCGTGCTCAGGGAGCAGTCAGCCTTAGCCACACAGTCAGCATGAGAACCAACCCTCTCCGCAGAACTAACTCATCAAGCTCCATGGTTGACCAAGAAGAGAAGACCAGCCCTTAGAAGAATGGCAAGATTTTGCCGCCGATGCCTTGGATGGGTTAGCAGAAGAGACCAGTCCCTGGAGAAGGACATCATGCTTGGTAGAGGGTCAGTGATGAAGACAAAAACTCAGAGATGAATCTGCACAATGGCCGCAGCTGGGGGTGTATGCTCGGTAATAAAACACAAATTTGAGTTTTACCTCACCAGGCTCCTTTGCTCAATGAAAATGTACTTATACTCTTAACCAGTGATTCCCAACGGAAGATGTCTATTCTGTCTCCCCTTTCTCTTCCTTCCAGAGAGCATTGGATAATTTTGGCAGTCATAATGAGTGGGGAGCAGCAAGGGTGGCTGTTACTAGCATCTAGTGGGTGTAGACTAGGGATGCTGCTAAACATCCGATACCAGACAGCTCCTCACACAGCAGACAACCATCCAACCCAAAGTGTTGAGAGAGCCACCGTTGCCAAACCCTGCTCGAGTCAAAGAGCCCTTGTAAAGGGAGAAGTTGGCATTTTCACCTGTTAATGGTGGGCTAATCCATTATTTCAGGAACCAAATTAAGCAGGTAATTGGTTACCCTCCATGTGATTAACCGTTTCATTGGCCCTTAACTTGCTTATCACACAATACAATCGTTTATTCATATCAAGAAGAATTGTACAATCATTACCACAATCAATTTCAGAACATTTTCTTTTTTTCCCTATGACTAAATTGCCTTTAACATGAGTTGTGTGATCACCATCTGTTCTAGTGCTCACTCCCCCTCCCACCTTCATTGTTTACTCCTGAAATCCCCACCCCCTCCCCATCTCCACCCATCCCACCTACATCCCCGACAAACCCTTGCATCAGTTATTATCTCTAAGCATCCACTCCCGTGTTTCACAAACTGGTAAATCCAACAGAAAGAATAAAGAACAAAACAAAATGAAGTGGTAAGGAGAAAACAATCATAATATAAATTTTTGTCATGGAACAAACAAGAAAGAGATCCTTGCCCCTAGAACAAGTTCAGGTTGGGTCTAGAGGAAGTATCGTGGAAGTGTCCTGGATCCAGCATCCTCAGGATGATGATGGTCTGTGTGACTTTGTCTCTAGCGGTGGTTGTGATTGTTAGATATTGTGGAGTGTGTTTCAACACAGTGTTGCCTACAATATAACACGACACTGCCAGGTCATGATCTGTCCTCACATGTTTGAGCCCTGTTGTTGCAGCCATTGTGCCAATGTGTCTCATCGAAAGTATTCCTCCTTTGCATTGACTCTCTACAAGTGTGATGTTCCTCTGTCCCCTGCTGATAATATGTCCACAGTATGTAAGACAGAGGCTTGCCAGTCTAAGGAGCATTCTGGCTGCAGTTAGTTCTCCCAAAACAGATTTCTTCATTCTTCCGGTAGTCCATGGTATCTTCATGGTCTTTTCCAGCACCATGACTCGAATGCACCAATTCTTCTTTGGCCTTCCTTATTCATTGTCCAGTTTTCAAATGCATATGGGTAATTGAAAGTCCCTTGGCTTGGGTCAGGTCCACCTTACTTCTCAAAGTGACATTCTTCATTTTTTACATGGTAAAAAGGTCTTTTCTGGCAACTTTACTGAATACAACACAATACGTCGTTTAATTGTTGGACCACACTTCCATGGACATTGATTTTGGATCCCAATGAAATGAAAATCCTTGGCAAATTCCTTATGTTCTCAGTTGATCGTAATGTTGCTAATTGGTCCAGTTGGGCGGATGTTTGCTTTCCTTATGTTGTCGTGCAACCTACGCTGTATCTCCGAGCGTTTCCTGGCAGATGTAGCCCAAAAGTACAGCAAATCAGTTTCTAAAACACTTCATTATTGTTGCTTCAACTCCTGGTGTTTACTGGAAGGTCATTAAGTTGCTTTTCTTTTGAGTCCATTTATTACTTCTAAATCCAGTGCAGTCTATTTAGTCTGTCTTAATGCTGTCTAGTGAAACATTAATGAGAAGCTCACGCACAGTCATAGAATTTGTCTGATTACCTCATTAATTTTTAATGAGCTTGCTGCTTACACTTCAGGATAACATCACAGAAATCAGATAATATATATTCTTTCTGGGTGGAGTGCCGCTCCCTTCTAAACCATTAATTATGTAGGCTGATGGTATTAAAGTCTTTTGCCCATAAATGTATCTAAATCTTAAACCATATCATTTCTATCAATAGCTTTTCTTCCCAGAAAATTCTCTTAATCAATCTGTGCGGCTGAACACATCCAGCTCTCTCCAGAATGCAATCCGTAAGGCCTTGGGGGAGGGGCTGCATCACAGGCTCCACACTGTGAAGAGGTATTATCATTCCATCAGTTTCTTCCGAAGAAAAGTGAGTAGTCCTTTAAATCTCACTGTGCGGCTTCCCGAATCCAAGCAATGTCTTTCATTCAATCTAGTTCTACACCGAAGACACCTGAGTGTATTATGCATATTATACATTGTTTTAAAATTCTCACTTTATGGATCTTTGCCACAATGGTCAATGAACACTCCATTCCTATTGAAACTACTGAACAATCTAAATCCCATGGGATATGTGTTAGGCTGAGTTCTCGAGAGAAGCTAAATCAGTGGTGCTCATCTACAGATGATACATATACAGAAAGAAATTCATATCAAGGAAATGGCTCACACAGGTGTAGAAGCAGGTAACTCCAGTCTAGCTCAAGTCCATGGGTCAGATGTTAAGCTGGAAACTTTTTCCAGACTCACTCCCCCTTGTTGTTGTCAGGACTGGCAAAGCAGGAAGCAGGAAGAAAGCCTAAGAAGTAGGATGCCCACAGGCTGCTGAAGGTAGCAGCAGATGAATCCGAGTTCACAGGCAATATGGCAGGACCGTGATAGCTCCCATGGTCCACAGGCAATACAGTGGGCCATGGGCTCAAGTCCACAGAGCTGAAGGTCAAAGAGACAGATACAGGATCTAGAGCCACCAAGGAGGGAGAAGCCATCCCAGAGTCTGCTTAAGTGGGAGTAAGCCACATCCCGGAGGGAACTTCCGGTCAATTGTATCAAAACTGGGACCTACTTAAAGGGATAGAAATCCACCCTAATCTTCCCACAACTGCTTGACTGCTCACTGAAGATCCCACCATGAAATTGTTTCATTAAGTTAGATCACATCATGGGAGAATCCTGGCCCAGCCATGTCTACACAAAACTTAACTATCAAAGTCAGAATGGCTATAGGACTACTTGTTCAGTAGAAGTTTCTTTTACAGTTTAACATACCTCAAGTTAAAAAGATTCAATTAATAATGATCAATAAACCTAGAGTTTCTCTTCCCATTCCTTTTCTAAGAAGGGTAGCAACGATTTCTTTCTAATAGAGCAAGAACAATAGGAAAAATCAGATGCAAATTTGAAGGAAGACTCCTATGTGATCCTGAAGTTATGAATCTTAACATTACAAAGCAACATGATATTGAATTAATCAGTCTGAGTCCATCCGCGCAGAGGTGCAATCAGAGGAACCAACCCTTCCCAGGCCTTGCTAAACCAGCCTTGCTAATCAGCCCAAAGGATTGGTTTACCTGAAAGCTACAGTAATAAAGATGCCATGAAGGCACTGCAGCATGTGGGTTCGGCTTTAGTGGGGGGTAAAAAACAGCAAATAAGACAATCAAGCAGTTCATTCTGGCCATTGCCATAGATTGAACTGTGCCCCCTGACGACCCCCTTAAAAAAAGATATATTGATGTGCTAACTGGTGAGTGTGATCTTGTTTAGGGCATTAGAGTTTTTTCTTTGCAACTCTCATCAATTAAAGATGTTATCAGGAGTAGGGTTGGATCGAATCCTAATCCTTTCTGAGTGGGTGTGGAAAGAGAAGACACATGAAAACAGAATTAAACACACTCAGAATTCTCAACTATTAATGACCATGATCAAAGACAGCACGTGAGGATCCCTCTACTAGCAAAGGCAACACACACCTAGAGAGAGATCAGAACACTGTTGATAGTTTGAAGTTGAATTTCTAGCCTCCAGAACTACGAGAAGATCACTTCTGTTCTCTGAAGCCATCCACTGTGAGTACTTTATCAAAGCGTCCCTAGCAAACTAAGACAATGTGGTGACGAGTGGTGGGGCTCAAGGAGGCTAGTTAGTTACACTCTTTTGCTGAATCTATTGAACCCATCAGTGTCCAATGGAGATTCTGTTTTATTGTTGTACAATCGTCCATCAGCAATCAGAAGGTAGCATATCCGCAAGGATAAAGCTCAGGCGTTAAGGATTGGAAACACAGGAAGGAACTGAAAAGAGTACTGTTGGGGAGGGCTATTAATATCAGGACTAAAAATGTGTGTGTATTGTTGAGTGGAAAATCAATGTTCTCTGTAAACTTTCACCCAAATCACTGTAAAAGAAAGTTTTAATTAATTATTAATTTTAATACTTTATTAGAAGTCAATGGACTCGAGTTGCCTGGAATAAGCTGTTTGAACCATGACCAGGTGGGGCTTCCTGCTCTTCTCTCCTGCTTTGTCCCAGGCAGGATGCCTCTGCAGGGAGGGGTAGGTAGGACTTCACTTGGTTCTTGTCTCATGAAGATGTGAAGAACGTGTGTGTCCTGTGGACAAACTCATTAACAAAAGATGGATGCCAAGAGCTCACCACTCTTCCAGAAATCCTGCCATTGTGAGAGACAGTGAAATAAGGAAAAGTAGATACTTCCGAGGGCTGGGAAGTTTCTATTTTCTGGGCTAAGACTGGAAAGTCCGGAGAAAGAGCCCACCTACCCCCAAAGCTCATTGCTTTGAGAACAAGGGATTTCGCTTTTCAATTTTCAGCCATTGGTTTGTAGGTACAGAAATGTATTTATCAGAATTTGCTTTATAATTTTTGTTTGGTTTTGCGGTTGTTTATTGGGGACGTTTACATAGAATTTGCTCAGGAGGTCATCTGAAATTGCCTCGCGAGTGCGTGGCTTTGGAAAAGCCATGTTTGAATGCTCTGCAGTAAGGGTTTGGTAAAGAATTTGTGACCAACTCATGCTTTTTTTGAGGCGATGACCAGTAGTAAATGACAGATTCTGGAATCCATTTATAAATATGTTCAGAAAGATCACGGTTGAGAGCACCCCCACTGGCTGCAGCCAGGAAGCCCGGTTCTCATTTGGAGACACCAAGGCCTTCCATTGGAAAGCCGGTGAACTCCATTTATAAGACATTTTGACGACAGCCTGCTCTGTCTCACAGGCTCCTCTACGTTGCAATCCACTCGGTGGCAGGGAGTTTGGTCTGCTTGATTGAGGCCAGTGATTGGGGAAAAGAGATAGGTTGTGGAAAGCTGTCATTTCAACAAAGGCAGGCGCAAGGCTCGTGCTTCTCATTTGCAGTAGGTCCAAGGGCTTTGGCTTTACTGTGAGGAGCTCTCAGCAGAATGTGGGTTAGGAAACCACCAGTTAAGTTTTGAAGGGAAGCATCAGGGCTGGTCTCACCTGGTTCTGGTGGCTTCTGGTTGACACTAAACGATACGAACCTGAACGATTCAGTAAATCTACAGGGCCGCTTGCCTTTGGTGACTAGATTAAGAGAGTGTGCTCAAGGAAGGTTGGGGATTGTTCTGAATGGTGGTTCTCAACTCTGGCTGATTGTCAAAATACAGAGTAAATTTAAAAAAAGTATTGCTACTAGGATCCCAGTTCCTACATGCACAGGCTTATGCCCACCAAAACATGTTTACATACCTTTCTGTGGTCCACCGATGACTGCAGGCAAGTTCTCTCATTCATCCATGTGTCTTAGTCTCAGTAGGTGGCTTTTAAAAAGCTATCAGTCACTCAAAACATTAGCTTCCCAGGGAATCTGCTGGGCCAGTTAAATTCAAGGCAGAGAAATTAGCTCAGTAGTTCAGAACGTTATAGCGACCGTTTTGTGAGATTCCAAAAGGGTCGTTTTGCTAACTATCCTTGAAAGACACCAGACTACCACAGGGGCTTATGAGCAAGACGCTTTAGGACATTGGCAAACTGCATTAGCGGGTGGGGTGGGGGAGGCTGGGAGAGTGGTGCTGAGAAATATTTTCCCATCCAGACCAGGCACCTGCTCCTTCTTTGATGGGAGCAAGGATGGGACGCCCTGCTCTTGCCCCTTCCGACTTCTTTTTTTAGAAAAAGGAACATGATTTGAATCCCTAGAGAATGCCAGGACTGCCATTTTCACGTGCTGTTCGCTGAAGAGCTCAGAACTCTTCCAGGAAGGAGGAGAAGAGATAGAGGCAGCACGTGGAGAAGTGCATACTTCTATACAGAACCTCATGAACCCTGGGCGGCCAGGATGGAAGAAGACAGTCACAAAAATAACACTTGTCTGGGGGAAGAAAAGGGGAGGGTGTGGGACACGGGGTGTCACCAACAATGGGTACAAGATGGACAACAAGGTTCCAAGGTTGATGGTGGTAATGATAGCACAGCCCTTCTTAATATGATTGAAGTATTAAATAGTACGATGTGTTAGGGTAGCTCAATAACACAAGTTTTAAAGGAAGTATATGGATCTAAGTCAGTGGTTCTCAACCTCCCTAAGGCCACAACCCTTTAACACAGTTCCTCCTGTTGTGGTGACCCCCCCCAACCATAACATTATTTTCGTTGCTACTTCATCACTGTCATTTTGCTACTGTTATGAATCAGGCGACCCCTGTGAAAGGGTCATGCGACCCCCAAAAGGGGTCGACAACCCACAGGTTGAGAATCAGGTGGAGGGTATGTTGAGAAGCAATAGCTTCATATCTTGATCTTTTTGTCTAATAAGGGGTTTTGTGGTTTTGTAGGGATATTTTTAAACTTACCCTCATATATATTAGTGACCTGTCCCCACTCTTACAAGTTTTGATTAGCTTGTTCTGAGATGTGACTCTGTGTTAGTCTGGGTACTTTAGAGAAACAAATCCACAGAAACTCATGTATAAGAGAGAGTTTTATATAAAGGATAATTGCACATCAAGAAAACATCCCAACCCAGTGCTGCTCAAGCCCACAAGTCCAACATTAACCCATATGTCTGACACCAATTCATAAAGTCCTCCTCCATCTCACAAAACACATGCAATGATGCTGACTGCAGGAGGAAAGCTGAATCAATGAAGGTGTAAGCATCTCAGCACTGGCAGGGGTCTCCACACGGCTGCTCTAGCACCCAGGGTTGCATCGGGGTAGGTCTATGCGGCTTCACCTTGGGGATATCTTGCAGGAAGTGAGCTTTGCCAGCTAAAGCAGGGAACTGGCTAATGCAGCTGCACCCTGGTCCGATCATCAGAAAGCAGGAGACACAAGAACTAGGAAGGCGAGGCTCACCAAGCCATTTATCCCTCCGCCCTTCCATTAACCCCACATGTGTTTATCGGCCAGGTTGGCACAATAAACTTTAACTGCCTCAGACTCAGACAGCAGTATTTGAAGATGTTCTAGCAGGACCTCTCTTTCTAGCAGGTTCAGGCCCAAGCCAGGGGTCAAGGCTGGACTCCAACTGGGGTCTGTTGGGCCCCCTCAGTGCCCTCTGATCGGTGCCAAAGTGCTTAAGTCTTGAGAAGTGAGGAGGAGATTATGTGTGAGACAGATGAAGTGACCATTCCTGAAGTATGTTCTACTGTCTCTCTCTGAGGACACTAACCTAGAGGTGACAGGGGAGCCGACACCCAGTGTTCTCTTCCTGCTTCCAGGAGTTATCCTCTGGAATTTGCCCCCAACTCGGGAACTAGATTTCAATTCCCTTACTCTTGGGATCACAGTCATCACTACCACAATCTTGATAGCTCTATTCAATGTCTTCTTACCGAAAGGCAAGGTAAGCATGATTTATTTGTGCTTACTTTCTAATCTGTAGTAACCAATTTCATCTTTAAAAAACAAACCAACACATCAACTATTCTTCTAGGTATAAGTGGCACCTCTCTCCCAACCCCACAGCACCTTCCTATAGAATCAAAGGTGCTTCGTATTTACAATCCTTGGGAGGGGAAACAGTGCCTAGAAAGCAGATAAACGCAAGCTTACTTATTAAATCCTAGTTGCACGGAAGGCATCAGCAGAAATCCAAAGCTCCGGAAACTGATGGAATACCATGTGAAATGTTTCAGCAAACTCATGAGGCACTAGAAGCATTCACTTGTCTATGCCAAGAATGCATTTGGCCGACAGTCACTTGATCGGCTCACTGGAAGAGAGCAATATGTGTGCCTATTCCAAAGAAAGGGGACACAAAACATTTTCTTTCTACGTGAGCCCTTGGCATCAGCTCAAATGTGCTCGACGCAATGGATGGATGGATGGATTGTGATAAGAGCTGTGTGAGCCCGCAATAAAATGATTTGTTTTTTAAAAAGATAACTCAACAGACTGTTGAGTTATCCAACATCATTCATATCACATGCGAGTAAAATTTTGCTGAAGATCCTTCAAAAACAGTACCAGCAGTATATTGACAAGGAACTGCGAGAAATTCAGGCCAGATTCAGAAAAGGATATGGAACAAGGGATATCATTGAACCAAGTGGATATTGGCTCAAAGCAAAGAATACCAGAAAGATGTGGACTGTGGTTTTGACTATGCAAAGGTATTCAGCTGTGTGGCCCATAACAAACTGTAAAGAACATTGAGAAGAAAGGGAATTCTAGAACATCTAATTGTGCTCATTCAGCATCTGTACGTGGAACAAGAGGTAATTGTACAAAGCGAACAGGGGGATGCTGCGCGTGCGTTTGACACCTTAGCTTGCATCTGATCGGCTGTGCTGATATCAATTAAGTGACGGGATTCCTGATAGGGTTACGTCTATTTTTTTTAATGCCATGCGATCTACCCACACTACATTTGCGATCGACTAGCAGATCTCCATCTGCGTATTGAGCACCCCTGCTGTAGTGCAATAGGTCATTAGGAGTCAGAACCCATTCAAGGGCACTAATCAAAGCTAACAACACGAACGTCTAGTGAGTAGTTGAACCCTGAACAGTCTCACGTGCTTCGCATCACAGGGGCCACACAAAGACCACGAGGCCGGGCAGAGGAGCAGTGCTGAGACTGTGAGGCAGAGCAACGGCTTGCTGGGCCCATAGGACAAGGCAGAGCCCAAGGGAGCACATGGCTGAGAGCCAGATGCTGCTGCTGGCTGAGAAGAGGCACTGCTGAGGACCAAATTGGCTGTTCGCCTCCGAGGAAGTGGCCACTGAAAACCGATGGCCAGCATACAAACCTGTCCGTTACTGAAAACCTAACAAACAGAAGCAGACCATGGTCAAACAACACAACAACGGTGAGGCCGGCGCGGGACGAGGCGGTGTTTCCTCCTGATGGACCCAGGCTTGGAACCGACGGGAGGGCACCTGACCACACATGACCAGAGGAGGTCAGCTGTGGCCTCCGTGCCATCCCCTCAGAGGGCGATTTGCATTTCTTTTTATTGCCAACTTTTTGACAGCCACCTCTCAAATGTCTCTGCCTACCACCCAGCATGGACCCCAGGAGAGTGGCCCCCCCAGAGCATTTCTGCCACACTGGTCTTGTGGTCCCAGAAACTTCCTGGGGTTCCAAAGATGACAGACTTGGATGGCTCACCCCATGCTGTCACAAAAACCAGGGTACCTACCAATTACTTCTCAATAGGAAAAACTACCTGTGTGTTTGTCGGCCTGACCAACGCAGTCTTTCCATGTCGGCAAGGGATGTAACGAGCCAAGGTGTCAGGCGGTTCCTTGAAGAAAGTGGAGGGCAGAAGGTGGTAGCAGGAGTTAGACCACTGGGACCCATGGGTAAGGTGACCAGATGTCCCGCTTTTGGTGGGACAGTCCCAATTTTTAACAAGTTTTCCCACAGCGCTTTAAAAAAGACCCTATTTTTGGAAAGAATGCACAACAAGCTAGGGTATATGGTTTTCAGCTGCCATGTGGCTATTTCACCAGGATATGAGTTTTATCAGTGGTGTCCCATTTGCCAATGTTAAAATCTGGTCACCTTACCCATAGGGCATCTACCGCCAACTACTGTGGGCAGGCAGGCAGAAAGGCCACAAGCAGGAGCAGTTGCTCAGATGAACCCTGCTGGTTGTGTCCCCAACGAGTTATTTGTATCTCCTTGGCTGGTCAAATCCTCCCCTGCCCCTATTATTTAGATGCATATGAATATCTTCCATCTGGTTCGTGTCCACCCTTACTGCTCTGAGAACCACTTGGTCTCCTTAAGGGCCTTGCCCTGATTGATTAGGGATACATGTCTCCTTTAACTCTCAGGAGGCAACTTCATCTCTGGGGTTTACAGGGTGACAGTGTCAGGCACAGTAAGATTTCCTGTTTGCTTCATTTCCAAAGGAATTCGGAGCTTGTTCTGAGGGGGCAGAGATGAGGAAGTCAGACATCCCAGGGAAGGTGGCAGCCTTAGTGGCCCAGTACCCTGCACACCCTCAGAAGGTGGAGGGTAGCTGGAGGCATTAGGGGACTGAACCTCCAAGGGTAATGCTCAAGGGTGACAATGGGGATGGGGAAGGGTGAAACCCACCCGGGCCTTTGCAAGGGTCCCTGGAGCCGGTTCCGCCAAATATCTCCGATCTCTTCACACAAGCAGTCAGTGAAAAAGAAGAGAAACCGTGTTTTCTTCCTCCTAAAACTGGGATCCGTTTGAGACAGAATATTAATGGCCAAAGGCTCAATATCTCATTACCAACCCCCCTGGGGAGAGAGTCCCCAGAAAAGATAAATATTTGAATAGAAGATGATAATACGTATGATAATTTGTAGTCAGCATCCCACATGCATTTTCATCGAATCTTGTATGCTAAACTCTTGCTTTCGAAGTGAAATTTGCAGCAATTAAATACTGTTTTGTTTTGCTATTTAATTCTGAACTCAGATTTGACGATCATTAAGCCCATACAAACCTTTGAAAAAGAGCAGCTTCCTTATTGATTTGCCCAGAACAGGCAATGCAGCGTCTGGATTCCTTCCCTTTTCCTTTCCTTTCATTGAATAAAAATAGATTGAGGCTTACCCCAGGTCCCTTAAAAATCCGGATTGAAGGTGAAATGGAGGTGACCTTAAAAGTTATCACAGCCACGTCTTATTACCAACCTTGGAAAGCTTTCCCCCATCCCCTGTTTGGAAGCTATTCTTCAGGGGGAACTTTAACCTCTTTCTGGTTTCTAATTAGCTTTTCTTCGAGGACAAGAGTTCAGTGGAAAGTGCAAGGAGACAGAGTGCTTGCCCAGGGACACGCAGGTTGCCAAAGTAATGGGAATCCTTCTTTTATCTCTGCCTCTGAAGCAATTCCAGGGATTAATATTGCTGTCGGGGAAGTATCCGTTGGAACCCAGCCTCCCAGAGAAAGTTATGGATATATACAAGCAGGCAGGATCCCCAGATGGGCCGTTGGTTGATTTATGCTGATCCATGCACCTCCACCTTGCAGAAACGACTTCAATGACAAGTCATCGGAGATGAGTCATTCTCCCAGGGGCTTTTCATAGACAGCCTGTGATGGATCCTTCCCCCGGGCCTGCAGTCGGTGCTTTCTGGAGTCCAGTACTTTTCCATGCACTGGGGAGGTGCCTGCCTAGTTGAGAGAGAATCTTCCCTTCGTTCAGACCAGGGCTTCTGGCAGAAGGCACATGGTCTCAGAGCCTCCATGCAAAAAGTAGTCCCTTTATATTTACAAGGGGGTACCCCACCCCTCAAATGGAAAAACTCCTCTGGCAGCTTTCATAATATGCATTTTTCCCACTAGCTGAGCAACCAGAAACTGGCTCTGAGTTAGTGCACCCAGTGGCGTCACCTGAGAAGGTTCTCTCTGGTCACAGTGAATTTTACCGTAAAAGCAGTTTCGTTCAACCTCGGTTTTTGTGATGGTCAATTTAAGAGAACAGCATACGGCTGTAAAATTTAGTTTCCTGATTGGGAAAAATGGCGCAGAAAATGTTGTAATGTTCAACACAGCTTACCAGCACAGTGCTATGGGAAAAATTCAAGTATACATGTGGTTTTCTCCTTTCAAAATAGGTGAAATATTGATTGATGACAAACCTCATTGTGGACCTCTGTCACCTTCCGTAGCAAACGAAAATGTCAACAAAATTTGTGCACTTGTGCTTGTAGACTGAAGACGGACGATTGAAGAGATGGGGAAGTTATCTGGACTATCTTGGAGATGGGTTCAGCGAGTCTTAACAGACGATTTAGGAATGAAAAGGGTCGCTGGGAAATTTGTGTGGGTTCTGACTGATGGAGTGGAAACATGATGTGCTTTGAAAGAACAGCTCCAAAGCTACCAGGATCTTTCTCCAAGGTCATTACTGGTGTGTCAGAGTAAACCCGCCTCTAACAACTGCAGGGTCCGTAAGCGCAATTGTATGGCGGTAATATATAAAAATCATAGTAAAGTCATAGAAGATAGGAGAGAGTAAAATAAAGGAGTCAGACATATTTTATAGTAGCATGCTCACCTCTGGGAGGGCCATGCTCTCAGCAGCCAGACCTGTGCAGAGAGAGTGAATCTTTACTGTCTTGGGATATTTGCAGGTAGCCATAAGACATGCATATTCAGTAGTTACATACGTCACAAGGGGGGTGGTAACCACAGTAAAGGCCCTGAACTACAGGTGAGGAAACCTAACACCTGCATTGGGGGAAGGTTGTGGGTGGATGGGTGCTGAGGCAGGAGGAGATAACAAGAATGTCTGCTTCTACAGGGAGACAGAATCAACCATGCGCTCACTTTAAGGCAACAAAGGTGTTAGGGGAGAATCAGTGGGAATGATATTTAAGGCAGGATAATGTACTTGGACTTTATTTCTAACTTACCAACGTGATGGCTTTCCTACCATGGAATACTAGCTTTCCAAATTCCCTCTGCTATAAGTTAGGGGATATAGTTCTAGTCATATTTCCCTCCATGTTAGTTTCCCACACTAGTGACAAGACACGGTGCTGTTCTGAAACTGAACATCAAGCAAGCCAGTGGGAGACGTTATCTTCACCTGCCCCTCAAAAGCTCAAGTGAAATCAAAGTTCAAGACGACGTTTATTTGTCTTTTGGATGTGAGGGGGATAGTGCATTTGGAGTTCATTCCACCAGGTCAGACTGTTAAGCTTTCTATTTAGAGGTTCTGAAAAGATTGTGTAACAGGGTGTGACAAAGAAGTCCTGATTTGTGGCAGACAGGAGACTGGTTTTGCCACCACAACAATGCACCTGCTCATGCAGCCATCTCAGTGTGCTACACACCTGACTCATCTGACCTTGCTCCGTGTGACTTCTTTTTGTCTTCTTGAATAAAGGGGGACATGAAAGGACAGCGATTGGCCATCTAGCTCAGAAGCAACAAAGCCCACATGGAAGAAGCATACCAGTCTGCGCGATCACGAGATGTCGAAGAGATCAGGTACCAGGCATCATCAGAACAAAAAATCATATCATTGTGAATGAGAGTGGGGAGTGCGGAGTGGAGACCCAAAGCCCACTTGTAGGCCACTGGAGATCCCTTTACAGAAGGGTCTTGGGGAGGAGATGAGCCAGTCAGGGTGCGATGTAGCAATGATGAAAAATACAACTTTCCTCTAGTTCTTAAATGCTTCCTCCCCACCCACTATCATGATCCCAATTCTACCTTAAAAATATGGCTAGACCAGAGGATGTACACTGGTACAGATAGGAACTGGAAACACAGGGAATCCAGGGCGGATGATCCCTTCAGGACCATTGATGTGAGTGGCGATACTGGGAGGGTGGAGGGAGGGTGGGTTGGAAAGGGGGAACCAATTACAAGGATCTACATATACCCTCCTCCCTGGGGGATGGATAACAGAAAAATGGGTGAAGGGAGACATCAAACAGGGCAAGATATGACAAAATAATAATTTATAAATTATCAAGGGTTGATGAGGGAGGGGGATTGGGGCAAGAAGGGAAATAATGAGGAGCTAATGCTGGGGGCTTAAGTGGAGAGCAAATGTTCTGAGAATGATGAGGGCAATGGATGTACAAATGTGCTTTACACAATTGATGTATGTATGGATTGTGATAAGAGTTGTATGAGCTCCTAATAAAATGATTTTTTTTTAAAAAAAGGACAGTGATTCAATGATGTAGAAGAGGTGGGAAAAAATGAGGTAGGTGCTGTCAGTCATTCAAACAGATGAGTTTGAAAAATGTCTCCAAGATTGGAATCACAGATTTGACAAATGTATTAAGTGTAATGGAGAGGACGTTGAAGGTGATAAGGTTGTTTTATAAAAAAAAATTTTTAGATAGCTTTGAAAAAACTTCCATTTGGGGAGGGTCCCCCTCAGACATTACTGATAAGCCCCACCAAGTGGTTGATTGGCTTGCTTGCTTGTTTGCTTAAAGAAAGGAGCAGTCTGTTTTCAAAGATACATTTATGGAGTCATTCATTCAATCATCAGTAAGTGCAAGGCGACCACTCAACTGGTCACTGGTTTGGTTTCTGTTCGTCCTCGTTTTCACTTACTTTCAGACGTGTTATCAGGAGGAAGGGGCCCCGAAAGGAGGGCATCAAGCTTGGCAAAGGAGAGGGTCAGTGAACAAGAGGAAGGTCCTCCAGGAGAAGGATTCACTTCGTGACACAACAGGGACTCCAACAGAGTCCCAACTGTGAAGACGGTGCAGCACTTGGCAGTTCTGTTCGGTTGCGTACAGGGTAGCTATGAGTCAGAACTCTAGACTTTCTGGAGCCTTGGAAGGCGGATGGACTCCTTGACACTATTGTTCTGAGATAATTTTTAAACTGCAAATCAAAGATAAGTCCTGAGGTCTTCTTAAAAGTGAGCAATTGTTTAGCTGAACTAGTAAAAAAGCCTGATGGTGTAGCGGGTTACATATTGGGCTGCTAACCACAAGGTCAGCAGTTCGAAACTACCATTTGCTCCATGGGAGAAGGATAGGCTTTCTCCTCCCATAAAGAGACACAGTCTCAGAAACCCACAAGGGCAGTTCTACCCTGTCCTGTAGGGTCACTGTGGGACAGAATTGACTCATTGGCAGTGAATTTGGAGATTTTGAGTTTTGAACATCATGCTCTTTGAAGAGCGATCTCCATGGAATCAAATTGATGACATAACTCCAAGGATTAGAAAGGAATCTTAGGAAGCAATAAGCTTATGTTAATGACAGAAGGAAAAAACTCAGAGATAATGTAATCAATGAGGGGTATATGTAGAAACTGCTGAATTGGTACATGTTTGACTGTGTATATTCTCAACAACAGTCAATTTGTGTGGGAGGGGGTACAACCTCAATGTTTAGGATGTCATGCATGTTTTTAATGGCAAGGGTCACACAATATGACTAATGAAATTGTGCACCAAGAAGATTTTGAGTTGACTGTGTGCTCCCCTAAAGATTTACACCCTCCGGAACACGATGTGGACTTGCTAAGAGTCAGAATCGGCTCAATGAAGTGAGTTTGTTTGGTTTTACATTAGCCTAGGTTACAGGCAACTTACAACAACATCACCTCGATCTGTTAAACACGACAACATCATTAGCTCTGCTTTTAGCACTACAGTCTCGCAACCTCACACTTAGAAGCAGAAAGGAGTCCGACCTTTTCCTTCATTATTGTCATAAATTGGCATTTCCCCCAACGCTCCCAATAATCAGTTTCAGGAAATCCTAAGGTTCACCCTTAGCCAGGCATCTCTTCTTATGTGGTTTTATCATACGTATAACCAAATTTTCTACTAAGTTTTCGAGGAAGTTTTTTTTCCCCCAGAAAAACACAAAACTCCTTTCATAGATAATCGTTTTCTAATATAAAACCCTCATCATTTTCTGAGACTGTCAGCTCAAAGGAAACTGCATTTGAAACGGAAGCTACTTGGAGAGCTCGCCTTCCAGCCAAATAGGAGATTGGCTTACAAAGTAATCCATATCATCCACGAGGAATGTATGACCCTAAGCAAGCAACTTGTTGTTGGTCCCACCGAGTCAGTTCCGACCCATAGCGACCCCGTGCACAGCAGACTAAAACACTACCTGGTCCTGCACCATCCTCACAATTGTTCCTGTGCTTGAGCCCATTGTTACAGCCCCTGAATCAGTCCTTTCATTGAGGGTCTCCCTGTTTTCCGCTTCACCAGGCATGGTGTCCTTTTCCAGGGATTGGTTTTTCCTGGCAACAAGTCCAGCGTATGTAAGGCAACAACCTGAGGCCAAAGGGTCGACATCTCCCTGAAAGCGAAGATGAGAAGGTGAGGAGGAGAAAGAACCCAAGGTCGATGCAAACAGAACCCGAAGAATGGAAATCATGGGGGCCCGACATGTTGTGAAACTTGTAAGCAGCGATAGACGACAGCTGGTATAAACATCGTTCAAGAGAAACCTAGCTTGCTGTGCTAACTTTCACCTAAAACACAACCAAGTTTATTTTTTTGTTTGCTTCTTGATAAAGAACCAGTTACTAACGAAAGTAGACGGTGTTAATAAAACAGAGACAGGCATTTAGCAGTGCTCTCATTCAATGTCGTCCTTTCTCTTTTCTCCAACAAAGTTCCTGGTATACTGCCGGATGACTACCCGGATGCTGCTACAATTGCGGGATTTGATGAGTTAAAAGTTATTTAAAAATCAATCCCCTTTGCCATTTACTCTAAGAGACATTCATTACTTTATACTGGTTTTGAAATGTGGTTACATGAAGGAGACTTTAACTGGTCCTCTTTATCTCCTAGCTCAGAGCTTACTCCTTTCTCTTATTCAAGTTCCCTCGTAGGGGGAAGGCAAATATTTGGGGGGACGAGGGGTCGTGTCATTTGTTTCCTTTGCTTTTGCCCCTTCATGAAGCGATTCTGGACGTTGCCTCTGAATTTTGGCCCATCTTAGTTCTATTCTTTATCTTGTTCAGTTCTTTCTATCTTTTCTAGTCCCCATCTCTACTTTCCCACCCTGTCACACTATAAGGTCTTGGGTGGGGCCAACAGCTAAGCACTTGACTGCTAAATGAAAGGTTGGAGGTTCAAGTCACCCCGAAAGACCTAGTGATCTGTCTCTAGAATAACTGAGCCATTGAGAAGAAAGCCACAGGAGATGACAACGACTCAGACAGGCACGGGTTTGCCTCGAGTTGGAATAAACTGAACAGTCACTGGTTTGGTTATTAGAGGGAAGCGTACAAATGACTAAGACTCTCTCTCTCTTTTAAAAATCATTTTATTGAGGGCTTGTACAACCCTTATCACAATCCACACATCCATCCATTGTGTCCAGCACATTTGTACATTTGTTGTCATCATCATTCTCAAAAAATTTGCTTTCTACTTGAGCCCTTGGTATCAGCTCCTCATTTTCCCCCTCCCTCATGAGCCCTTGATCATTTAAGAATTATTATTTTGTCATGTCTTACACTGGATTAAGACTCCCTTAAGAAGAGTAGGAGCAGTGTTAACTCTACTGAGAAAGCAAATATGCTTGACCTTGACCTCCAGGGTCCTTCCTTGCCTGGGGTGATGCAGAGTGACAAGCGTTTGAGTTAGAGACATGTTTACCCAGAAGATAAACATTTTCTTTAAGTGGGTGATAGCAGCCAATTTCAGGGTTATTACAAAATGCCTTGGGCTATCTATCTACGGATCTATCAACTTAAAGTCTCAGAAACTCAAAGGGGCAGTTCTAGTCTGTCCTAGCTCACTCACTGCCATGGAGTCCATGACTCACAGTGAACCTCTAGGACAGGGTAGAACTACGCCAGTGAATTTCAGAGACTAAGTCTTGACAGGAGTAGAGAGCCTAGTCTTTCTCACTCAGAGCTGGATGATGCTTCCAAACTGCTGACTCAGTCCTATAGGGCTGCTTAAGATGGAAATCGGCTCGATTTTCAGTGTGTATTTATCCCACTGCCACCGAGTCAATTTTGACTCACCGTGACTCTGTATACAGGGTTCCAAGAATTTGTAAATCTTTGTGGGACCACACAGCCTCATCTTTCTCCTGAGGGGCGGCTAGTGTGTCTGAACATCTACCCTTGCAGTTAGCAATCTGGCACTTAACCAAAAGCACCCGCGGGATTATATACATAACAGATGAGGCTGTCCGCTCCCATATTTACAACCTCAGAAACACTCTGTAGGTTGCTTTGAGTAGGCATCAACTCCATGGCAGGTGAGAGACGGATATGCAACCAATGCATTGGAGTTGTGGTGCTGGGGAAGAATATTGAAAGAACCATGGACTGCTAAAAGGACAAACCAATCTGCCTTGGAAGAATGGCCAGAGTGCTCCTTAGAGGCAAGGATGGGGGGACTTCGACTTAGATCATTTGGACCTGTTGTCAGGAGAGACCAGTCCCTGGAGAGGAGTGTCATTCTTGGTAAACTGCAGGGGCAGTGGAAAAGGAGGAATCCATCCTCAACCAGCTGGATTGGCACAGTCGCTGGCACCATGGGCTCAGGCATGGGAACAGTTGTGAAGATGGTACAGGACTGGGCGATGTTTTGTTCTGTTGTGCAGACGGTTGCCATGGATCAGAACCAGCCCGATGACACAACAACAAGAACAAGAGATGTCTAGAAGAATCCTGGTGGCATAGTGGTTACTTGTTGGGCTATGATCTTCAGATTCCATGGTTCGAAACCACCAGCCGCTCCTCTGGAGAAAGACAGGGCTTTCTACTCTGGTAGAGTCCCAGTCTTGGAAACTCCAGTACTAGTGAATATGTTACCCTACATGGCAGATCCAATCGAGTGCAGGGGTTCAAAATCAGGAAATTTTCCTGGGGTATCTTGGTGCACCCCATGTAATCACAAGAGTCCATCAAAGAGGGAAGCAGGAAGGTCCAAATAAGGAAAGGAGGCATGACAACGAAGCTGGAGTCACAGTGATGCCATTGGCAGTAGAGGTAATGTGAACACTTGGCTCTCAGTTGGCGTGTTGGCAGTAGCCAGTGCAGGGAGGGGCAGCCCAGCCCCTGCAGACTTGCTAGCTGTGCCCTGGATAGAATTTGGGGTAAGAGAGTCCTCTTCATCATAAGTCATACCCTGGCTGCCTTGATTGGAGGGCCCTGGACCAATCCTATAAGCTTTTCAGTTTAGAATAACATCCGATCCAATTGTGGCCCCTTCCCCACTTCTGGGGTTCCACCTGAAAGTGTGAGGCATTCTGAGATAGGTCATCATACTTTTGTAACAACTTCCCTGGCCCTCCATGCCATGTTTCAGCACTGCCGTCCCTCTAAATCCTTGGACACTGGTATGACCTTGGGCTGATGGGCTCCCTCATCTGGATGGCTTGTCTTTGCCTTGTCTTGTTCTTTGCCCTGTTTAAGATTTAATAAGTGTAACTCTAGAAATTAGATACAACATTTGGGGTCTAGCGTAATGGCGTACCCAATGGGCGGCTAATCGAAAAGGTCAGCAGTTAGAAACCAGAGCTGCTCCACTGGGAAAGGTGAGGCTTTCTACTCCTGTAAAGAATTATAGTCTCATACGAAAATATTAATCTATAACTTATCAAGAGCTCGTGTGGGAGGACTGGCAGGGGAGGGAGGGGTAAGAATGGGAGCGGATATCAGGGGCTCAAATGGGAAGAGAATGCTTTGAAAATGACGATGGTGGCATATGTGCAAAGGTGTTTGACACACTAGATGAATGTATGGATTGTGATAAGAGATGTAAGAGCCTCCAATAAAAGTATTTAATAATAATAAAAGAAAAGAATTACAGTCTCTCAGAAACCCACAAAGGCAGTCCTTGTCTGTCCTATAGGGTCGCTATGAGTCGGAATCAACTCAAAGATGGTGACAATTTTGGTAGTGGGTTTTTTTTCTTCCATTTTCCCCCTTTAGGAAAAAAAAAAGAGGAAGTGGATTATCATGACTTTTTTTACACCATGCCCCTGAGTGGGTTGGAACCACTAGCCTTTCTAGGTTAGCCATCCAGCATAAACCACTACCCAGGGACCTTTTCTCAGCTAGAAAGCCAGGGTCACCGTGGCCCCCTCGAAGGCTTCCAATGAGAATGGAGTTAGAGGTCCACAAAGGCGCCGTGTAGGCTGACACCTTCTTCCAAGTGCAGGCTTGGTATGTCATTCAGGGTCCTGCTAACTCCCCATTGATTGTGTACCCTCTGATTCACTCCTTAGCACCTCTGAGCGGAGGGAAAAGAGCCTCCAAGGCAACGCAGGAAATACGAACGCAGCACCCTCGGTCTGGGTGGACGATGTGGACCGAGGTCTTCATCCAAGTCCTCGCTGCATCCCAATTGTTTTTGCCAAAGATTTCTTTCCAGCCATCTTGGGGGACGATGGCTCGCTGCCTTCTCCTATTTTATGAAATCTTAAAACCTCATTAAGTCAAACGCCCAGCGAGATGATGTCAGCGGGCAGAAAATGGGGGGAGGGGGGAATCCTCTTCCAGTTTTTGATCAGGAAAAACCTTTGTAGCAAACCCAAGACAAACATTCCACTCCCGCTGCCTGTGCGAGGAGATTAACTATTGTGCCTCGCACAATGTTCAATCAGCGTTGCGGGGCCGGGAAGCACGCTGGCATGAATGAGGCGGAGGAGAGATGCAGACCCCCGGACTCTTTCCACGTCCTTCACGTTACAAACAGGGCTTAATGAAATGCAATTAGGACATCGACACTATTTTTATTAAGCGAGAGGGAAAAAAGCCGCGAAGGCTTTCCTTTTCCAAAGTAAAGGAGGTGGGGTGGGGGGAAGAATAGTGCGAGCAATTAAGATGTATTTTCTACTTTCTAATAGCCAAGGACAGGCTGTTCCCATTTTATTTCATTGTTCCACATTTCATAGATTAGCATTCCGAGTCCTGCCAAAGAAAGACCATCTTTCATTTCTTGCCTTTCCCTGCTAGGTGGAGGGTTCGTTCCCACTGTTAACAGGCAGTTGGGTGTGTGGGGGGCAGGGTGTGGGGGCGGGGTGGGCCCACAGCTTCGAATGTTCGGTTCCTATCCCACATGGTTTCCAGGGTGGTGTTGCCTCATGCAAACGGGGCCACTCTCTTTGAACCTGAGTGAGCAGCTCGTTTGGTGTTACACGTTGTTGTTGTTGTTGTTGTTGTTGTTAGCTGCCATCAAGCCTGCGCTGACTCACAGCCACCCCAAGCATCACAGAACAAAACGCTGCCCCGTTCTGCGCATCTTCACAATTGTCATTCTGTCGGAGTGACGTCCCTCCATCTCCCCCAGGGCGTTCTCATCAGTCGCTGACTTCCTACCTTACCAAGCAAGGTGGCTGCCCTTTCCCAGGGCCTGGGCCCTCCCGACAACACATCCCGAGAATGGAAGATGTACCCAATAAATAGGTGTCTGTTGACTCACACCACGGCTGACTGGATTAGTGAAAGAATCGTCTAAGGCCTTAGAACATGGTTCTATACTTTTAAAATCGTCTTACAAAGCCCTAAGGCAGCAGTTCTCAACCTGTGGGTCGCGATCCCTTTGGGGGGTTGAACAACTCTTTCACAGGGGTCACCTAAAACCATCTGAAAACACATATTTCTGATGGTCCTGAGAACTGAGAAACGGCTCCTGTCTCCTCTCCAGACGGTCCGCCCACGTGCAGATACGCCACCTACAAGTACTCCGCACGGAAACTTACACATGCCACCCCGTGCTTTAAGACAAAAGTTCATTGATTTGCCATTAGAAATAACTATTTCACAATATATTATTACATATGGTTTTTGTGATGAATCGCTATGCTTTAAATATTCAATTTGTAACAATGAAAATACATCCTGCATATCAGATATTTGCATGACGATTCATCACCGTAGCAAAATGACGGTGATGAAGCAGCAACGGAAATCATTTTATGGTTGGAGGTCCCCACCACATGAGCAACTGTATGAAAGGGTCTCCGCATGAGGAAGGTGGAGAACCACTGCCCTGGGGTGCCATGGAGAGAGCCCGCAACAGCCCCTGCCCCCGCTGGGGGGGTATCTTTTTTAAATGTACTCTGCTCTGTTTTGTTTGTGTTTTTAACAGCAACGTATAAAAAAGAAATTTGTATGGCAGAGCTTATGGCAACAGCAGGCTGTTGTGGGCAGGAGGGGAGGAGGAAGGAGAGGGAGGAGGGACAGTTGGTAAACAAATGTAGACAACAAAGACCCAGGTATTTGTGTATACATATAGTCATTCGTTTAGTATTACAATGCTAAACCAATTGTTTTTTTAGAAAGCCTTCTCCCTCTGTTAAATTTTTTATCAAGAGTCTCACCTTCCAGAGGATGACCTTTAATATTTTTTTCCTCACCTTTAACATTTTGCAGTATTCAAACCCAAACTCCCTGTCTCATTAAACTATTTTCCATTAACCTTTTTCACATAATAACTTTTGAACAAGTTTCCTCATCATTATGTAGTCTTTGAGAAGAACAATTTTTAACAAATGTATGATATTCCACAATGTATTTATCTATGTGGATGAGTAATTCCTCAGTGCGTACACACACACACACACACACACACACACACACACACGACTTTTTTGCTCACCGTGGTACAGGAGGAGTCCCTGAGTGGTACAGACAGTTGCCATCCTGGGCTGGCCACTGGTCACATAAGTTGCATCCACCCAGAAATGCTTGGTGGTCTACTTCCCAAGAAGCTGCCATTGAAAGCCTATGGGGCACAGCTCTACTCTGACCCATGTGGGGTGACCACAAGTCAGCTATGGCAATGG